>NC_085047.1:25972171-26280994 GCF_963662255.1 Cinclus cinclus | reverse complement strand
GTTTGCATAATTGGAGCAAGCAAGGCTTAGGGTGTCATCTACAGCAGCTGTGCTTGTTGCTACTGAAACACAGGAAGGAAAAGGAGGAAAGCTGCTGTCGTCTTTGTGCAGGCTCCTTTATATTCTTGCCCTGCCTATTGCAGTTCTAGGTCCTGTCAGCTATCATACACTGGGGCCTTTAAGAAAAAGGGGCTTCTGGAAATAAATTCCCAAGTATAAGTGATGGGGGCACTCTGGTTTGGCATGTGTTTGACCTGAAATTGTAGTGTGCGGCCACCTCTTTATTAAACCTCAGAGTCCAGCCAGAAGCAAGCCCTCAGAATTGTCTGTGCCAAGTAAAGCTTCCTGTACAGCATTCACATCTTTTCAGCCACTGGAGCTGCCTGGCCATGAAACTTAGTGATAGAGGAAAAAGGTTTTTATTAGAGCTATGGCTTTCAGAACTACTTGTTTAATTTCACATTTATGATTTAAGAATGTGTGTGTATCAAGCACTTACCATTCATCTTCTCTCACATGCACTATATTGAATCACATATTCTTTTACTGTTTGTTTTTGCATAAGTAATTGTGACATAAGATCTGAATTATTTAATGGCTTTTTTTCCTGACTGCATTATACATTCTGGCCTCACTCTTCACTTGTAGAATGTAGTGACTCCAGTTTAACCTGTTTTGCTTTTGGGGGCTGCCTGTCTATCAATATCTTTTCTTATGAGGATAAAAACTATTTGTTTTACATAGCTCCATATTGCATATAACATTTGGCAGCAGGAAAAATCGCTCATGAGAAGTTACTACGCACACATAGAAAAGGCTCTGGGGAATGAAATGTAAAAGTGATATTGCTAACTGGCATGGTAGTAGAGATGGTCTTTTGTAATAGTACAGATACTCTTACTAGTAGAGGTACTCTTGTGAGCTGGGAGGGCTGGTTAAGCAAGGATTAAAGTTGAAGGCACTGAACTAGAACTGAAGAAAGCAATTTTAAGTTTCACAGACTATTTGAGCGATTGTAGATAGCTCACAAGGATGTTTTTCGTTCACCTTCAGTGAAGGCATGTAATACCATGTTCCCTTATGTGTATTTATATGATTACGTGATCCTGGCAGGATGTGTCTGACATGTATTTGTACAGCTGGGCACAGAATGAGGCACTAATCTCAGTCAAGTTTGCTGCTATGCTAAAACAAATGGTCATGTGTTTTGTAATGTGTTGTGGAGCAGCCTCACGATTTGGGGAACAGATGGGTCAATAAAGGATGTGAGACAGTCATACTGAAAGAAGGGGAAAGGACAGAAATGGGTTTAAATAGATGGGGTTTATTTTAATTGAGAAGCAGGACTGACAGGATTTTAAAGGGTTTGATAGACTTGTAAAACCTTATTTTTGACAAGACAGTTTTTTGATTACCTAGCTGATCTTTCTATAGGGTGCAAGTGCTTGGTGGCATTGTTTGGGGATTCTCTAATGTGAACATGGTTGCTCATCTCTTGTCCACCTGCAGTGCTGGCTTAAGATTCAGCATAAAAAATGGTATAATATTTAAGCACAGTGCTTAAAGGATAAAAGGGGTCTCCCTCCTAGGTGGTGCAGCAGGATGCTAATTTGAGAGAAAAGTCTGGTTTGTCACCTTTAGCCCAGGTGATGTCGCTCATCATCAAGATGCTCCCTGTTAGCAGGAGGGATGTGGCTATGACAGGGGCAGCCTTCTACTTCTAGAGGATTCAAAGTTTAATTACTTTGTTGCTGTCTCATATAAAATTGCTTCAGGTACGAAGATCGCCCAGGACTCCTGTCTGCCAAGGAAATAGTGGCTCAGCCTGAAGCCTTGACAGTCTGTGGAGCTGCTGGTGCTTGGTGCAATCCCAGCAGCGCTGTTCTTGCAATGGTTATGAATGATCAGCACTTACAATCTTTCCAGTGCTTGTCAGAAGCAGCAGCTATGAGTCTACTTAAGCCCGTGCTGCTGGTTCCTTCTGGGAGCTTTTGGTAGCTTGATGGGGCCTCTGTTCTCAGCATTTGACCTCTAGTTTGAGGTGTCTCCATTCTTGCAGCTCTTCTGCTTGAGAGACTTTAGGAGTTGATGCTTCTCCTACCACCTGGGCTGTTCTGAACAGGCAGGGAAGAAGGGGTGGGGATTATCAGTGTGTGGTCTCAGGTGAAAAATGCTATTTCAACAGGAAATACTTAGGCAAAACCTTACATGTAAATGGTGCCGATGGGCATCTGACACACCTGTTTGTTCATAAATGTTTGTTTCCATGTCACATGACCAAACAAAATGATAGTTTTCTCTGGACTCCAATTCATTCCAGCTGAGACAAGGTGAAGTTGTCTGTGGACTCAGTCTCTCTCAAGTTACCACATATCTGCAAATTAATAGCACCTTTTTGTTTCTGCTGCTGTACTGACATGGCCTCCCTTTGCAATAATGGCTAAGCTGAGTAAAAATGCTTCCCCTAGGGCCTCCTGAATTCCCTAATGCAGGAGACTGTACAACATGAACTCAAACCTTAATACATGCCAAAATTCACAGGAGCGAGTTGCAATAAATGCCCAAAGGGCAGGCAAAGTTTCAGCTGGGACTTTCTCTTCCTTATGCACTGAACTAAATCAATTGTGAGATGCAAATGTGTAGAAAATGAGGCTTCATTAGTTCTTCTGCTCAAAGCACTCCCTTGGGGTTTTGTTGGTGACTTCTCTTTAATGTTAAATTACATGTCTTTGAGGTGCTTTTTTGTAATGTGGTCAGGTGTGTATAAAGAAGTGTGTTAGAGGAAGAACCTTTCTCCCTTCCCATCCTTTTGGAGTCCTATGAGATTTCTGCAATTTTTATTAAAAACAGAAAGAGTACTATCCCTGTGCTGTTTATAAGCATTGTCTAATGGACAAGAACTTGTAACCTTGTGTAAGGCTGCTGGTGACCTGGTCAAGGAAGGGAGTTGCTTTTTAATGAGATGTCCTCATGGGGATTCTTTGATCCAACTTCTTGGGGAGGCACAAGGAAAACAGACAGAAAGGAGACTATGGATGAAGGGGTCTTAACTCAGGCCTTTACCCACTGCCTTCAAGGGCTCTGTCAAATGAAGAAGGGGCTTTGTGAAGGACAGGAATTTGTTTTGCCAGGCTGGTAACTTGAAGTGTCAAAAAACCCTGTATATCTTTTTTCAGACACCCTCTGAAGCAACAAAAGTCATTTATGAATAAAGGAAATGTGCTCTGCTGGCCAGACCTTGCAGATACTAAGCAGTAACAGGTTATCTGAGGAATTTTAAAGCGATTTCTGCATATGAAACCCTGTATGGAAGTTGCACAGAATGTGAAATAAGCCAGAAGTATGTGTATTTTCCCCCTATATCTAGTTGGTTTTTTTTCTGAAATATTCTTAATTTCCAAAAGCTGGTCTGACATAAGAAGATAGTTAGTTACTGTGGTTGGTTGGTTTATTATGTTTTTTTTTTTTTTTGTTTATGTTGATTGGTTGGTTTTGGGTTTTGTGTTTTTTTGGTTTTTTGGGTTTTTTTTTTTTTTTTTTTTTTTTTTTTGGTCTTATGGGAGCAAGAGACCAGGAAGGAGGTCTTCTGAAAAAAGTCATGGTTTCATTTTGACCTCATCTGAGTTTGGAATGTCAGTGCGGCTGTCCCTACAGCTAAATGTGACTGGAGGTCTGAGCCCTGAAACACTTAAGCAGACATTCATTCATTACGGAAATGGAATGCTTCCAGTAAAAGCTAATGATTAAAACTGATGGTGAATTACTGTGTCTTTCTCCTGATATGAATTGAATGGGAGATGGAGGGGCTTTGATTTTTTAAAAATAAGGAAGAATATTTTTTGGGAGTCCTGAGCTGAAGCCCTTGACTGGTGTGCCTTACTCATAGAAGAGCTCTTCTGCAGGCACATTTGCTTATGCCTATCTACATATATACAGAATACAATGCCCTGGGATGTAGCCTAATTTTTGATTTCAACACAGATACATGGTCCATCCATCACTCTGCTGTCCCAAAATTAATCCTTTTCTGAGCCTTCATTCTTTGTGGCCACTGTTACTACATCTTAGACCAGTTCAGCTGGATACTACCTTCTGTAGTGTCCATCTGGCTCAGCAGGAGACTGTGATTGCAATCAGCTCCTCCCAGGCCACTTCAGCATGGCCTGATAAGAGTGAAGAGTACTTCAGGTGTGCTACTGTCTCCCTGTCTGCCAGCTTTGCAGAAATGCTGTGAGTTTTAACATGCATGCTTGATTCTGTGTTCCTGCTGGACAACAGGCAAAGGAGAGCAGCAGCAAGCATCCCTGTGTGGCTGCTTGGTCTATAAGTTATTTGTGTCCGCTGTGCGTGAGATATGAGGACCTATTTATGTGACCTATTTAAATTGTGCAGGTGGCTCATGTTTCAGCATTTTCCATGAAACCAGCAAGTCTCAGTGTTTTTTGCTAATTTATCAGTGTGTGTTTTCCCCTTTGGGGATAGCATGATATCTAGTCCCAGTGGGAATTGGCTGGTAGTGCTGCTTCTGTTTCACATGAGAAAATGCTTGCAGTGGTAGGTGCCAGATGCTAATAGCTGTTTCCAGGCCTCTTGCTAGACCTGCTGGATATGCCAGGTGTACCTACATCTGAGAGATTACTAGAAGGAGATATGTTGGACACTATGAAGCTGCCACCACCCGCCTGGTTCATGGCTCCTTGTGATTTGCTTGTTTCTCAGTACTGGAAACCTGAAGATGTATGAAGAGTCACACCATGTGCACAAAAGCATTTTCCAAATGCTTCTTGAGCTCTGTCAGGCTTTGTGCTGTGGCTGCTTCCCTGAGGACCCTGTTCCAGTGCCCAACCATGCTCTGGGTGAAGAATCTTTTCCTAATATCCAATCTAAACTTGTCCTGACACAACTTCAAGCTATTCCTGCATCCTTCTTGCTCACTTTCTTATTCATCTGTCCCTTAATTGGTATTTTGAATGCCAAGGAAAATGGGATGAGCTTAACCGGATCTTTACCAAACAAAAAGCTGATTCAGAATATGCATTTATGAGGTTGATATCCTAGATGGCAAGTGGAGTGTGTGATCTCTAAACCATTAGATTATTGTAACTACATGCTCTGTTAAAAATGAGCCAGGTATCTCTGAAACATAAAGTGTTCAGAGCATCTATGTTTACTTCAATATGAGCACCTCCCCAGTAATATATCTGGGGTTCCAGTTATCTTGCTCTGCTAAACTTATATTTATTGGTCAAGGAGCTGTTGTCAATATGCTTCTCATGTATGGGGGATTGTTTATTGATAAAAATATGTTTATATCTTCATCTGTAATTACTGGCTGAGCTGTCTAGAAAATTTCCATTGAAAATATGTTCCTGTTGCCCCCACTCCTGCGAAGCAGGCAGGATTCTTGGACCTTGTTTCCTAAGACACACCATGATGTTTTTCTGGTTGAAATGATGGTGCCTTGATGGTTAAATAACTGTTACATTAGGGGACACAATCTGGAGCCAGTGAGTCTTGCATGTAGGAGACAATGAGAAAGTGAAATAAATTTAACTTCTCCTGAGAAAACAGTACCTCCTTGAAGCATGGTGGTATTGGGGTAAGAAGAAGAAATTGGTTCAAGAATTGGAAACAAAATGCTTGATTTAAGAAGGTCTGAGCATTTAACTTGAACTTTTGAAAGTGTTAAATAATTTATTGTGCTGATTCAGTTTTCAAAATGTTCCCTTTTATACAACTTCTGGATTTCCATCAAAATTGGAAAGGGAAGCATATACTAAAACAGTGGCATTTGATAGGGAAATATTCTTTGCTATTTGTTCATGTGCAGGCTTAGATTAGTTTGTGTTTTGTATGGGAAAAGGAATAATAATCCAGGTGTGCTGTAACACCCTGAGCTGCTGTATGCAGAAACTGAGGACAACACCAGACCTCACTGAAGGCTGCTGCTTTGCCCTACCAGTGGCAACTCATGCATTTTGTGACCCATGCCAGGAGAGCAAGGCCTTGAAAGGGGGTTCTGCAAAGTGTTGTTGCACTGTGGAGAGGAGCACAATTGCTGGCTGTGGGACTTGTTTCTAATGTGTGATACCTTCCACAGTGCAAAAGGTAGAAGGCCCTGTGTGGGAGTGCCGAGGTTGGGATCTGTGTCTGAGGTCATGAGCAGGCTGTGGGAAGTTTGCATCCCGAAGGGTCCAGTGAGGTAATGGCTGCTAATCACTTTCATTTGTGCCTGCTGGTGTCTGCAGCAGGACAAGCAATGGTTCCCTCTTCCTTCCCCACCGGAGATCATTTCTGAAGAGAATATTTAATGTTTAGGAGAGGATTGAAGTCATTATTGGTGATAGCTGTAAAAGCAGAAAACTAACTAAGAAATAATATGCTGTTATAACTGTGTAACTGCAAGATATTTATGCATTCAGTCTGATTACTCAAATGTTGCTCAGCAGTTTATTCTGTGAGTGATTAGATGATAAACTTTATTTGCAAAAAAAAAAAATCTGCACGCACTATAAAACTGCTACATCTTAGCATTGAAGGGGAGGAAGAATGTGTTAAGAGGCTGTGCTGGTAAGGTAGACAAAACAGATCTTGATTTAGAAGATACAGGACTCGAGTTATACATGTACAGATTGTATACATGTCTACAGATTGTCTATATGTGGTTGTAAGCAGTTCCCCCGGGCTGGGACTTTTTTCCGGTGAAAATGGAATTTGCCAAATGCATTGCAGGGAATAGTTGTACCTCTGGGAGATAGATTAGTTACTATGTATGGGTGCAGTTTCTGAATTTGTGGGTTTTCCCTTGGGCAGCTTACTTTGTAACTGAGAGGCAGGTGTCCCTGGGGAAGAGAGGGGAGAAACAGGTAACTGTTGGAGCAGGACCCAAATGTTGGCTTATGGTGGAACACCTGTGTCTCTTGCCTGTATCTTCAGAGCTATGTCTCAAACATGTAAGTTTAAGTCCAGTGAGCAGAACACTGATGTGGTGTAGAAGGCAGTAACTAATAGCAATTATTCAGCCAAACCAACGCAGTTGCAGCCTAAAGCTTTGGTGGAAAACATCAGTCAGTGATGAGCCTCCCAAGTTACACCTGTGCCATGCTGCAGCAAGGATCTCAATGGCCATCTATAGATGTCTTTCCCTTTTCATGTCTCTACAGCCTGCTTATCTGTCTAGTTCTAAATGTAAATTTTGCTTGCCCTGCCATTGCTACCTCTGCAAGTGTTACTTTGTGAGTGCATGCTGATGATACTACAGGTGCTTTATTTAAAGGTCTTCAGATGAGATTTCAGTCATGTCTCAGTTTCAATTCTGGCTGCATAGCATGAGCCTGCCTGAAGGAGAAGTTTTTGTACTGGTCTCAGCATCTTGAATTGTTGTGGATTTTTTTGTCGTTACTTTTTCAGGGAAATTTGTGAACACTTCACCAGATGCATACACAGCCTTGATACCAGTCATGCAGGATGAGCTGTAGGAAAGTCAATGCATCACTTGTCTTGGCAGTTCCAAAAAAAGAGATAGTTACTGAAGTTAGAAATACATGAACTCTGTGTGTGTTGCTTTCTGGAGGTGCTTCTGACTTCTAGTGAAACAATGTATTTGCTTCAGGGTACAGTTGCTTTGTTACAGATCAGAGTCTAAAGATGTACCCTGTGCCTGATCTGCCCTCTAATACATGCCGTTGCTCAAGACTTGACCCTTGTTTTGTGAATTGTCATTATAAGCATCAGGGTTTTTTAAATAGTCTTTGTCTGCCCACTTTTCAGCTATTAGGAATGGAGACAGATACAGCAAGGTCAGTGTTCCAGCCTGATTAACAAGTCATGTCTATTCAACTTAGAAGTATGGGAAGGTAATGGGCCAAAAGAAGTTGAGAAAGGTTAGAGTTAGCTTGGCTTAGATTAAATCAGAAAAATGATGGGATTGTTACAGATTCTGCAACTTGGTAACCATCAAGGGTCTTTATGTAAGGAGAAGAGTTGCTGATGGTTAGTGCACTTCTCACCTTCTCCCCAGCCCTACTCTGTCAATTTTGAGATGCTGGCTTCAGACAGTTTGAAGTTGCTGCAGGTAAAGCAGTCTCTTTCTTGTTTAATTCTGCATTATCAGCGTTGTTATAACACTACTTAATATCTTTCTTTGTGCTTTGATCATCTCCTCTGGAAAGAAGTTGAGTTCCCCATAAATGTGGGTGGAGCTGACAGATATTTTTTTTTTTACTTCAAATCTTTTCTGAGATTTTCTCCTATTGTGATGCTTTCAAAAGCAAAGCACCAAACCTGAGCACTCAAAAGTGAAACAACATATATGCTAGGCAGAAAAATGCAAGGAAATCTTTGATCTTAAAACTCAAAAGTAACAGTTCAGATTTGATTCCTGTTTGAAGAATGAGTGTAAGGTTTAATTGTTTGGTTGTTTTTTTCCTAGATTGTTCTAGATTGATGTTTCATCCAGACTAGTTTGTCTCAAACTGCTCAAAATGTTCTTTTTCTTTCTGCGCACTTTACCACTCCTATGTCCATCTTTTACCCTTGTTTTTGCAATGGGGTCCTGCCTATGATGGCTTCCTATGCTTTTCTGTATGCACTCTGTTCTGTCCTTACCAAATCACAAGGCCAGCATGTCTCTGCCACTGAGTCAAATGTACAGAGGCAGCAGCTTTTGGCAGCATCAGTGCTTACTCAGTAAAGGTGGATGAGAGTGGGACAGCTTGAAAAGAATGGATGTATGGTGTGAGGATGCAGGCATGTTTTATCTGGAAGTAGCCTTCATCTCTGCCTAGTTCAAAGGGTTGAACATTGTGTATCAGAGTGTTTGTCCCTTCCTTTCTGCCTTTTTGTTGCTATCAAGGAGTGGCAGTGGTACCTGCTGTGTTGCTCTCCCTGTGAAATGTCAACGAAAGCTGTTCAACTCTTACACTGATTTGCTCCAGATAAAAAATGTCAGGAAAGCACTCCTAGCCATCAAAGTTTCCCTTTGTAAGAGGAACTGGCTGGTGAGCAGAGAAGTCATATTACTGATATGGAGTGATCAATTGAAGAACTGTAATTCAATCAAGTGGTTCTGCTGGTATCATAAACCATAAGAGCAGAGCTCAGTCCATTTAGAGATCATCATGGCCCTGTGACTGAGTTAATATGGACTCTGCAATCGATCCCTAACCTCCCTTTAACTTTCCCTCTTGCCCTCTGCTTTTCCATCTCTTCTGTTTTTCCTCTGCTCCATGACCCTCACCTGCTCTCTGCTTTCCCTCCCCTCCTCTTTTGCCAGCTACCTCCTGTTCCCTGTTCCTGTTCATCCTCTCACTCCTGAGAGGATCAGCCCAGTCTGATCTGTACATAACAGATATGTAACAGGGTTGGCAAATGGTTTGGTTTGCTTTTTTTTTTATTCAGTCAAGGGGACTGTCTACTATGTTGATTCTGGTGAAATTTTTCTTTTTGTTTCGAAACGTCCAGAATTTGTGTTAGAAGGTTCAGTAATGCAGATTAAGTTTTTTTTCCTTTTAAGAAGGTTATGGGCTCAGGGTGGGTCTTTATTTCATTAGAACCATAAAAGGAATGTCTGCCCAAGTGATGGGCTCATAAACACTGTTGTTGTCACTTGGATCCTCATGTATTTTTCATGAAGTGAACACATGTGTCTGTGATGTATACAGTGGCATAAAATTTTTAATTTACTGGTGAGTGGCATGTCTTATGACTAGCGAGGGGTGTTTGACCTTTTTATTTTATTCTAAATCACAACTTTTATTACTTGATGTTTTGAGTTGACTAGCTGTACCTGCCTTCTGATGTGATTGTGCAGGTAGTGCATGTGATCCCTCTGAAGTGGTCATGTGCATGCATGCCTCCAAGTGTGCTGAACACCTCCTTGGGGAATTCATTGGCATTAGCAGATGCTGGGGGCTACTGTAGGAGAGCATAAGTTGAGCAAGGTGTGAGAAATTGGTGTTGTCACCTATTCTAATGAGTAAATAGAGTGAGGAGGAGGTAGATGCCTTTTAAGGGCTGTAATTTGATGTTGAGTTAAGGCTGGGATATAGGACCCCAGGTTAGTTGTTGACTACACACACACACCAGAAAAAAAAATCCAGATATAAGTGTTCGGTAAAGCCCTAGCTGCAGCAGAACCCATCTTTTCATAGGCACTGGTCCCTAAGAGCATTTTTTGGGTGTGGTTACCCTGATGTGCCTCTGGCACTTGGCTTATTTGGGTTTTTTGCTGTTATTTCTTTTTCCTCTTCCTTTTCCTCAATGCGCAGCAGGAGAGCCTAGCTCTTTCTTTATCTGTGGGTGGTATGTATTCATCAGCCTGGCTCACCACATCAGAACAATCAGCAATTGACCGTATGTTGAAAACAGACACGCTCATTAATTTTAGGAGGCAATGTTCACTAACCAAAATGGCTCATAAACTACCTCAGGGGAGCATGAGGAAATTGGAATTTCAAGCTGTGGTGCTGTCACGGTGGAGAAACTGCCAGACCCTTTCTCATCTCAGCCCAGTGGTGGTCATCTGGGAGCTGCTCTGCTGGCAGAGGGCAGCTCATGCATAGCATACATGGGCCTTCTTGCTCCTCTCTGCATCCCTTTGCCTGTGCTCAACATCATCACAAGCAGTAGTGTGTGGTTTCCTTGTCAGCAAGCTATGGCATGAAAGCACAACTCTGTAGCTCCCTGGAAGCTGAACTGATTCTTGTTGGGATATAGGGAGTAGCCATCCTCTAGGTCCTCTGCCAATTAAACAACAGTCCAGTTAGATCCACAGTACAGTCCCTGGCAACAAGCTACAGTCACTGCTGAACTAAGAATATCCAGCCACAGCCACCTCAGCTTGTTTAAGCTATTCTGGTAGCTTTGAGTTAGAGATCTTTGGTGTTCCTAACACTGAAGACTTTTCCCACCCCCACATACTTCAGAACTTCTGTTCTCTTTCAAGTTCTTCTCTTTTTTTTTTATTCTTTTGTTAAAATAATTTCCTTCAAGCCTTTCAAAGCACTTCTGAGGCTTCTCAGTCGCACAAAGAAGGCTTTATGGGTTGCATTCCTAGTTGCATTCCTTGTATCTCCAGGTATTTCATATAAGCGAGGTGTTTTGCAGTGGCTGGTGATTTAGGGCCATTTTGTGAGGCTGCTTGCCCACTGTGAGACCCCTTCAAGAAGCTTAATTGTCAGAAGGTGATGAGCCCTCATTCTTTAAAGATGAGATCTGTTTTACTTATTTCAAGGCAGACTTTGCCTCCTCTCTCCCCATTCCGATATATTTTCAAATCTCAAATGACCAGGTCATCTATAAAACTTGCATACCTATTTAGGATAGTGGGATGTGTTTCAATCATTAGGTTAGAATGAATGTTATTCTATGATTTGTGAGGTGTATTCTGCAAGGTGCAAGATGGGTTTGTACCTCTGTGGGAGACACTTGCCACTAAAATGGGGAATACACTGTTATGGTCTGGGTTTGAGTGTGCATACAAAGAGGAATGGGACATTGACAAGTGATTATCCATGCATTTTTTACTAGTTAGTAGGAGCTGACCAAGTAATTAGTGGTAATGAAATTGTATTTGGAACAGTCATGGTATAGGGTATGCTGTCCCTGCTGTGTGTCACCACTGAAATATTTAGCCTTTTCTTATGAAGCCTTTCAACCTTTCAGGACATGCACGTCTTCTGAAATACTTAGAACACACATTCTGAGCAGTATCTAATGAAATCAAGTATCTGTCTGTGTGGGGGTGGAGAACTGTCATCATTTATTGCAACAGAGGGATTAGTCATCACAGGGTTTTGTCGTGAACTTCTGTTTGTCTGTCTCATACCTCAGAAGAAGAGGGAACAGCATTTTATTATCCTTTTCCCTTGGATCTTCTACCACTAAAAGTGCTACCTGCAGAAATAACTTCTTCTCTTCTTTTCAGAAGTGAATAAGATGTATGGAGAAATACTGTGAACAGATTCCTGACAAACTGGTGAAAACAGTGCATAAAGTTAAGTTTCCTAGACCTTTTAGATACTCATCTAATATAGGAGCCCCCAGAAAACCTCCAAAGGCTTTAATGCATATTCAGTATCCTCTCTTGAAAATACTGTGTTTTTAAAAATGGCTTGAAAATGTTAGACAAAAATGGAAAGCAAAATGTTTCAAAGGCTTACAAAAAGCTGGTTGAGGAAATCCACAGGTAGGTGGATTTCTCAGAGGAAGAAGAGAAAGTACACTTGGCATTTCCAAGTTGTGTGCAGTCACAGTCTGTTTTGAACAAGCCATTTGGTTTTTTGGTATTGTGCATTTT
The DNA here is from genome assembly GCF_963662255.1 of Cinclus cinclus. Lineage (NCBI taxonomy): Eukaryota > Metazoa > Chordata > Aves > Passeriformes > Cinclidae > Cinclus > Cinclus cinclus. The sequence continues at coordinate 26,268,696 of NC_085047.1, read as the reverse complement.
ACTACATTTTCAGCAGTGATAACACGCATTGGAGTATCAGGTAAACAATTTATAGGTAATGGAGAGAGAAAGAAAATGCTGGCAGCTTTGAAAACATTCTGTTTATATTTAAATTTGACCACATTTGGAGCCCATTGCTCACTCAACTTCAAAGGTAGTCTGCAGTGCTGAGTCAAATTTGAGCTCGAGTTATGGTAAAGATTCAAACAACTTTTACAGGTAGTGTAGCAAATACAGCTTTATGTTTCAGAAATGGTGGTCAACAGATCATAATTTCTTACACTCTCAATTGATTGGCTATTTGGAATGATTCAGAAAAAATCTGAATAATTTTGGTCTCACTATGTTGTGAACAACTTGGTTAGAGTTACATACACAAGATCTGGCTGGACACAATAAGCTATGTGCCTTACTATTTCTGAATTGGATAATTAGAGTGCAGTCACGGATGCAGCACAAGATTTCCAGAAATTGTAAGGAATAGTCAGTGTTCACTATTTACAGCTGCGGGAATTTCTCTTTAATGGTGGCAGACTGGCTTCTGAGGATATCACTAAGCAAAATGATGTGATAATGCTGAAAACAAATGACAGGTTTAGGAGGTCAAAAGCTAATTTTTCAATCCCAAGGAGGATGTTTTCATCTTTTTTTTTTTTTTTTTTTTTTAACTTATCAGAGGCAAGTGGAGAGGAGGAACTTTGCACACCTGAAGAGCAGGGAGAGCTTTATTTGATGGTGTGCTCAGGCTCATTTGAATGATGAGACCTTTGGCAAGGCTTAGGGATAGTGGCCCTTGGGCAGGCTCATGATGCTCTGGTTCTGATGTGTGAAATTGTGAAGGCTCGGGGCAAGCACTGGCAGTTGGCTGGGTAGGAGGTGCCAGTGTGTTTTTCACACTGGTCACACACACAGGGTATACTGCTGTTATCTGCTTTGGTAAAGACCAAGGCTTACAAACTGTTTATCTGAAACAGGAAGAAGCCATCTCTCATGTCACTGGTTCATATAAAGGTATGCTTGGTGTCTCCAATAGGAATTAAGATCTGCAGAGACACATGCAGCACCAGAGTGGTTTTCTGGGTCAGTGCAGATTTTGAAACCTCAAATCACTTGTGTTTAAAGCCCTTTTAATGAATGCTGAAATTACTTGTCTTCCTTATTTCATCATATTTGAGTTGGAATTTAGTACTTCTTTAGGGATGTTATGACGAAGGGTTTAGCTTGCCTTTGAAGACAAGCGCTCAGGGAGTCCCTAAGTCATCTTCCATGGCAAAGGCATCTGCCCCACTAGAATGAAAGTTAACTTTGTCCTTGAAAGCATCTGTGGTCTCATGCAGGCAGTAATCATATTTGTCTGTTGTTTCTATCCCTGATGGTTTAGCTGTATGGTGCCACGGTGGGGGGATGGGGATTGTTGGCTGGAGCTGAATGTAGCATTGTAAATGACAGCATACCCCTAATTTATATGGCAATACCAGAATGTACTCGGGTACATTTGTCAACCATGCATTTCCTTTGCTTCCCCCTCACCCTTTCCTACTGCCTGTGCATATTGATCAGGCTGTCATTGAGCTGTCCCCAGGTCTCTTCCCTGAGGGGGTCACAGTTAATACTGGCTGCAGATGTAGGTGGGGGCAGCTCAAATTGAGTTTTCTGCTCTATGTTGCCTTTTATTTGTTAACATAACTGATCTGTTATGCTGTTGGTGTAACCAGCTTGATCAGAGATCTTAGAGTTTTCTCCTTCTACAGTTTAAAATAGATAAGTCTTTCAAATTATGAATTTTTTTCCGCCTTATTACTTGTTTTTACAAACTGTTAGCACATACAGGGAAGAGTACTCTTGAGTTATCACGTACTGTGCTGTACTTCAGGCATAATGGGATGTTTGGTGTTTACTGTTTTGCTGATTTCTGATTAAATGGTAGCACCTTGTGCATCTAAAAGACTCCTAGATTTTGTTCTGATTGCCATTTAAAAAACGTGAACTAGGTGATATTCTGGTCACCGGTATACACTAGTTCATCAATAATTGTCTTTATTTTGGCTTTTCTGAATTAATGAATTTTTTTTTCGATTCTTCTTTTACCTTGGAACTGACAGTTTCAAGAAACACTTAAACTAAAATTGACTTCTGTCTTGCTGATCAGGTATCTGATACATTAGATTACTTTTCCACTTTGGTTGCGTTCATTTTGGAATAAATACTTTTTTGTTGAAGACAAGGTGGATATTGTAACTTGAAAATATGCTTACAGTGTGGTATTTTTGTCGTGCTAAATGAAGGCTCTCTGCCTGCAGTGATGTCAAGTCACTGAATAGTGTGGGAGCTGAGCCTGTTGCTGCTCTAATAATATCTGCATCAGTGGACTGGTGTGTTTATTGCCCTAATTCCACTGAAGTCATTGGGGTGTTTGTGGAAGAAAACTTCACCCTGATCTGTCCTACTCAAATACTTTATAGCCAGGTAATAAAATATCCCATTGATTTCCCTTTTTGTCATTTCTCCATATTTTTCAGAAAGACCAGTTAAATTATGTTCTTATTCCTTTGCTAGGAATTCTGAGCAACCTCAGTTTGGTGCAATATCTAGCCTTCTGTATGCTTTATTTTTGGCACTCTAACTTTTAGACCCTTAACAAAAGAACTTGGCAAACCGTTTTTTATGATGTGCCCATTATTTTTGTTTATTGTGCCTCATTGACTGTTTGAATGCACTAGCTATTTTCCATCAGCTGTGTCAAAATGAGATGACTAAAGTTTTTTCCTCTATTTTAAGGAAGTATCTAAGCAGGTAGCCATTTAAAACAATGCCACAGAGAAGCTACAAAGTGAGATCTGTTGTTTTGGGTGCCACAGTTCTTGCAGAAGACCCAACCTCAGTAGAAGCATCAGTCAGTACTTCTATCTAGCACCGAATAGATTTTTTTTTTTTTTTAAAGAAGCTGGGCTTGAGCCAGTTCTGTTGCCCATGACTTAAGGTTGTTAATTTATAATTCTGTTCCTGTTCTGGAAATTAAATTCATCAAGCTCACCATCTCCATCCTATAGCGAGCATGCTAGAAATTACATTGCTGCAGCAGGAGCAAGTGTTTTCATCCACAGGTCCCAGATTTTCATCTGACTGCCTATAACAGCCCACTGTTTCCTCAAATCAGGTGGCTTCAATAGGCTCCCTAATGCTCCTCTGTTTTGTACTGGGTGTTGGTGTGCTTGGGTAAAAGCAGAACTACCTCTTTTCAGTACCAACACCACCTCCTGTGGAATCAGTAATTTATTTTTCGTGTAATGTTGTTTTTTAGCGTCTTGTCATCTGCACATTGCTGCTTGAAAAATGGTCCTTCTAGCTGTACAATCAGTGCTGTCAGAGATACTGCAATCCCAAACCTTCCTGTGCCTTGCATTATTTCAGTCTTTTGTCTTCCTCTGTAATGAGAGAAACTACAAACCCCCAAGTCTTGGCACTCTCACTGGTGAATTGTCTATTATTGTATAAAGTTAACAGCTCTGACATTAGGAAGTCAAAGAATCAGATGAGTTTTGTTTGCCACAGATACAGTTTCCTATATTTTTAAAGATCAAGGATTTTTGACATCCCTTTTTTTTTAAATGTTTAATAGGGAAAAATTAGCCAAATCCTGTTTTGAAACCAAATCCCAGCTGAAGTATTTGTCATGACTCTTGTTTTCCCCATATTTTTTATTCATTTCCACTTGGAATATTGGAGGGGCTGGCTCTGATGTGTTGAGCTGTCATCTCAACAGCATCCCCATAAGTTGTCTCTATAAATAACTCTGTCTCTACTGGTTCAGAAACTTGATCATTGGCAAGAAACACAGGATGTCTTAGTTTACTCTGCCAGGTGGCCCTGAAAGAAATTTCTGATGTAAGGATGTTTGGTTTGACTCAGCAACGGGGCAACTGAGAAAGGCTAGTCTCTGACCTTATTTTTCAGAGAATGCTAATAGGAGACTGCAAAATGAGTAAAATAGGGTGCTCAAAAACTAACAGTAGATCAAAAGAGGGCCAGGTAGAATGATGTGCCTGAACAGAGAACGGGGAGAAAGATTACAAGAGGTAAAAAGTGTGAGGGAGCAAAGACAAATGAAAGCAGAGAGAAAGGATATAGCAAAGAGCCGAGTTTTCATCTGTTTTTAGTGCTTCAGCAAGTCAGAGGATGTATGGGTTAATGGAATGTCTGGGTAAAAGCTTGCCCTGTTCAGCAGATGGAGGACAAATATAAGAAACACCATCAAAATGAACAAGAAGAGGAAGAGAGGAAAGAGAGGCTGTATTTCATGCATGGGGCGACAGGAGAAGATAACCTTCTAGGAGGACTGCAATAAAGAAATGTTGAAGTGATGGAGGGAGAAGGGCAGGGCATGAATAAAATGATGGAAAATAAAAATGGGGGCAGAAGAGCTTATGACAACTTAGAACAGCTTGGAAAAGGTCATGCGTGCCCTCTGGGCTGCTAGCCACACTAGAGCCAGAGAAGACTGTCATGGTAGATAAACAAGAGATGGTAGGATTGAACACAATTTGTCATTTGCTTGGCATTGGCATGGGAATGGGAATTAATATCCCATCCCTGTAGAGCTGTCAGGGCACTGGGGAAACTGGCCTCTGGATTGTCTCTTGGCTGTCAAGTGAGAAGAAAGTTGCCAAATACTTGCATGTGTGTTTCTGTTCAGCTAAGTGGTACTGGAAGGGTTTGTGAAGGAAGGGGACAAATGTCTATGAGAATACAGCATGTTGCGCTGAAATGCACACTTCTGTGCTGCCACGTGCCCTGGCCCATGAAATTTGATACAAAATAGAATATTCTTGTAGCTCTCCATTTAGGTGATGTCTGTGGCTTGAATAATTTATTATTTCTCCTCTTTAAGGTCAAATTAGGTCCTTCCCAAAACTTGAGAGCACTACAAATTTTGATAAAGGTTTTAAGACAAAAAATTGGTCTGCATTCCCTCTTGTGTCAAGTCCTCTATTTGGTACTGCAAGAGCTTCATAGGTGGCTCCACTGGGCAAAGTACATTAACTACCGGTCTTCTTGTTTGGAACAGGAGACTTCTGAGATACATGTTGCTACTCTTTATAGTACCACATTGCACCTGTCTACAGCTAGAAACATTCCTAGATAAAATAGGGGATGGGAAGAGTAGCAAACCTATGTCAGAGCATTTGTCTGCAGTTCTTGCTGTCAGGCTCTTAGCAGGCTGAAAACCCACCTTGAGGACAAGGGTTGTCTTTACCTGGTGAGAAAGGGTCACATCGCTTTTGCGCAAACGATGCTTCCTCTTGCATGATGCTCCTCTTTCCTGAAAGCTTTCATTCAACTTCATTGGACCTAGATTACTGGAGAATGGCACAGGGCTGGGAATAGGCATGGAGTTTTCAGAACGAGTGTGAAACTTGAAATGCAGCATGTGAATGTGATTTTTGCAAACTGGAACAAATTGTCCTTTCCTTCCCCCTGGTGTAATCAGGAATGCAACTGTACTACTTCCAGTTTTGTGGAGTGAAGAAGATGATACAGTTTTTAGAGTTAAATGGATTGAGGACTTGTTAGGTATCAGTGCTATTCCTCTTACTGATGTCTGTCTGCTTCTGGAATGCTGGCAATCCTTTTATTCACACAGCAAGCCCTTTGTGCTGATTAACCACATGGACACTTCGAATTTGTAAAACAGCTGAGTGAAGTATTTTGGAAAGGAGTTCTGGTTTTCAATATTCTTGAGGCTCAGTTAACAATCTGTGATTGTCTATAGGTCAGACCCTCAGCTGCAACCACTCCCTCTCAAGTGGATATGAAGAATGGCCAATAATTCTCTGGGATGTGCACTCATCCTTCAGAGAGGGAAGGGAGCTCTTGCTGAGACACAAACTGGAATGGTGTTGAACTTTGGCAGAAGAATAATTTCTGATTGTTTCTCAGCCTGAGAGAGTAATATCACGGGTATTATAGAAAATCAGTAATGGAGTTTACCACATTTCTAGGACTAATGATTATCCAGCTGAGAAATGAGTCTTTAACTCTCCCTGATGTCTTTCATTTCCAGAGAGAATTTTGGGGAGGGACGTTACTGCACCCTGTGAGCCAACTGTAGGGTGAGAAAACTTCTACAGAACATGTGTACTCCTGCCTCATGGGATTTGTGTGGCTCTCTAGGCACAAATCTCAGCCCACATCGAGTTTATAAAGCATCTTTCCTTATGTAAAAATATCTTCTAATTTGAAAATCCACATCTCCTTCCTCTAGAAGGGAGAAGGCGAGTAGCATCACCTGCCTGACAAGGTTACCATTACTTGTCACCAATGCCTGAGGGACTTTTTAAGTGATTTCTGCCCACTTCGTTGTCCTCATGAGACTCTGTGGGAAATGGCAGGCTACCAAGTTTACATGAAGCCTTATTTCTAGAAGCATGTACTTTTTCAGCTCACTGTCTGGATCCCTGGTGTGTTTTCTGAAGACTACAGTTCCATCAGTAAGTTTCCTGCTCTACTGTCCTCTCCTGTGTGTGGTTCAGGGGTTTAAGCTGATTTTTTATTTCCAGAGCTAGCAGGAAGGGGAGAAAAGTGACCTCATGTGAAATGATCAGGAGAGGTTTTTTACTACCTGGAGAGAAAAAAGACAAGATATTCTTGAGTGGCCAAGGGTTTGAATCTTCACTGGTTGTCTCTCTAGTGCACTTCATGCTTACAGTCACCTGCCCCATTCCCTCTACCAGGTTGTATGAGCTATGAGCCTTCCTTCATAGTTCCCTAAGGTATCCTGGGCACCAAAGTTATGATGATTGTTCCTGGTTCACGATTAATGGCATGATTGTACCTTGGAGAGAAGAGATCTTTGCTTTTTCCATGAGTTGGCTCCCAAATCTAAAGTCCATGTCTCTTGCATTTTGTCCGGTCAGTTGCAGCAGTTGGCCCATTATTTCATGCTGATTGCTGCCTGCTGTGTTTTGACCTGTTTCCTCCATAAAATCATAACAATGAACCAGTAACAGGCATGTAATAGGTGATCCATTTCCCATACTGACTGTCACTTATGTAGTATTTCTTAAAGCAGGAGGGTTATAACTGCACAGTTTCCATTAGAGCTAAAAGAAGTGACAAAGCTGCAACCAACCCCCACCAGCCTCACATAAGCAGTCAACAGTTATTTAACCTTTAGTGACAGGAGATGTACTTCAAAGAGAAACAATGCTTTGTGAGTAATGGTTTAGTTATTTCTTGAGCAGCAAGCTGTAAATTCACCCATTTATGGGAGCCACATTTCTTGCCTATTGTTTGTGTTGCTCAGAAGGGTTGTTGCGTTATCAGCTTGGATGTCAAAGAGTTGCAGTTCTATCAATTTGATGTCATGTCATCTATGGAAGGAACTAAGGCTGGCAGTGTGTTTGCATTTTGAGGGACTGTATTGTGAACGAGCTGGAGGAGGAGGCAGGGATGGAAGAGGCCTCAAATCTCCCCTGGTCCTTCATATCTTGACAAAACTGCAATGGGGGTTCTTCCTGCTTCTTTTGGATGCTAGTGCCTTTGTTTCATGGAGCCTGACACTCACTTGTTCACAACTTTTGAGGTATGAGAGAAGAGATGGATGCCAAAATCAAACAAATCCACCAAACTGATCTGTAGCTTCTCTGACAGTGGAGGCCACTGCCCTTTCCTAAACCAGGCTGCAGCATGGGGTGGCAGCCACTTGTGTGCTGGGGTACTTGAAATGCTTCCTCCAAGTGTTTTGTTTTTCGGAACTGTCATTAATATGAAGGTATAATGTGTTTAAAGGATCTTCACTCAATCAACCACATGTGTTCATCCTCATCTTAAGAGGTCATGTGGGAAGCCAAGGACAGACTTTCAACTAAGCTATGTTGTCTTGTCTCTCTTTCTGAAAGTCTTCAAAAAGAATAAAAAATTCCAGACCCATAGAGATATTTTTGCTGATTTTCATCTTGCAGCTGTTCTCTTACGTATTTTAAATGTCTCCCATAATACTTCTATCTCTTCTCCTTCCCTTTGCTGTGATGGCTTTAATACTTTTATTCAGTACATGGAGTTGTGTGTTTTGTTAGTGCTCAAGCAAGTCTTTAATTTTTCAGGCATATCTGGATGTACAAATGACCATTTGTATGTGAAAAATGAGTGCACCCACAATTCTGCAGCTACCCATAAATATTGGAAAGTACAAAATTGGAGGCTGCAGTATGCAATTTAGTGCAATGTCTTTGTGCCCTGTTCTGTTCAATTTATTGTTGGTGAAGCATGTACCTATGCATGAAGCTCAAGCTATACATGCATTTTCACTCTAAATGCTGAATTTCAAATGGAGATGGATAGCATTTTTTGATTGTGTACTTCATTTGGCAAAAATGGGTAGTTTCTTTAACATAAGTGACTTTTGAAGTACTTTAGCCCCACACCTCTCCCTCAAATTGAAGAATAAAAAATTTCTACTTGTTTATTTTTCAGAAAATAGATAATTTTTCCTCCAAATATTTTGATTTTAATAATATCTCATTATTTTAATTATTATAAGAAAACAATGAAAGAGTAAGAATAAAATGACATTAAATTAAAGCAAGTGGTGGATATTTGGTAGAACATCAGCAGGAAAACTCAGTGCTTCAGATAAACTGTAAATAAAAGATTTCTCTTTGGCAAAGAAAAAAAAAATCAATTAGTGCTGAATAATTCATTCCCAGACAACACAGTCTGCAGATAAAGCAGGTTGTGTGGGTGCAAGGGCAAGCCTCATGGGATCTGCACAGATCAGCTTAGGTTTGACAGAGCTTAGTACCATCAATGTCATGTGAATGTAGTTAGGCTGGCTCCAGGCTTGAGCTGGTTCCAGGCATCCTTTTAGCTCTCTGCCTTGGTTAATAAACCTTTCTGGGACAGAAGACAAAAGATCAGAAAAATCTGAGTTATCACACTTGTCAGCATAAGCGTGGCTTTTCTTTCCAGGATGTACCTCCTGGTGCCATGTTCAGTAGAGAGCTGGTTGCTTTTACGCATTTCTGTTTTAAGATGTTGGCAGTTTTTAGGAGGGAAATTGGGCAGTCTTGTCTACTTCAGAACAGAGTTTGGGGGAACTGATAAGAACACTCCTCCCTATGCCCTCCCCCCCCCCCCCAGCCCATTTTGAAAAGTAGCAATTGGAGCTGTGGGAATTTGTAATTTGCTGACTATTTTGCAAATGAATGTCATTTCCAACTTTTTAAAGATGCACAGAAATTATAATTTGCCTGTCACTTACACTGCTGGGAACAGATGAGTCTTTGAAAATCTTGGTGTGGTAATGACAGTGGAACTGTGGCTATTCCCAGGCACTAACTTATCAGAGTTGCAGTGCACCTTCTCTGAGCAGCTGTTTGCTCAGCGTTTTAGTTAGTAGACCTGAAAAAAAAAAATTATAGCGATCATACTACAGAATGGAGTGTGGAAGGGACCACAATGGGTCATCTGGTCCAATATCCCTAATTAAACAGGGTCATTCTGCAGTACATTGCACAGGATTGTACCCAGATGGGTCTAGAATATCTCCAGAATGGCAGATTCCATAATATCCAGAGCAACCTATTCCAATGCTTAGTCACCCGCTCAGTGGAGAAGTTCTTCCTTATATTTGGGCAGAACTTTCTGTGCATCAGTTTCTGCCTGTTGGCTCTAGTCGGGTTGCTTGAAACCACTGAGCAGAGCTAGGCTTTGTCCTTTTGACACCCTCCCTTCAGATCCTCTCTCACCTGTCTCTTCTCAAGGTTGAACAGGCCCAGCAGCCTCAACCTTTCCTTGTGTCACGGTTTAACCTCAGCCAGCAAACAAGTGCCATGCAGCTCCTTGCTCACCCTCCCACCAGCAAGACCGGGGAGAGAATGGGAAGAGTAGAAGCTAGAAAATTTGTGGATTTATGTAAATACAGTTGAATAGGGAAAGCAAAAACTGTGTGTGCAAGGAAAGCAAGGAGTTACTTCACTGTTTCTCATGGGCAGGCAGTTGTCCAGCCATCTCCAGAAGCGTAGGGGGGGTCCCATCACACATAATGCTTCCTCGGGAAGAAAAATGCCGTAACTCCGAATATTTTTCCCCTTAAAAAGCCCAGAACAGATCTCCATACCAAGCATTGTGAAGAACATTATCTCAGCCACTACCAGCACATCTTGTGAGATAGTCCACTGTGTACTTCTTTCATGCAGGAAGGCAAAAATGTGTTTTCCTATTCTGTCAAATCTCCCTTCATGGTTAAGTTGGTTCAAAGAATTGGGTAGAGGGGAATGGACCTGGTCTTTGTCTAGGTGGGTACACAAGCACCATCTGTTCCTCTGAATCCATTTCAGCCTTTATCTCCACAGAACTGCTCACAGACTCTTTTTAGGCAGGGGTTTCATACATGTGGAGTCAGTGGCACAACAGGACCTTATCTGTGGCCATTGGGTTATGGCAGCCTCAGTGGCACTATCTTGTTTGGCTCAGTAGCTGTGTCATCAGGCCCTGGTCCTGTGAAAGAGCCACCAGCCTCATGGGGCTGCATCTTGAGGGTTTGCTGCTTGTCTACCCTAGCCCTACACTGTGTTACCATGTGAATCCATTGCAGGGCATGGTCTTTAGCTTGTTATGTCTTTGTGAAGTATGGCCAGGCTTGTGCACTTAGTTTATAAATAATGATCCAAATGTCAGAGCAGAAGCAGTAGGAGAAGTCTGGCTGTCCATTGGTTTAAAGCTCAAAGCAGACAACACAAGCAACCCTCCTCCCTTTCTCTGAACAGCTTTTTGCAAAAATATACCTTTAAGTCAATTAATACAATCATAAACTCAAGTTGCCCTTGTGATATTTTTGGGACATGGAAAAGTGAAAGGAAAAACTTCAAGGAAGTAGAAAGAAGATTAAACAAAAATTTGGGGGTTATAAAAAAAAATCAAAGGCATTAAAACTTTATTTTTGAAAATTAAAATCTAAAACAGAGAAATCAATTTCCAATGCAGCACTCAAGTTCATCCAAACAAATTAGTTTGAAAGCTTCATATGATTTTTTTTTTTTTTTAACTCAGATTTATTTTGGTATGCTTTTTAGAGCAACTGAAAGAAAACCAACCCTAGGAAAAAAAAAAAACAAGCAAACTTATTTTGATTTGCTAGCAAAAAAAAAAGTTTTCACAGCTCTAAATTGCCCATTTATAAGAGACAATGGCTTTATTGCTGTCTGTCTGTTGCTTGTGAAGGAATTTCTTTGTTTATCAACTTTTCTTTTTTAGAGAGGCAATTAAATTCAACACAAAAGACATGGATTAAAGTAACAGTGAAATAAAATGTACAGAAGCTAGGAAATACCAGAATTACAACGCAGTCTTTAAATGCTCACAGGCTGTTGTTATTGCAGGAGTTCTGCCTTGTTCCAATGAGTGGCTTAGTGTATGATAAAGACGTAAGACCATACAATGAATAATAAAAGGAAAAAGAAAGATGGAATAGTCTCAGCAAGTCACAGACATCCATCCTATGGACTAAATCTGGTAGGATCTGGGCAGGAAATGACAAAAAGATATAATACAGCTAAATCAAAATAGCTGCAAACAGGCAACCATAGTTAAGAATATGAAGAGAGGTGTTACATTGGTGTTTTCTGACTGTGCATCACTCTGCAAATCTAATGTTTAAAGATTAAAATCACTCTAAAATTACTTACATTACTATTGATGCAAATGACTGAGCACTACTGGGATTATCTGAATCAAGCTATTGTGCGAAACATGGCCAATTGTCCTGAGTGGGAAAGCCCTGGAAGTCAGGAAAGCCTCTGTGTGATCACTGGTACCGGCGTACACAGAACAAATTGCATGGCATAAGCTCCACGCATCATAAGGTGCCTTCAAAACCATTTGCCAGACTTACAGCTTTTGCAAGAGCTCAACTAGGTTTCTGGATTCCTTTGAAGAGTACTATAGACCAGTAGCGTACAGCAAGGTGACAAACCTCAGGTGGCTTCTGCACTGTGCTGAGCAATGCTGCTGTTTCCCAGTAATATGATTGTGGAAGGGAAAGGAGTTAGTGCTTGGCAGTGTTTCAGTAAAAGGCAATATGTATTTGCTGCTTGATCCCGGGGTTGCTGCTCTGCACAGAGTTGGGGGATGCTGGAATCCCAGGCTGAAGCTTTAGCTTAATTTTTCTGGTAGGCTGTAAGTTGGTGGAGATGCACATCTGAGAGTCACTGCAACAGTGTAAGAGAAATATCCTTGAGAATGTGGCTAGTCTGCCTTCCTCTGTCTAGTATCTTATCTGATGATTTATATTTAATAATACAGAGCATTTTTACTGACCTGTTCCCTTCTCTGTTTCTCAAAGTTACCCAGGAAAGGTTGCTAACTTGGTGCTGCTGTGTGGGGATCATTACCTTTGAAAATATATTTTGACTACTGTAGAATGGGATTAACTACCAAAGGAAAAAGAAGTTTTGATTAACTAAAGAAATACATCTGTTATACCTTTTTTTTATTAGGTGTGTTGAGCTTTCTCTTGTGATTTTAGATGAGAAGAATTGTCATAACTCTGACAGAACAAAGTTAACCAGTAGTCATTGCTTGCCCATCCTGTGCTTTCTGTAGCCTTACAAATGTGTTGTCTGCAATAAATAAATTGCTTGCTTCAGAGTGTGGAGCTTGTAACCTTATGTATGGGAAATTTGCATAAACTTGATTCATTACACATCCCTTTCTCACCCCTTTTGTTGTCCAGGATAAAAAATGCATTTTTTTCCTGTGACTTAATTAAACCAAATTATTTTTGCTCCTCCTCTTTCACATACCAAAAGAATACTACTGACAAAGTAGCCAAACTTGGACAGTGAGTATTGATTGAATGCAAAGATGTTTGGTGGCTGGAAGCTTCACCTCAGACTCCAAATGCCACAACATTATATGTACCTGTGCAACTTTTTCTGTTGTGCTATTACATAATCATTTTGTTGCAGAGGTGTTTACATGCTGTTAGACTCGAAGAAAATACTTGTTCTTCTTATATTGGTTACTAGAAAGGGGTTTGTACTTTTCTATTCTAAGATCAGATTTTCCTTGCAGCGGGGCTTGAGAGCTTTACAAATTTCCAGCTTGAGGAGATTTGGAGTAGAGATGCTCCAGGTGAGAGAAGAACTCTGCCACTGGCAGATAGTCTGCCTCTTCTGGGGCATGTTCCTGCCACTTGCTCTCTATTTTGGTGTTCAATAGGTCCCTCTCCAATTCCTTTCAAACCTGGGACATAAAAGTATCTTGTTTTTCAGGTGGGTTAGTGAGGCAAATTCCTTGGGTGAAACGTGGGTTCAGTAGGCACTGAGCAGGTTCAAGGAAGGGGGAAGAGTTGCTCAGATAAGAACATGGTTGAGGAAAGAATTTGGGGAGCAAGTATTCATTCTTTGGGCTCAGTGACCTATTGGATCTGCTTGGCTGCTCAGGAAATAATGCCTTCAGAGCAAAGGTCTTACAGAGCCATTACTGAAACTTGTACTCATGTTTGCTAGTTTTCCCAAGTTCTTACACTACCTGCCTGTGTAATTTAATTTTGCAGACAATTGGCAAAATGCCCAGCATACTATTTTTGCGAGGTAATAGTTGGTTACAGAATCATTAGCCCTTCTTCCCTTCCTGAACTACATCTTAGTGGATCTTTGAGATTTAGTGCTAATTCAGAGCCCTTGCACACCAAATGTCATACAAATTCTTGCTGAAAGGGACATCTTTGAAATCCCCTGGCAGATGCTCCTGGCTTTTTAACTCTCAGACCTAAACACTGTGGGCTTTAAAGCTGCTTAATTCTGACTGTCATGACTTTTGAATAATAGCAATGAATGCCATTCTAAGCATTCTGTAGTGGTTAAATCACTTCTGCCATGTTCTTTCAAAAAATAATCGCTGGATGCTGGCCAAGCTCAGAAAATTTCAGCTCTGAAGATGAACATTTTGGCAACTTATGACTGACTGAAATCAGCAGAGAAAACACATTTGCATTCTTAACTGTAGCAGATGTTGCTGTTGTTCCCCTGCAAGCTGGACAGCAGGCTGTAGAAGTAGGGGCCACTGTGCTGGCATGAGATCTGTTAATGCCTATTGCTTCTTCTACCTGCCCTCTGGCACAGGTTAGGAATGTTTTCTAAAGTCTGCCTACTGGTGTTGGTTTATGGGTGGCACCAAGCAGGTTTCTGTACACTCTTACGTCCTCCCATGTAGATATGTGCCTCCCTACACCTGCTGTGGCTTGGTGTTGGGAGCTGTAGAGCACAAATTGCTTGAGGGAATTACCAGGGATTCAGGATGGCCCTGTGTCAAACCAAGTCCCAAATCTCAGGTCTGGAAGTGTCTGATCTGGAGCATTGGTGAGTCCCTCAATACAGACTGGAGACTTTCTGGAAGGAGGTCTAGGCACAAGATAGGGCCAAGGGCTGAACTGATACTCAGTAAAAGATTCATGTAGTATTTCAGCTTACAGCGTTTTGACAGCCTTGCTGAAGTTGTTTTTATCCTGTGACAGAGTTTAAGAGATAAGAACTTGCATGGCAAGCCCTGGAAAAACAATTTGACTGCTAGGACTGGACAAGAGAAAGTAAGTCCCACATCCATCCCAGCTTCTGGTGATGTAACCAAAGTTTAGCAGTGATGGGAAAGGTAGTGTTTCCACTGCTGCCTAGCAGTCTGCCATATCCAGCTCCCTGATTTGTTTCTGTGAGAGAATTATCTTTACCCAGTGCTGTTATCACTACACTGCCGTGCAGAATTTTTGTTTCAGTGTAGGCATACATAAGAATTTGCCTTTTGTCTCATTAGTATGTGCAAGTAGCAGCAAATGTTAACTGTAGAAGAGCTATGTGCTGCTGGAAAGACCAGCAGAAGTCTGCTAAGAGAACCTGGGAGTCTGAAACAGCACTGCATAACTCAAGCAAAGTAACTCTTCCCTTTTCTGTACATCCACACTGCTTTACGTGAGCTTGCATCTATTAGTGTGTGATTGTGCCACTATCATGTATTGTGCCAGCATCATTTTGGTGCTGTTTTGATTTTTTTTGTGTGTGTGTTTTTTGGTGTTTTTTTTTTTTTTTTGTTTTTGTTTTTTTTTTTTTTTTTAAGTCTTAACAGAAAAGTGGTTCATATTGAAGTGAGCCTTGTTTCTTTTGATTAAAACCTGATACTACCAGAACTAACTCTTCCCAAGCAAAGAGTGTCAAAGGGTGTTGCTTGAGTCCTGAGCCCTTTTCCATCACTGGAAGGCTATGTTAGATTAACTGTGAGAGAATGACAGCAATGTCTGGGAGTGAATGCAAGGTGAGGCAATGGAACTGTGGTAATTAGGGACTGCTGTGCATCTTGGGCATTTTGACAAACAGATGTAAGGGGAGAGACCTCATCCGGTGGTGTGAGCTTGTGAGACTCTGGTTTCCATAACAACTTACTTCAGGTCTTCTCTTTGTGTTCCAGCTATTATCTTTTCATGTTGCTCCTAGGGCTTGACTTACCGTAGCAGTGCAATGCATTTGGACAGCAGCAAGCTCCTTTCCAGGAGCTGGAGTACCTATTGTTACCTGAGGAGATGACTTATTCATCACAAAGATAAAGAGGGAAGTGAGACACACGTCTATAATGTCTCTATCTACTCTTCCTAGACTTTTCAGTATATGGTACTGTTTGAGCTCCCCAGAATGGAAACCTGCTGTCAGGGATACTTACAGTTCCCAATTCTGCAGTTTCTCACTGCAGTTTCCTGGAGGGAAGAACTGACCCTCATGGCCCTGACTATCTCCTGCTGCCCTGTCCTTCCTGCTTTTCAGTCCCTTCAACACAGTAGAGTCAGGACTGAATCAATGCATTTCAGTATAATCTAGTAAATCATTCCCCTCTAGGCAAGCTAGGTGTTCCCAAGGCAGGTAAGGAGTACAATCCTTGCCCTTCTTTCAGCTCCTCAGAGCAGGTGCGTGTCAGAAGTTGTAAGAGAGCAGTACCCGATTGCCAGAATTTCCTTTAAAAATTCATTAAAACTTGTCAGAAGTTGCAGTGTCTGATTTTTGTGCGAAAATGTACACAACCTGGGAGGAGCTTAGTGGTGGTAGCCAACATCATAAGCATCTCTGCTAGCTGGGAAAATGGAACCTGCAGGAAGGCTGCATGTATTTTCCTTTCTGCTTCTGTTCAAGTGGTATGCTGCATTCAGCAAAGATCCATATTCTTGGCTGCTTGCTTCCTCTTAAAATTTTGATATAGCTTGGGGAAAATATCAAAGTTTTCCTTCTTCCTGTGACTCCACTCTTGTTGGGAATTGAACAGTCAGAAGTAAACAGGCTTTATTTTTCTCTCTGGCATGTTATATAGCTGCAGACCTGTTGGCAGTCCTTTGCATAAGATTTTGGCTGTGTGCTAAAACATATTTCTGATTTTTCTAAATTTTTCCAACAGAGGCTCTTGGAGGGAAGGTTTACAAAACACAGAAGCCTGGAAAGCATGGATGACTGTGACAACTGCCAGTACTGAAGCCCCATCACAGATGAGGGCATTGGGAGAAGCTGCATTTTGCAGCCTCTCTGGGCTTTTGTAGGAGGGTTGCTCCCTTTTGTACTAATGCTTCCTTGTTCTTAAGGAAACCCCCATGGACTTAGTGAAAAGCAACACACAGGGTAGAGCAAGGACTAGAAAGGCTCCTGCGTCTTCTGCTCCCACCTATTATCCCTATATCCCTTTTTTTCCAGTTCACTCTGTTTTCAATGTTTGTTCACTAGGGAAGCTTGAATCCATAAAGGAGAGCTATGAATGAGGCTGGCACTGAAGTAATAAATTTAACTCTGAAATAAATGATACCTGTGGGTAATGGGTTTGAAATGGTTGTGTTCCTTGGTAATGGGATATAATTACAAGTACCACAAGATCTGCAGGACAAAGGCTCAATTATATCCCTCACATCCAAGTCAGTGGAAGCATTACCACAGTGTTGCCACAATTCAGTGGTGTGGAACAGGGAGCTTATTGGGGAGATAACAGCAGTTCAGCAAATATTTCTTTGTGATTCCTCCATATTGGCTCCCCTTCCAAAGTCTTAGAAATGGGCCATATGCTGGGATAAAAATCCCCACAGCAACAATGTGCCACAGTTGCCGTGGGATTACCAAAAGGTTCCCTTAGTAACTACCAGGGAATGAGTCCTGAGTGATAGGTCCGCTTTATACCAGTGGGCAGGTCATCATTTGTTGCTGCATGGTTCTGCAATAATTAAAGGCCTCTGAATGATATTTCTTCACTGTAACTCTGAGGGGGGAGTTGTTCCTTTGTGTCCCTGCATAGTTGCACAGTAATTACTGAGTAATGACTTATGGTGTGATGGTGTTATGCCAGGCTGCTTATTGTGTTTGTTCCCCCTCACTGGGCTGTTAATCAGAGGGTGATGTCCTAACTGTTGCTACCTCTAGCAGCAGGGTTCAGTTGTGTGTGACTTACCTGTTCCATGGCAATTATGGTTGGGCAGCAGGAAGTGGCTGTGTTGGGATCTGCATGGACTGGGTACTCTGGGTAGCTGCTGAGGCTTGGGAGGTGTTGGGCTGGGTATTCAGCTGATGAGTATGCTGGAAATTGCCTGATTTGGGAATTATGCAGGATAACACCCAGCTTGGAGGTTTGTGTATATTTCTAGTGCCATGCTGTGCATTTTTCTGTTCGGTGTCATTTGGGTAACCTGGGTTATGGAAGGTTTGTTTTGTTTATGTGCAATATTTCCCTGAAAAGACAGTTCCTGTGTTTTGTGTTCTGTTTCACTTTAACTTGCATATTTACCTGTGTAGTGGATGACAGGTCTGTGGCTGGCAAAGCTGTCCAGTTTGCTGAAGGTGGTGTGTCTATACAATGTGACTTGAGCCCTTGTCAGGTACTGCGTGACAGTTCTGCATCTCATTTTTCTTGATGCTGGTTTGTCTACTCACACTCTGAACTGAACTGACTGAAAGCAGTGTCTGCAGTCCAGTCTGAGTTGAGCTCAGACAGCCCTTGAGGGGCATGTAACTTGAGGCACAGCATCACCATGGTCACAGGGGGCTTTCCTCAGGTTGTGCTGCTAGTAATGGACCTTACTGTGTAGTTATACTCAGATATATCTAGGTCTGGTCTAAAGCTAGCTGCAGCCAGACCTTCACACTAGGCAGTGGGTCCTGAGCTGCTCTGGGGTAAAAGACAGTTGGAAAAAAAAAAAAAAGTGGCATTTTTCAGTATTTTTATGTTGGGCTTGCTTGTACTTTCTATGCAACGATAGTAGAATTAGCTGAGATGCTGGGTATGGTATAGTGGGAAAAAAGCCTGAGTAAGCAGCAGCACCATTTGAATAAAGGGCTTTTGTTGATTTTAGTCCTGTATACAGCAATGTAGTGAGAACCAAGCTGGTGACTTGCCCCACATCATCACTCATACCAGTAAGTTCTGCTGGGTACTGCCACTGTGTTTATAGGAAAGTGCTGCTTGTGACTTTCCCTTGGGGCATCTGAGATCTGGAAGTTCTTTTAAAGATAACAGGCTGGGTAGTGTAGTGTGCTGTTTGTTATTGCTCTGGGGACTTGGTCAAGCCAAAAGACATAAGGCCATGAGCTACAGTGCAGATCTCTATAGTCCCTGGGACCATTGGGGTTCTTCCTCTATGTGGGAGTATTTGAGAGAAAAAAATCTCCAGTTATAAAGCAACAAGGAGAGCTTTACGTTGTAACATCCAAGACCCTTCTCTCCTCTTGGAGGTTTGCTACACTGCTGCCATATTGTCTTTTCTTCTGTGTCAGTCTAGCTGTTTCTGTTTCTCAGAGTCATCGTGGCTTTGTTGTTGTTGGTTTTTTTTAGGTTTTGTTTTTTGTAGAAATTGTAACATTTGAATCTTTGAAATTGAAATGGATTTCAGTCTTTCTTATATTAATTATTGATAAGTGGAGCCTGGGAGATGGCAATGAAGCCTGATGTGATTAGAGACAGTTTTTAATTTTGTCTCTTACAGTGACAGAGAAATGCAGTTTAATGGGAGCCATTTATTAAAAAGGGATTTAATCACAAGTAAGCAACTAGTGAGATATCAGGGGAAGAGGTGTGCTAGTGCAGTAGAGCAGCCAGTTGGGTGGAGGAAGATGCTGCAGTGGAGGCACTCTTCAAGCCCCAGCATGTGTGGAGAGCACATATGGAAGCCACACAAGCTGACTGCAAAGGCAAGAGAGCTGCAATCCAGCAAAACCACGTAATAGCAAAGCTGCTAAGCAGGGACTGGCTGACAATGGCTCTCATCTCAGCAGCGTTGAAGTGGCCTTGCTATTAACCAAGACCCTCTGCTCTGCACCAGTGAAGAATCAGAATGATGGTTCTCCCTTCCAAAACACTTATAGGCTAATTAAAAGGCAAGACGCCATATGAATAAAGACAGACAAGGAGATTATATTTTCCTCTGGATGTGGGAGGAAAAATGCTCTGTACCCTGTCAAGCTTGCTGAAAACTATATAGGCAGGATAGTGCATTTTGTATTGCCTTTGTTGTTGGTGATGTCACTGAACAACATTACTTCATGTGACCTGCACCAGTGAGGCCGTGGTTTATTCTTTCCTCTCTGCTGTCTGGCTAGCAGGTTATAAGGAATTTTTTGTTTTTAGTATTTACTCCTCAACTTGTGCTTTTTCTCAGAGAACTGACTAAATTAGCAATCTATAGTTTCTCCTGTGGCAGTATTGTCCAGGCTGTGAGACTGGGACATCCTGTGTAGTGACCTCACCTAAAGCCATCAGCTAGCGCTCTGCTGAGCTGGAGAAACTGGTTGCACCAGAGTTCAGTGTTTCTGATAAAGAATGGATTCCTACATTTTCATTTCAATATCACTTTACTAATAATTTTCATATTTCATGCAAATCAGATCTTGTTTCCTTTGTTTACATGCTCTGGCCCTGGGGTTGCAGCAGTACTTTGAAGCCATGGGACAGGTCATTTTTTGGTGAAACATGGGACACTGAGGTTTAGCTGGACAGACTCAGGTGAACTGTTGTGAAATTTTAGTGCTAATTCCTAGGTCATTTAGTGATCTTAACATGATGGCTAGCGTTTATTATGGAGAGTTTTCTTGATGTCTCTTGTCCTGCGATGGCTTGGACCTATCCAGGAGGCTTGCAGTGCTCAAAAAAGACTGGAGCAGTTACCTTCTCTTTGTCAATAGAAACGCAGTCTAAGATTGGTGTGTGGATTAATAGGCTTGATACAAAGCAAGGGAGGGCAAGAAAGAGTTGATGCAACAGTGATATTGACTGAAGGGATCAGAGATTGTTTCAGGGATGTCTTCTTTCCTCACTAACTGTTGTGTGTTAAAATTCTTCAGGGAGGAAAAGGAGAGTTTTCTGTGGAGTTGTTAATGGACAAAAAAATTGAGGTTTGGGGGCTGAGACAAATTGTGATTTTTGGATAAAAGACTATCAGTTGAGTGGAAGGATCAGTGGGGGCACTCTCCTCTGGCAAAAAACTTAAGGAAGCTTGCTGTTTGGTAACCATCTCTCTGTTCCTTTGTCTCCTATGGCTTACATGGTCTTCATATGGTTATCCATGCTATTATAAAAATTACATGAGCTGCTTCAGGGGTTTGAGCCTTCATTGGCCTGTTTCTCTTGATGAGAGGCTCTTTCTCCTTCACTTTTTTTTTTCTTCCGTTTAAGAAAGAAAGTTTGCACTGCTTTTTCAAATTGGGAAAAGAGATCTAGGGTCAAGTAAATTTCTGCCCTGTTTTAGTATCTATGATTCTCTAAGTAATGAACTTCATTCTTTCCAGGGATTTTGTAAGAGCCCAGTCCCTCCCAGTCCTACCCTGTATGGCTGCCAGTATATTTGTTCTTTCTCTTGGGGCAGATTCTTGAACCGCTTTTCCGTATATGTTAGAGTATAATCCCTCAGCTCTTTTGTGTTTGCTTGCTGGACACAAATGCCACTGTGTTACTTCTCATCAGGATTGCCATTTATACCCAAGGTAAAGGGAAGATTCTTGCTCTGTTCTTTTTTTCCTTCATCATCCTTCCTCTCTCTTTGTTCCTTGATCTTGACTTAGTTGCACGTATGTTAGGAATACTGCAAAGCAGTAGTTAGGGATGATGAAAAGTATGGCACCTAATGATCAGATGCTGGGCCCTCAGAGCCCTTTTTGCAGGCAGACTCCTGACCAGGCTCTCTGAGACCTTCATGGAAGGCTGGTCTGGCTGGAAGGGTAGAGGCTTAGCATCAGTCATGCTGTCCTTTGAATGTGATAAAGACTTCAGCCATTTCCCCGGGGCACTAATGCAAAAGATCATAAAGCTGCTCTATAATTTTTGTCTATTCAGAATTTAAGCTACCATCAATCATCTGAAGTTTTTAGTGTCAAATAAGATAATGTAGTCAACTATATTATTAGGAAAAGATGTGTTTCTGAAGCAGTGAGTGTCTTTGGGTGCATCTGAATAGCACTTAACAAGATGTGCAATCTTTCATTGACGGTGCTATTAAAAGAGCTTCAATTTGGGGAGGCAGACTCTAACTCAAGGAAGTTGTGCTAAGGGATATGGCCATCTACTACTTTAACTGCAGCCTGAATTTTTTTGAGGGAATGGAAGGGTGGGAGATAAACAAGGAAAAAAGATTGAGCATCACCCAATCTGTGAAAATAATTTTTTCCACTGTGTCAGCATGAAATATCTCCAGCAGCTTGGTTGGAAGGTGGCGTGGCAAGGATCTGGTTAGCTGGGCCTGATGGTCACTCCGAATGAAGCACATGTCTATGGTTTTGCTCTTTCTAACATGGTATTTTGTACTGATGCAAATTCCTGGAGTGGTGGATAGCTCTGTGCAGGTAGACCAACTGTGTGGGTAGCTGGAGGGCAAACCTTATGCCCACTTCAGCATAATCCTTGATGAAAGCTTTTCTTTGATTGGTAACTAGCTGGTCAGAACTGTCCCAACCACTTCAGGGATCATGTGGGAAGATGAGAGGGGAAAACAACTTAGACACAGGAGAAGATGTGAGGATGTGTGAAAAAGGGATACGTAAGGAGATACAGGAGGCATGTGGAAGAGAAGGTGTTGCATCCTATGGGTGGCTCACACTGGAAGAGGGATACCCAGAAGGAACTGCAGCTTGTGGAGGATGTGGGAAGGAGATGAGGAAACAAGCAGAAAAGAAGGGAGAAATAAAACTGTAAATAAAAAGAAGCTGCAGCATGAAAGCATCATCTACAAATCCAGTCTCCTGAGCTGTCCATCACCTCACCCAAGGGGCTTGCTATGAGTAAGTGTAATGTGTGCCCATGATAAGGGTAGACTGGCTAACCTGTGTGTGGGAAGATGTGTTGTACTGCAGTGGACCCTGGGGAACTGCAAAGTAAGAGGTTTAGTGTCTAATTGTTTGTCATCCCTGTTTCCCAATGCCTGAAAGAGTAAATAAAAGTTTGTTTATTTGCAATAAATCAAGTTAATTGAAATTCCCAAGGTCAAGACTCTTTTGCCCATGACATTTTGGAACTTATTTGTGTCAAGTGTTTTTCTACCAATGTTATTTATTTTACCCTTCACCATATGATTTGCCTGAATTTTAATGAGCAATGAGGTAGGTTCTTCAGTTTCAGAAGGCTCTATAACATTATGACTCTCGAGAAAGTTGTGGAGGCTCCAAAACATTCCCCCCCCCCCAATGGTATCAAAAACCAGCCTGAAGAGCTAATGCGAGGCAAGAATTGAGAAAACATTTGCCTCCTTCACTTTGGTGCTTCTTTTCTAATAGAAGTACTATGTTGATTTCCTGTGAAATCTCATAGTGCTTTTGTACAATAGTGACCAGAGGACAAAAAACGGGTCTCATCATCTCATGTACTGGCAAGTGACTTGAAGATAAGGACTGCATTCGTTGTGCTTTATAGTATAATGACAAGAGATACCTGTACTGATCTCTTAAGCCATAAAAATTCTGTATGGGTTGTTTCATGACATTGTTACACAGTTGTCTCTGGTGAACTTCTGTCGCAATCATGGATTTGGAGACACTGCCATTGTCCTCTGGCCTCCATGCTAGGCCTTTTCATGTGGCATTGTTCCTGAAACAAGATTTTCCATTGCATCTAGATGTGCTTGGGGCCAGGGCTGAGTTTGATAAAAGGCTAAAGTTGAAGGGGGGATTTTACACAGTTGCTCATTTTAGTTCTGTTTCCTTCAAGGAGCTAGGAGCAAAGAGATACCAGCTTTATTTTTTAATAAACTTGGTTGCTCTCTGAGGCTTTTGTTTTAATATTGTAAATTTCTCGTATTGAGTGTAGTTGTCCTCTCCTATTGAAGCCAGACTCCTCTGGCTCTAGTGAGAACAGGGATTCAAGGCACTGTAGAAAACACCTCTTTGTTTTTGTTTTCGAGTTTGTTTTCCTTCTAAAAAGTTTCTGAATAGACAGATTAATTCCCATCCATTACTGTAATAATAACCTTTACACCAAAAAAAAAAAAAATCTATCTGGGTCTCCAGCTAGGTCATTTTGGAACCCTTAGTGCTGGAGGCCAAGTTCCTAGCCAAAGGAAAAAAAAAAAACAAATCTCTAAAAATAATTGGATCCAGCAACAAAAAGAGAGCAGAAAGAAGAAAGGTGAAGTCAGCAGGTGAGATGGTGAAGTTGCCGATATTCATATCTAAATAGTCTCCTGATGTACCATTTTGTTCCTAATGGCACAGGATTAGGAGAGGAGCATTACTGAGATTTTATTGAACATATAAGTGAACAACACAGCCCAACCCCATCCTGTTCCCTCCTTCTTCAGCCTATATTGTAAAGGACTTTAAGGATTTGGGAAGCTGGATTTAGCAGCTGAAAGTAATTTGCTTCCTCCTCCATCCCCTTTCCCATAGCCCCTTTCATTTCCTATTTCTGTTTCACTCAGTAATTAACCTTTTGAATAATCTTCTGTGCAGAACTGGCTAAGCTGCTCTTCTATTTTCCTGTTATTGAGTGTCCTTAAGACAAGCTGGACCAAGTGTCTTGATTGACTGATGAGTAGAGCTATCTGGAGGGCAGGAGAGTTTAGCAGGAGCAAGAGGCAGTGGGAGGAAGGAGGGTTAGGTGTCCTGTGACAAGGGGGAGAAAGTGTTGAAAGTTGTGTTGTGGGGTTTTTGTTCTTCATAGGTGGTTGTGCTCTTAGATCTTATGCAAATAAGGGCCAAATCTGCTGTAGCCTGACTGAAGCAGGTAGGAGCTTGAGCAGGGAAAGGATTTGTTCCCCTAATTTCCTTTTCCTGCAAGGAAGAACTGGTGTTTTTCCACTCTCATTCATGTTTTCTTCTCTACTGTGTTATTAAAATGTGTTCTTACACCTCTGTTTAAGTTATCTGGGATTAGACTGATTTTATACTAATTTGTTCATTATTCTCAGTTGTTAAATAGTTTGTGATTGAATTTTAGCCTCTGGTTTATTTGAGAGTATCTTTTAACTGAGTATTTACTCCTGATTTCCATTTGGCATACATCAATGATGCAGTATATTATTCCTATTCCTGTATCAGTGAGTTTAAACACGCTACAAGAGGTTTCATCCTTTTGCCTGTTTGCAAATTGTCTATGAATACTTATCTGTAAGTATTCAATGACTCTGGTATGCAGTGCATACTGAGGTCTGTTACAGATATCTGCAAGGCCATTTCTGGAGAGAATGTGTACATTGAGGTATGACTGGGTTTAGGGTGTTCACAAGCTTTTTAGTGTTATCTGCTTTTCCATCTCTAAATAACCATCTCTATCCTTTCTGTCTCTGCTTACAATTCTCTCCACTCTTGCATAACATTTACTGAAAAAAAATATCCTAAGCTTGTCTTTTTTGAAAGGAACCACCTGATCTTGCTCATTCTTATTGAGACACTTTTTTTTTCTCTACACTAAATGAATTTCATTGCATTGAGGCACATGGTGCTGACTGTGTAGAGGGCATGCTGTAAAATGAAGCTGTATTGCTGGCTAATGGAGAAAGCACAAAGCATACTGGGGTCCTGGGTGAATATTATTTGTGAATAGCCACCTGGTTGGTCCCACTAGTGGTGATCACATCCACACAGTTGGAACTGTAGGCAAGACAGCTGAGCTGGTGCATTGTGGTGCAGTTCCTGTGCAAGTGAACAGGGATTTGTGTAGGCAGGAGGGCCCATGTTGACAAGCTTGCTCCGGTGTTTGTAAGCTGAATCAGTAATTTGCAAGCAAGGGTGAAGCTTTATGATGTAGGTTCATATATCCCCCAAGAGTGAGGGTTTTATTTTTTCCTGAGTAGCCTTGTTACTGTAATGTTGCTACTTTCTACTCTGGGCTATTAACATCAATAGTCTTTAGATCCAGCCCCCTGTAAATAAGGCTTTTTAAGCAAAATAAATTTATTATGAATGCTTCCTCATGTTGTGAGCTTTTATTGCCTACGTTCTGTTCAGAAATCTCTGTGAACCAGTGATGCTGTGTGAAATACTTATCCCTATAGAGCTACATTACTGTTTGTAAACTTTCTGTGCAGCAACTGCGGCTCCTGCTTGGTATGGCTCCTTCTGGCACACAGGCATGATTATCTGAAGGAGAGTGGTGGAATTTCATTGAGTGTGAGGATAGGCTTAGGGAAGGAGTCAACTACATGAAAATTAAAGTGGGTGCATGTCAAGATGGCAGAGAGCCTGGATGGGGAGCCCAATTAATAGGAGATACTCAGCTATGTTTAGTGCTTGTAGATTCACCATGAAGTTTCCCCATTTTCTGGTAAAAAAAAAAAACAAGAAGAGGCCCCTTCTCCTCAATGATAGTAGTCTGAGCTCCCAATACTATGGTTACTAGGTGCTGTAGAACTCATTCCCCAGTGTCTGTGGAAGCTGCTGCACTAGTGATGTCAGAGGCTTCCACTCAAACAGACATCACAACAGTAAGTCTAGCTCTGCAGGCCCTGGTTGTACAGTGCCTTTCCAGAAAGCTAGGGCTGAGAGTCAGCCATCTCCTTTGCAGAAGATGTCCTTATCAAGGAGCTGTGTGACCAGGTCAAGGAGATACACAAGGAAATAAGTAGGTTACATAGCATTTTGACTAGAAAGAAATAGAGAGGATTATCTCAGACACAGGAGATGCAGCTGGGCCCTGCACTGCATCTCACAAAAAGTCAGTCAGCAAGGAAAACAGTCACTTTCCATAGAACTTTCTGTTCCTTCTGATGATTTGACATTAAAAACAGATGTAGTGTTCTCGAAGGTGAGCAGTAGATGGGTAAAGCTTTGAGTGAAGCAACTGGGTCCCCCAGACCTGAGCCACACAGGATCACCTGTGTGAAGTGGCGAGCAGTTGGAGTGGGTGATTCCCTATTCCAGGGAAGAGAGGTACCCATCTGCCACCCCGAGCTGGCTATCCAGAGAAGTTTGTCTGTCTTGGGCTTGAATCAGAGATTTCATGGGAAGGTTGTCAAGGCTTGTCAACACATGTGACTATTACTCCCAGTTGGTCTTTCACATTGGTGATAATGATACCAAGGGTAAATTGGTAATCATAAAGCTTGACTGCAGAGCTCTGTGGATGTTTGTCAAGCATCTGGGTGCACAGGTGCTTTTCTCCTCACTATTGCCAGTCAGGGTAAATAGTGAGAAAAGAGCTGAATGGGACAAGAGGCAATGGGCAGAAACTGGAACACAGTAAGTTCCACCTGACCCTGAGGAAGAACTTTGTTGTGCAGGTGACTGAGCACTGGAACAGGTTGCCCAGAGAGGCTGGAGTCCCTCCCAATGGAGATATTCCAGAAACATCTGGGTACAATCCTGTGCTATATGTTCTAGGAAGACCCTGCTTGATTTGGGAGGTTGGACCAGATAAGCCATTGTGGTCCCATCCAACCTTGCCCATTCTGTGAAGTGAAAAATCTTGTGAAACTTCAACTATTTTTTTTTTCTGCATGCAAAATAACTCTGGGAAATAAAACCCCTTTCACATTTTGGAGCCAATTGAGAATTAATTTATTATTTTTGTTTTGATTGCTCCCCTGTGACATCCAACCCAAGTACTCCATGTAATCCTTGTCTAATGCTCTCAGACAAATAGGAAAATAGTATTTTTTTTCTGCTCTCCAGGTGATAATTTTCTGATGTGCTCTTGACTGAGAATGTAAGATCCTTGGGGCAGGAAGTTATATTTTTGTTTTGAGCCTGCTTGAAAGCATGATTAAAGTAGTCATTGTTTTCAGTGTTACCTGGTAAGTTGGTCCTCTCTAAATCATAGGGCCATCCCTGCAAGGAACTAGATCTGCTTTTCTTGGTATTCTGTCAAGAATTTGTGATACTTTTGAGATCAAATTGTTGGAAGACCTTCTGTTCTTGCTCAGCCCATAATTTTGCTTTGTTTTTTTCTTCATAGGTAAGTCTTTGGGCTTTCTAATCCTCCCTGATTGTCTTAAAGGTAACGGTAAGTTATTTAAGTGCTTTTTGCAATAACATTGATATGTAATTTGGATTGGCAACAAAACTGCTTTGTTCTGTGCTTGCATGTGCTAAAGTTGGGAGGGGGAAAAGAGAGATGAGTAGACATGCACAGCTTGTTCTGAATCCTAGTAACTGTTAAACATCTTGATGTCATCGAGCATAGTTGCGATAAATACCAGTATCTCACTGTAATTATCATCTGTCAAGTTTTGCCCAAGTATCAGAACATCCTGTCACCCAAATAGCGTTGGCTACTGCTTCTATAACTACCAGAAAAGGCAGCAAGCAATATATGTGCTGGAGCTGAAGGAGTGGTTATTTTTCTGGGAGGGTTTTATTAATAAGATCCTGGCATGGCAGCACTTTTTGCTATGGTTTTGGCAGAATGTATATGTTACAAAACATTCAGAAACTGTTGTTGAGTGGCAAGGAAAATGATATGTTCATATAGGATAGGATATTAGTGAAGTCACTGGGATTTCTTTGTATGTCAGAAGCTTAATATGCTCCATATGGCAGCTGTCCTTTACTGTGACAACCAGTAAGTCAGAGTAAAATTACAAGACCAACATTCAGTCTGGACTGGATGGCAAGTATGCACTAAGCCCGGGTCAGCCTCAGTAGACCCCAAATGAGTGATGGAAGGCAGGGCAGAGCTATTTCAGCTGGCATTGAAATATGTGGTTTGAGATGGGTAAGCAGGCTTTTTCTCTAGAAGAAACTTTTGATCCGTGTCTTGAGCCTTGTTCAGACGTAAATAACCTGTCGGGCATTCTCAGAAATTCATGCTGCTTTTGGGATAAAATTCTTCATTTTGCAAGTAAACCTTATAGACTGCCTCTCAATTTCTTCTCTATGTGATAAAATGTACAAATGGAGTATGTCTAAAATATTAGTGATATGTTCAGATTAAAGAAAAAAGTTAAGTTTATGGAATTAGCAGTTTACTGTTCACATCCACTGCTCTGCTGGACATTACGTCCCTCACCAATGATTTCACTTGCATCAGTTGAAGTGTCTGGTTTCTGATTAGATATTCAAATTAATTTACCTCTAAAGATTGGTTGCCTGGCATGTTGGCAATGACAAGATGTTCATAATCCAGGCATACTCTGACAACATGAGTATGGCCTAAAAATAATTTTTGAAAAAGCTTTATTGCAGTAAGAAAACTCCTTTTACTCAGATATTTCATTTAGTGTTCGAAGAGACTAGGTGGGAATGTGAGTTACTCAGGCTCTGTACAAAAATATATTGTGATTTGGGTTTTTCATAGTGTAATTCATATTAGGTTTGGTGCTGAAGTCAAGAGCAAATGATTCTCTTTTATTGGTATTTTTCTATGTTGTTACATGGTTCATGGTCCTCGTGTCTAGAGAAAGGAGTAGATAAAACTGAAGAAACTTTGTCATCTATCCTAGAATTTCAAGCTTTATTAGAATAAAAGGTTAGATACACTGTTTCCAGTATGGAATAATACAAAACTATGTAGTGTGACAGTGAAGGGGAGAGTAAGTCAATGTTCCTAAAATGGCACTGAAGACTAGGGACAAACCTCCTTAAAAGCACCTCAACTGCTCATGAGCTTGTCTTCCTGAAAATCAGAGGACTCAAGAATTTGAGTTCTTTTTTTGAAAATGGGTCTTGTTTTTTTGAAAGCTACTTTTGAAAACATATCCTATGCATTTAAAATAGGTCATTCTGGACATATTGAATAGACTTATAAAAAGAGTTGTGGTTGTTCTGATGTTTAGGGTAGTGTGGTTTGTTAGTATTTGTAGATAACCATAAATCAAGGGAAAAACTGAGACACTAGTAAGGGTAACTTTTACACATAAGTAAGTGTGTGGGACAGTTCTCATTCATCATAGGATACGTGAAAACATCTGAATTATCTGATTCAGCTTTTGTTAAATATTCCTTCATTAATTTGCAGTGTAACTGAAGTTGCTTTCCCTTAATTGTGAAGTTGGTGTTCCCCATCTAATTTCACTTCTCTTAAGTTTTAAAAGCCTCTCTTTAATTTCCAGTCTGAGTGTGTTCATGGCCAGTTAACATCCATATGTTCTTATGTCAACATGATCTCTTAGTTTAAAGACCTCTTTTTCCTCCCTGGTGCTTAACCATTTGATGAATTTATACTTCCTAACTGCATACCCCTCCACTCTCTTGCTACCTTTTTTCCCCTCAACTTCCTGTGTGTTCAAAGAAGGAACAGGGAAGGAACTTGAAGAGAACAGCTGAGCAACACTGCCTGGACAAGGTCTGAGGCAGCCATGACACAGCAGATTGAACCTTCACCTCAAACAGCCTGATGTATCAAGTTTATACGGGAGATCTGGGCTATAAAAAACAGCAACTCTGTGCTTCTGCAACAGTGCTTGAGCAGCCAGATGGATGTCAACCTAGTAATATGAGGGCTTCAAAATGTGTGCAGTGACAACTGATGGCATATTTAGTGCTGGTACTCAGATGGACTTCGCTGCAATGTTTCTCGAACACAGCTGCTAGTCTGTGAGTTTTCTTTATTAATGAACCACAAAGAGGCACTGGGACTGGATGTGTAGTTATAAGTGATTGCTCTGTAAATGTGTTTTTTCCTCTTTGGCTTCTAAATTACCTGCTTAGTATTTTAGGGTTTGCAAGTTGATGAAAGGGTTGTACCTAAGGGCCATTTGAGCTTCTGGAAATCTCTCCCATAAAGAAGTTCTCTGTAAACCTTTTAGAGGTGAGTTTTATTTGGGGGGGTTCTGTAGATGTCTGTCCAGAGCCCGTCAGTCACTTTATGACCATATGTTGGTATCTGATGCCAAGATGGATTCCAAAAAATATGCAAAGCGTGGTACCTGCTTGTGCCTTTAAAGAGGTCATGAACTTGAGCATCTATGCATTGGTTTATTTTGTATCTTTGAATGCAGTTTTCTAAACAGGTGTTATGAAAGGCCTGAGGTGTAGGGTATGAGTTTCACTGAATTTCACATGTCTTAGGCATGATTGTGTTTCTGGAAATATCACTGATATTTCCAGAATATTTATTTGCATAGTTACTTTTATTTCTAAGGCTCAAGGCAACTATTTCCTGACCATCAACAAATGTCTCCTGGAATATATTTGCTTGTTGCTTTATTTGCAGACAAACTTAGTCATTTTTTTTTTAATACTGCCTTTATTTCCTTCTTAAGTTTACACATGATAATGGTATTCAAGCATAGCAGTAGTATCCATCCATTCTGTTTCTTATACCCTTTTCTGTGAAAGTTTGAAAAAAACTTTATGTAGAAAAGCTGACTGCACAAGCAGATAAATTAATTTCAGAACAGGGATTCAGGGAAAGTTTGCAGAGTGATACAGTCTTACAAGAGTCATGGTATGAGGTAGTAACTGAAAATCTGCTCTGCTGGATGAATTACACCTCATAGTTTTCTTTATGGGAGACCATGGGATGCATGCTCGATGCTTTCCTTAAGGGTGGAAGTAAAGATGCATATTAGGTGTCCCAGTATCATGGTATTTCTGGGGTGACTTGCTGAATATCCCTGGCCCTTCACTACTGGATCATCCCTGCTGCTGGTGAGTGTGGATCAGGCAGTTGGTGCTCAATGTATCATATAAATTTACTGAGAATAATCTGCAGAGTCTTTTGCCAAGCATCTAGTGGCTGCTTAGGTATTTCCTGCAGAAGCCAGGTGGGCACCTGGCAAGAGCTGTGCATTAACAGTGGGAAATGCCAGTTCAGATTGGATCACATGCAACCTATCAAGCACCCCAGCCCTGACAGAGCTGCTGCTGCTGTTTGTATAGAGATGTTGTTCTAATACCACGGCAGACTGAGGACTCTGAGACATCTCATTGCCACTTGAAGACACAGACTTCAGTGTTTTGGCAGTTATGTAAATAGTAGAGAAAATACAGACAGTGTCAGTGTGGTGGCTGAGGGTTCATCCTGGGGCTAATGATTTGCCCAAAAAGTAAGGAATAGCATTTGTTGACATTTCTGCATCTTCCACTTAGTTGAAATACAGGAAGGTGAACTTGCACATATTTGGGATGACAACATTATGTGCATGGAATTAGGATCTGTTTTCCCATTTATCTCCAACTTATGCCAGGCAGTTCAAGTTGTGCATTGTCTTTAATGATTCTCAGCTTCACGTTTCTAAGCTCTCACCTTAGCGTGCCTTGGAGGATGCACTATACTCTGACTTGCAATCAAGGCAAACTTCAGAATCATAGGAAGTTTGGCCCACAACTGCAAACATGGAACTGGCTGCACAAAAAAGCAGGATGCACCTCTGGGTGTCTCTTCCCAAGTGACTATGGGCATAGCAAATTATTCTAAGGCTTTCAGTAGCTGCTATTCGTTAGTACTTGGCAGCAGCCAAGTAATGCTGTAGCTGTGGGTTGGATGGCTCCTGTACAGGCCACATATCAGAGGAAAAAAGGAGAGAGATCGGAATCTAGCATTTTGATGTGCTTCATTCTTGTCTCGTGTCATTCCTGCTTTCTCCTCTTGCCTGGTTTTTGCTTTTTCTTTCGTAGCTCTAATGTCTGTTTATTAAAATAATAATTTTTCCTCTGTGTGAGCTTCTGTCATTAGATGAAAGGTCATGGATATAATATGAATCTGGAATGATAAACACAGTGCAAAATGGATTGAAATATAGACAGCAAAGGGTTACCAATTAAATAACACTTTGCCAAGCTTGCACTGAACAGACAGCCATGCAGCCTCTGATTTCTCTTTGCTTATAATTAGCTGCCATTGAAACTTAATTGCTTTCAGGACTGAAAGAAGTGAAAATTATTTTTTTTTTTAAAAAGGGAACTAATCTTTTACTGGCAAAGTTTTTGCATAACACCCCTTCCATGGACACAGAAGTCCAATTCAGGTTCTTCATATGTGGAAATAGGCGATGGAAAAAGGATATGTGAGTAAATCTGTTAATTTTGGGTGTGTTCTTGGATTACTTTGAAAGCTCTGCCTCTGAAGTCCATATTCCAAAGGTATATGGATATTCCTTTCCAGGGGAGGTTCCTGATATACCACTACGATGTGAAGGATAGGTACTGCAAAAAGCCAGAAGCTCTGCTCCCCATTCAAGAGCATCTCCTCAGATCCTATTCTAGCAGATCATTCCCGTGTGGTTCAGAGACCCTTCCTTCAGGAACTTCACTCAGCTATCCTGAGTGCCTTGAATGATGGTGATCTTCACAACTTTTCCTATCTAGTTAGCTGAATTTTAGAATTGATTATCTGGGACTAGGTTTCCTGAATAAATTCCTTTCACCTTTTTTAGCTTTTTCATGAGAGAGATGAGAGTTGTTACAATGCAAGAATGATATGTTGACATATAAGAGTTTCATACAACCATGCATTTTGTTGGGATTTCTTCTCCAGTTAGAGCATGCATCAGTCACAAATGTATTGTTTTGGGTGTTGCATGTTTCTATACACAAGTGACAGTGTAGTTAACACCTCTAAAATTCAATCCTCTTGTGCTATAAGAATATGGATAAGCCATAATTCCTTTGGGGGTGGGGGAAACCATCAAAGAACTAAAGGCTAGGATTTCTAGTGCTGGTTGTTATTGGTGCCCTCATTTTTAAAGCCCCACACTTGAAATTTAAGAAAAGCGTTTCCTCTTGGCATTTCTTGCTGTGTTTTCTATGGAGGCAGCTTTCAGTGTGTTTGCAAGATGGGCATCTGGAAAAGTATACATGCTTTCAAGTTCTCAAGATTTGAATCAGGCTTTATAAGGAACTGTGTGCATCTCCTCTGAGATAAGCTGCAAGAATCTTGAAGAGGTAGAAATAAGTAGGAGAAATGCCTTCTTTACATGGGCAATAAATTAAAGTTCCAATGCAAAGAAGGCAGGCGTAAGTCTCTCATTCCTCATATTCACCCAAGATCCATGTATCAAGCAAACAGATATTTTCATCTGTCACGTGATTATGAATTATAGCAGTAGACTATCCTCCACTGCAGGTTGAAGTCTTTGTATATTTAAGAGAACATGACAGATTGTGTTAATTCCAGGCAAAAAAACATGTTCCCACTCCTTCAGCATGAGGAATAACCTTCAAAATGCAAATGAGTTTTGTGCTTCAAAAGGTACAAGATCATAATGGTGGTTTTTTGAGATAATGGGAAGCCCTTTTGAATCTAACTGGTATATGAGGACTGTTTCTACAGCATTACTTTTAGGATTTCCTTTCTCCTTTTGGCACCATAGTATGGGATTCTCGTAGCAAAGAAGAGTAGAGTCAGATTTTAAGTAGAAAGTGGGGAAATGCTTTAATAGGGCAGAGGAGCAATAGAGGAAAAATTAATAAAAATGCAATAGGCTTGTTATATAACTGAACAACCCAACTGCTGTGAACTGTTACTACTGCTCAAAGCTGAAACCAAATCCTACAATGCAGACTGGTGGGGAAATACTTGTTCAGTGAGAGGGATATTGGTAATGGGTTTAGGGAAACAGTTGTTCCATATGAGAAACAGATAGCTTGTGATATTTTTGTCAGGGAAAAAGAATTGGGTTTGTAGTCTTGGAGACTAGCCACTGTGTTTTTTATGACTATCCATCCTCTGACCTCTGCTGCCAGTCTTATTAACTGCTGATGGACAAAAGTGTAGTGACATGTGGGTTCATTCTCCCTGGTTAAAGTTCTGACACTTTTCCTACAAAGTTTTGGACAGATCCATTAGACCTAATTGTAGCCTGCTTCCAGATTTTTTTCTAGACAGAGAGCTAAGTGAGATATCCGTAATTCTTCCCAACAATAGAAATAGAGCAGCCTTCCATTTGAGGAGCCGGACTCCCTCTGAGCCAGAGAAGCATCAGCATTCCTATGCCAGATGACTAGGGCTCTTGGGGAAGGTAGCTGGTTAGGGGAAGCTTTTGGAGGGTCAGGAGGGAAGTACAGCGATTTTATTTCACTTGGAGTCACCATGGCAGCAAATTACTTCTTCCTTCTTCCACCTTGCTTAAAAAGAAAATGGGGAGTAACAATGGTGAGCATGGCCTTTAGCTAGAGTGACCAGTAGAAACTCATTTACAGCTAAAAAAAAAAAAAAATAGAAAAGAAGTCAGGAAACCATTGAATTATTTGTAAAAGGAGCGTAGTTTTCTTGTTTGTTGCTCCATTCACTGTCATCTCTGTTAATCTCTGAGAAGAGAGACAGGCCATTTTCTCAGCCAAGAACAATTTACCCGTGTACTGGCACACAGTTAAGAGCAATTTAGAAAACAACAAAAAAAATTGTGTTCCAAATTAACATTTAGCTGGTGACATTAAAGGAATTTTTCTTCTCCCTCCCATTCAGAAGTTAAAAAGCAGGGTGCTTCTGGCTCCCTGAACTGATCAGAGGAGCATGCTGCATACAGAGGTGGGATGTGAGGTGCCCTGAAGGAATGAAGAAGCTGACCCCTGCAAGGCATTTTTGGGTGTTGAGTCCCATGGGTGCATGCTTGGAACATGACAGAGAATCTGGGCATGTCAGCACCTCCTTTATCCCAGTATGGTGCTTCTGTGGGGAGATGCAGCTGCACACATGTGGGGTATGTTTGAACTTACTCCTGCCATCTTGATCCCTGTGCATTTCCATTCAGGTGAAGGTACTACTCTGAAATATTGAAACATTCCCCCCTCCCCCCCCATACTGGAGTTTTTGCACCAGTGCTGGTATTGCAGCTCTGACATTGCAGTTTTTCCACATCATTGTAGTATAGATATTACTAAGAAATTAGTGTTATGAAGGCTAGGCCTTATACTTCTTAAGCCGTGAGATTTGCCAGCATGATTGCTAGAAGTTTTAGGGAGAAGGAGGGTTATAACCAGAATTACTCCTTGATATAAAGCAACAGTCTTGGATCAGTGGGTGAGAAAGCTGTTCCTCCCATCCACCTCTGGTACCCTCATAAGTATAGCAGTGGCCAAGGAATCATGTGAGCACATAATTTCCAGCTGCTGATGCATTTACCTTTCCTCTGGCCTCTTCTCAGCAATTCCACAAAGTGTGTGTGACTGCAAGCTGTACTGGAGGTAACAGATTCTCCTGATTCTGCAAATTGCTTTTGAAAATCACTACACTGTCAGGGAGTACAAAACTCATCTCCTAAATCCCACCACCTTATGGGGAGCTAAAGTTACATGGGAGTCTCCCAATCCAATGACTAAAGCAACTCTTTGAAGCTCTACTTGGGACAGGATTGGGCCTGCTGCCAATTCCAGCATCCATTTGGCTTATGTGGCCATGATCTGACACAACATATGTCCCAGCCTCTGAAGAGAAGTTGGGTGTGATGATCTCAGGAGTCACAAGCTGGCTGCCTTGAAAGAATGGTATGGCCTTTGCCATCAGTGCTTTCTTGATTTACTGAATAAGAAAAAATGTCTTCCCAATGTATCAGCATCTAGTAGGAATGCTTAGAACAAGTCAGGATAACCTACTGGTCTCTGGTTGTAGAGAAAGCATATGCCCTGAGACTGCCCATGCACCACCTTATCCCTGGGTAAGGACAGGTATCCCCTACTGCCTGCCAGGTCTGAACTCCCTCAAACCCTCATGCAGATAAATACCTGACATTAGTCAACCAGTGACATGGAGCCTGGTGAAGCTAGCAGAAAGGGAAAAAGCCAAGCTGTTTAGATGGAATTAAGTATGGTCTGTTCATGGGGCAGGGACGGTCTCACCTCCACCCAAGGGTATGCTTGTGCAGAATTGTTAGGAGCTAGGAATGAGAGTCATCCTAAAGCTATTCACTGCCACACTAGAGATCAGGAAAGACGACCATATGGTTCTCTCTCTTTTCTTACAGGCCTAAAGGGCTTGTAGGCATGTGGGTGGCAGCATTCTTTCCCTATCCTGGAAGGGGATTTGACTTTTTGGTTTTCTGCTTGTGCAGATCTGGCATAAGCACTCAGGCAGCCTTGTATTTGATATAAATGACAGGCCAGTGTCATGGCTCATACCCTGTCCATTAGAGAAAGATTTTAGGAGATCCAGTAAGACCAGTCAATGTGTAAAGGTGTGGAGAGAATGTTGGGAAGAGTGAAGGTGAGGCGGGATGTTACATAAATAGAAAACTTGATGAAAAAGGGAAAGTTATTTTCAGCACCTAACACAGAATGGGTCAGCATGTTACCAGTTGGGAGAAGATAAAATTTTCAAGGAATCCCACCCTCATTCCTCTCCCATGTGATGCAGAGAGGTGACAGCAGTGCTTCCCACTCTGAAGATCTATCTAGAGGCAGGTGTCCTTGGCTTACCCGTTCATATGGATGCAGCCCAGCTGCATTCTTTGCTGAAGTGGATGCTGTGGGCCAGGTGGAAATGCCTTGTGCATAGCCAGCTGGACCATTCCAGTCTCATACATGCCTGCCCTGCTCCAAAGTGCCTCTGTTGACCTGGATTATTAGAAAGTGACTTCTTCACCTGTTCATTTGCTGCAGGATAAAGCCCTCCTATATGTGCTTGTACTCATCTTTCAGCCCCAACCTTCCTGCAGGATGTGACTTTAAACATGTAAATTGCTCTAGAAGTAATCCTCTGGCTAGTTGCATGTAGTGCGTATTCCCTCTCATCCCACTCCTTTCCTTCTGTTAGTCAGCACCTATATCCCCACTTCCCCAGAGCAGTCCACCCCATCATCTATTCTGCTGCTGTATATGCCATGTCTCCTTTTTAAAATTTAATAAAATGAGTGTGTGTGTTGATTTGCATATTCATGGCTCACTTGATTAATAATTGATGAGAGGGCCTGGGGCAGGTGGTTGAGAATAAAAAACATTTAGCAGAAAGCAGAGTGAAAGGAACAGATCCCTTGCTGGCACATGTCCACAGGGGGAAGAACTGCTGGGGGCTGGCAGGGAAGGAAGGGGAAAGGCAGAGGTAGAGTAGATGTAGAGCTGAATGTCACCAGTGGAATGTAATTTTGTTGATTTAAATTATTAATCATGTCCTTGGAATCTGTGACATTTAGGTCCCAGGGTCTTTCTCCATTGCCAGAAGAGTGGGAGCAGAGAGGTTGCTCTCCTTGGGATGGAAGATGAGGATGGGGCAGACATTGTGGGGAGTCATTTGATGGGCTGATACCCTTGGTAGTGAAAATCTTGGGAATTTAGAGGAAGCTGTTGTTTGGTACCCTAACTCCAGGACTCATTCACAGACCCTGCTGCGGTGCTGTGGGTCTCTGATATGACCAGTGGTGCTGAACTGTGGTGAAGTGTGAGATAACATATTGGTTAGACTGGATTATTGTTCTGTGGAGAGTGGAGTCTGAAAAATCTTGTTCTCTTCCCAGCCTGCATCTGTGTTCAGCAGTCAAAACCAGCTTCCCCAACAACTCCTGTGCCTGTGATTTATGGGTGGAGAAATAGGGAGAAGTTCGATATCATAATGTGAGGGAATCGGAAGTGCTTTAGAGGCATTTTAAAGACAAGGTGCAGCTGCTAATTTCAGATGTTGCAAGACCTAGTTTCAAGGACCCTCCTGGTAGGGGGGATCAGCCATATGGGAGGAGAAGGATGAAAGAAAACTAGGGATGCAACTGCTTCCTGGGATCTCATTCAATGAAGCAGGAATGTTGGCTGCCTGTCTCACCTCCCCAAATCCCTACTGTTTCATCCATTCAAGACCTAGCAGTCATTTGACATGCTAAATGTAAATACTGTCAGGCTTAGGGTTAATGAACCTCCAGGGTTTAAGGGCAAGAGAGTAAGGTGTGGCTCCAGTGATCTGAATATGTACATCCATCCTGAATACAGATGTCCTGTAGTGTTCATTTCAGGATTTGTTGCTTCTTTTCTACTAAATGTGCTGCATTTTGCATGACTTGGGGAAAAAATCTTTGTTTGCTCCCTAGAAGTTTTCTTCAGTGGCAAGAAGGACTACTGAGAGTGATGAATATATTAATGCCAGCACAGTGGAGGTAGGGAGATCTGGCTAAGGTGGGAGCATTGGCAGAAGCTCTAACATTGCTTGCAGTTGTGAAATTAATGGTTGTAGTTCTCTGTTTTGTTACTAAAGCAGTGAAAGCCACTGGGACTGGCCATCCCCAAGCCAGTAGCTTTCTTTTTTCTGATAGTGTTTGCACAAGCAGAACAAAAGCTGGTGATGTGTTCCTGATGTCATTTCCAAGGCCGAGGCTATTCTGAATCTGTTTAGCAAAACTACCACAGTATTTGGAGAGATTGTTGCCCCAGGACTCATCCTCTCTCCATTCCTATTGTTGGTGACAGCACACAGGATCATTTGGGGAAATTTGGATCCATCACAGATTTTTTTTCATCTTCTAGTAGAGGCTTTGATTGTATATTTATGAATAATCTTCACAGTTAAAAATGAAAGTAGCTTCTAACAATAGCACTAGGGAGGCACTGACCATTCACTCCTATTAAAATTTAGCTATCTTTTAATAAATAGTAAGGCAATACATCACAGAACTAAGTAGTTCAGTAGTTATTATTAAATTATTTTATAGAATTTGATACAAATCTTCTTACACTATTACACTGTTTCCAGCTGGAGAAAGCTTCAGCTTTTTGCACCCTCTGTGCTCTGGTGCTACTTTTCCACTGTTAGCAGCTAGGCGAGGCGGGATCTAGACTAGCTCTGAATTTCTTCCTTTTCCCATATCTCCACCTCTGCCACCACCACTGGTTTTCTGCATCTCTTTGATATCTTAAACTACACAGGAATCTTTCTACTGTTTTTTTCTTTACTATCTAGATTTAAAATTAATTTTTCTTCCATCTGAAATGCTGCCTCACTTGCTCACATGTAGGTAGTTTCTTCTAAGCAGTAGGCCACACCACATTTTTGTGGGTACTGTTTTCTTGAGGGCACCATCTTGAAGCCTTGCCTGTGTGTGTAGTATGGGGATGTGGGGTCAGAATTTCTACTGGCACAGGAGGAATATTGGGAAAGCTTAGCATCATTTCATGACCTGGCACTTGGACGTTGTAGAGCTTTCTCCAACAAGAGCCTTGGCATGCTACATTTTTTGAATCATAGCAGGAAAAGCGTCAAGAATGTGTCCAGTCTTCGGCTTACTCTGGCTTATATCTTCAGGGCAAAAGAAAGAAGATGATGTTTCAATAATTTGGAACAATTCCAGTATCCTACAGCTCTACCTTATCATTTCAGGACTTCATACAGACTCAGATGATTTTATAACTTCTACAGCTTCCTGAAAACCTTGAAGAAATGTAGGGCTTGAGTGTAGGGTTTGAATCAGCATGGAAAATACTGAAGTTTCTCTAGATTTTTCAACCAAATATTTTGAGCCGGGGGGAAAAAAGAAAACCAAAAACATATATAATGACTGTAGTGGGATACTCATGTATTTTTTCCGTATCTAAGGTATAATGTCTCTAATACCAAATACTAAATTAGTAAGAGTCCTTTGGAAACTTTTTTTGCTTAATACCGGAGATATTTGAGGGAAGGTTCTGGGTTCAATTTTATTCAGAATTTTAGGTCAGTCTTTATTTTAACAGAATTGTCACTCATTATTCTACTGGGACACCATGATTCCAAAGAATTGACTGTGAAGGCAGATAGGATGAAAAGATATGAGTGTAGCGAGACAATTTAGCTCTGCATTTATCTGTACCTGCACATGCTAGTGGTAATTTTAAAGTAGATGTCTATATTTAAACTTAAATGGAAGACATGGTAAGCACTAGACATGAATTCTGCATGAGTGTTTTTCTGCAGCAGAGTATTTTATACTTGCTTTTTCAGGTGCTTGAAATCTGCTCCTGGACACAAGACCAGGCATATCACTTACTTTAGGTAGATCAATTTTTTCCTTTTCCTTTTGTGAGTA
Organism: Cinclus cinclus; assembly: GCF_963662255.1. Lineage (NCBI taxonomy): Eukaryota > Metazoa > Chordata > Aves > Passeriformes > Cinclidae > Cinclus > Cinclus cinclus. Next base: position 26,228,420 of record NC_085047.1, on the reverse strand, counting down.
GTTCAGTCTTCCTCAGTCTCCCCAGTACTTCTGCCCTGTCATCACTGTGTCTAATCACAACTGTTGAGATGATTATCTGCATATGTCCCTGGTGGAAAGGCAGTGTTACTCTTTCCATTTCACAGAAGGGGAGAGAGATGCCATGCAACTATGTGACTAAAGTTGAGAGCAGTGTCTCCAGAAAATTGCAGGAAGCCTGAGTTTGGTAGTGCATGCTGCCTTACTGTGTGGCTGATTTTATAACACGAATCTCACTCTCTGGGATCTCATCTGAGATTTGTCAGTTCGTTTTCCATTTGCTATCTTGTGATAAACACCAGCCTCTGCCAGCCTAGTGATTTAGCATAAGTGCATCTCTGCAAAGTTGCTGATGGGATTGACTGGAGATTGTCTGCATCTGGGTAATCAGAGTCAACTCCCCCCCCGCCCCCCCCCCCCCCCCCCCCCCCCCAATTTTCTTGATTTTTATTGACATTTGAGACTTTGGTCCATGGCTGCAGGAAGGAAAATCTGTATTCAGAACTCAGGTCTGTAAACATGTTTCTGCAAAGTCTGAAGGTGGAGATGGTATCTTGTAGTTCAGGGCTGTTTCATTGCTAGTCTCTTTGCTATGTAGTTAACCTCAACAGTGATTTTAGGCATATTGTACCGATCTTACAACTGTCCTGCTGGTAACATGCACAATTAATATTGACACCTGGGAATGTAGTACGTTCGGTTCATTTAGCCATTTTCTTCCCTGGATGTATCTTGGATAAGGTCAGTGAATTTGCACTGAAATTTCATTTGTCTGTGCACATACTGCTGCATTAACACAAGTTCCCAATTAACAATGTCAGACACATTTGTCTCCTTTCCTTCTAATAGGAGGGGAAAATGCACAATGAGCTGAACTTTCACAATGCTTTTCAGCACACAGGCCTTGGCACAACCTAGGGAATACCCTTCTGCTGCTAAAAATAGTAGCTCTAAAGTCTTTGCCCAACTGTTAACTAAAATTTGTATAGCATGGTGGATAAATTATCTGCTTAGTACATCTGAAACATGATGTTCTAATCCTGTTAAAGTTGTAGTTATTCAATATTTCAATTAACTCTTCTGCTGATATGATTATATATAAATTAAATCTTGTTAATATTTCCAAAGCTATGATAGAGGAATATATTTGATCAGATATTTCTTTTCATGTGCATGAAAGGCCTGCTAGGGAAGAGCTGCAGAACTGTGAAGAGATCTGCTATCTCTAAACAGAAATTACTTTAAGGAAAGGGTTGGCTGTGGGAGATGCTTAGAAGCATCTCAGTCTCTTGTATTATCCTGTTTTTTTCCACTGTGCAAGCACTGTTGGGCCTCAGCAGAGACAAAATTGTAAGAAAAGACAGAATCTCAAAGAAGTGGTGATATACAGCAGGTTGCACTTCTCCTTTTTAGCTAGTCCTGTAATGATATTCCTGTGCAGCAAAAGGATTTCATAGGTGTTGGCAGCATTTTCCCTCACAGACCCATTTAAAACCTTAAATTTCAGTCCTTGTAATGCTTTCAGTAAATGCAGGTTACTTGAAGTCACCAGGCTTTCTGAGGTCTAAAGGAGGCAATTCAATTTTCATGGTGCAGAGCTGAATTCTGTCTCTGCTTTCTGCTGGAGGACAGTCTTCCCTTCCAGCCCTTCTCCTGTACTTTTAGGGAGTTCCTGCATCTCTTTGAGAGTGGGCCAGGTGGGTCCCGTTTCCATATTTTGAAAACAGACTTTCTGTTAAGTGGGGAATCAAGCTTTATTTGCTGTAAGCAACATAGGACAGAATTGTGGTGGATTCAGCCCCTGCTTTCTCCCTGTGTGTAAGCCTGTGCAGCCTTCTGCAACTGGGCAAGCTGGTCTTAATTCTGCTTTGTTTCATTTAACCATGCAAACAGCTCACATATGTGTATCCGGGTTACTTTAATCTCTTGCTCTTTTCCTTTCCTTACTTTTCTTGCTGCCTGTGTGCAGTGATTTGAATCCACTCCACAAATCCTTTATGAAACACCAGCTTCTTCTTAACTTATTTTGTTTCCCTTGCTGTCTTCCCCTCATGCCACGGTCCCTTCGAGGGCAGTCAGGGAGCAGAGGAAAATGCTGTAAGGGATGCGCTGGAGCCCCCGAGGTGCGGGAGGTGGCAGTTCTGACAGATGGGAGGCTACCGTGGTGACACCAAGCATTTGTCCTTGCCTTGCCCACTAGGGCAAGTGGTGGTGCAGAGCTGGCATCTCTTGTGTTTGCAGTGGGCAAGGGGGGAGGCCTTGCCCCTGACAGGAGCAGGCATTTGCACATGCATGATTGGTGCATGACCTAATGTTTGCTTTCAGACATTTGGAAACAGACATGCAGTTGGCAGGGTTGCTGCTGAGTGAAGAAAAAACATAGCGGTTTTTAAATCACATCCTTTAGGAATCTGTCTTTTCCCTCTGATTATCCTAGCTTTCTCTTTGGCCTTGTGAGAATTTCCTTCTGCTCCTTTGTCCTTTCTCTTCCCTTTGCTCTCTCTTTATCTTCCTTATGCTTTTCCCCTTCTTTTCCCTCCCTTCTTGGGAAGAGTAGGATTTCCCTTTTCAGGGATCAGATCCCTTTGGACCATCTATCCCTCAAAGCAGTGCATTGTACAGCCCAGCCCGTTTGTTTCAAAGGACAACGTGTGCCCAATTGTCATAATACCACACAAGAACAGGAGAAGTAGCTCTTTGCTTCCCTTTCCAGGCCCTGACACCCTGAATTCCCCTTTGTAACATTTACTGGGGCTGGGTCCAAGACAAAGACATCCATACTCAATGGTCCATATCACAAAAAGTGTTTTATTATTGTGAACTCTCCTTATACACAGAGTTTGGAGTTCCTGGGCAAACACCTGTGATTGGTTGGGAGTCTGGATTGCTCAGATCTCTGACCAATGGCTTCTGCAGTTTAGGATGGAACTAATGGGGTGAAATCCCTGTTTGGGTTTGAATCTATCCTATCATCATTTGCCTAGGGGCCTGTTTATCAAACCAGGCTACTTGAATCAAATCTCTTATTTATGGCTGAATTAATTGCCCAGCTACAGTCCAGCTTGTGCTGTGACACCCCTTCATATCTGTCCAGCATAACTTTCAGTATTGTTATTTTTCCTAAAATTGTCCAGTCATAATATCTGAGGACAGCTTCCTGCTGATACGGATCCCACATATTCTCTGTCACAATGGGAGGAGAATTGCCCTTCCCCCCCCCCCCCAGTCAGCTGCTTCCTAATTTAATTGCTTCTCGGTCCCCTCAAGTTTGATGCCTGCACTTCTGTTGGTGGCTGTAGCATGCCCTATGTCATGCATTTCTGTGAATCAATAGTTATGGCTTTTCAGAAGTTTTTTTTAAGTTCTGCCCCAAATTTCCAGGGTGATCTTTTCATGCCTTGTTTTCTTGTCTATAAAGTAGGGAATTATGTTTTATTCCTTTTCTACTCCCTGGAAGCTTTGCCAATCTACACCGCTCTTGTTTCAGACAGTATGTACATGACCATGGGTAGGTAAGTGCAACAGGAAGCTCTTTCTAGGAGCCTCTTGGGTACTAACAGATAAAGAAAAAAACTTTCATAGGTGTTCCCATGCTTTAGGACTAATAAAAGTTCTACTTTGAGGTGAGTTTTTTGTTGTTGTTGTTGTTGTTTTTTGGGTTTTTTTTAAATCAACATCCAATTGATATCCAGGATGTGGATCATCTAAAGACATGTCTTTTTAAGTGGGTTCCCTGCTTCAATACCGAAGAGCACCATCCTCACTAAAGAGCGTCCAACTACCAGCCATGCTTGTCTCTGAAGATTCACTGAACCTGGCTTCTTTTTTCTGTTGTTTATTCTTTTTTTTTTGTGACTCGATGAAAGAGAGCTCTTTATTAAACCATAATTTGCATTGACTAGTTGATAGCATCGTGCCTATAACAGGTGTTCTGGGTTTTTTTTTTTTTTTTAACTTTCTCTTCCTGTGATTCCTGACAAAGTGACAATTTGGATGATGTGAGCTTTAGAAAAAGATTTTTAACAGGGAGTCTCTTACTAAGGCTACTCATTTTCAGGTGGCACTGTTTTGATTTAAGCCAAATCAAGCATACATGGACACGGCCCTGAACTCTACCTAAACCACTCCAATTGGAGGCTTTGTAATAGATGATTATTTTTAGGTGCTACATAGGTACCCCATAGTATAAACACAAGTAATTTTTCAGAAACTCAATTCTCTGCTTTTATGCCCCACCTTTTATTGCTGAATTATCCCTTTAATTTGTCCCCATCATCTTGGATCCTGAATTGACCCCGTAAGAATAGGATGGCACTCAGCACCAGAGGCTGTAGCTCATCATATTTTAAAGCACAGTTGTGTTTTAAATTCTTTCCTTGCTTAAGTAAAGTTCTTTACTTAAGTTCTTCCTTGCTGCTTCTATCTCCCCCAGCCATTCTTCCTTGGAGCAAATTCATGCTGGAGATGGAGTTGCAAAGTCCCCCTCATGCAATGGGATGCCCTGAATGGATGTCTGAGGGTGGGATCCTTCATCACACAGCCCCAGCAACTGTCAGTCAGGCGTTTGGGCTGAATATGTAAGATTGATCATTTAGGTGTTTAGCAACAAGGAGTTCAGTTTCTGTGGGGGTCATCTAAATATTGTATTGTGTAAGAGCCAAGTGACGTGGTTGATTCATGCATGATGGATATGTTTCTCCTGCTCTAGGATCATGACCTCCATCTGGGTTACTGAAACATATTTTGAGGTGACCATGGCATTTTCTGGAACTTGAAATTCTTTCAGTGTATAAAAGTAAATGTTGCCCTTTCTGGGGCTGAGGGAAGCCTTCTGAATGTAAACAGCTTCAGCAGTTAATACTGCTGAATATATAGTACTGGGCAATGCATAGTTCATTAAAATTTCATTGAAAAGGTATGATTTTTTCTTTCTTCAATATGAAATTCATAAGCACAAAAAAGGAGGCGTTGGACTCAAGAGCTAAATTTAGCCTTCTATGGAACAATGAAAATAAATTAAGCTTTATAGCATTTTTATTCTGTTGTCTAAAATTAAGCAGATTGAGGTGTGGAGTTATAGATACAAACAAAACTGAGTGCTATAAATGGGTGAACTTAGATCAGAGGACTGTGATAATATCCATGTCATGTGTCGGGGATAAGAATCTGGAATGGCATGCATAAGGGGAAAGCCTAGACTGGGAGATCATGGGATGCTGTAGGGTGGAGGTCTGTTGTATATTTAGGTCTTTTATGAAATGCTGTAGTTATTTTAAAGTACAGAAATTTCAGTGATAAACATTTTATAACAATTACATGGGAACTGCCAAAAAATGAACAAAAAATAAATGTTGTGGTTTTGAAACGCTGGAGAAAAGACACTGATTTTTTTTTTCCCTACCATTGTTTAAACATGCAGCAACAGGCAATAACCACACAGGTGATACCATTGTGGGAACAATAAGTCTTAAAGATTGCCATTATCTCATTTTGCTTCTTTGGATCAAAACATTTGAAGATGGGCCGTATGGAGAGTGTAATGGGGAGACCTGCATGCTTGGGTATTAGCTCTAAGGGAGAATTTATACTATGAAATGCCTTGGGGATGGAACAAACCTTGTCCATAGTACTTACTTGTTGGACATATAAGATATTTGAGCAGGTCTACAACAAAGTGGCAAGAACTGGTGAACCAGACTATCCTATTGGTTCTGTTAGTATCTGGTATCAGTTTTTCATTTAAAACATTGCAGTCTTTCATTTGCAGGGAGTGTTGAGGTGGAAGAGAGAAGTAGCATGACTCAGCAACTTATCTGAATTAAAAACAAGGGCAAAAATGAAAGCCAACTGCAGTCATTAAAAATTAATTTCCAGGAAAGCTGGGAAAGAGAGATTAAAAAATATTATGACTTCTGTCATGACCGTGCTTAAGATGGGCCATTAAAGATGCTATTGTCTGGCCCAGCTGTTTAAGAACAATTAACTATTTGACAACAGGCAGAAGGCTAAGTTGGCTACTGCCCCCTTTCTCCAAGACCCTGCAAAAAGGCACAGGTGTGTTTGCATGTGCCTCAGCACTCCCTCCCAACTCAGCCCATGTGAAAAAATCCAGATCCTCTTCATTGAGAGGGGCAAAGGAGCCTGAAATCTCATCCCTGATGAAGCACACAATGTAAGGAGCCTGGTGTGTTTCTTGATATTTTTATTTTGTTTTTTATTCCCCACCCCCAAACCCCCCATCTCCTCTGTGGGAGTTTTGTGCCACGCAAGTCTGGCAAGATCAGAATGTGAGTTCACCACGTGGCTGTATATTTTTTAACACCTACCTCCGCAACCATGTAGCAGCTTCTTGGAATTCCTCCTGCTCTGTTCTCTCTGTGAATTAGCCTGGTGTTTTGAGCTGAGAAAATCTGAGGGAATGTTCTCCTGGAGATATGAGGAAGTGACACATGTTGGGAAATCTTTTTCTTCTGTGCCCAATGCTCTTTCTGGTTACGCTCCCTATATATAATTCCAGTCTTTACCTGTCCAGCTTCAGTTCCCAAGGACAGTCATGAGGCTTCCTAGAAACAAAATATAGTTGCAGTTGTTTTAAAATATACTTCAGTTTTGCATAGAGTCTAAGAATGCAGAGCCCCTCGGACTGGTTTCTTGGTCTTTACTTACTCCAGGAAAGTCACTTTGCATATCTAGAAGATAGAGGAGTTTTGGGTTTTTTCTTTCCCATTCATTTCCAAATCAATAGTTTATATTGGGACCTGGAAGCCAAGCTTCCTTCTTTATAAATTGTGTACACAAAAGGGAAGGCACAGCAAAATGGTCATAGCTGAAAAAGCAGTGTATCTTTTAGCTTGCTAGAATGTAGTGGTCATGTTAATCTTGCTGCGTAGACAGGATGGATGCAGAGAACAAACTGATAGAAGATATTCTACAGCTTTTACACTTTCCAGAGAAGAATTTTGTGGCTGAACTTCTCTATGTAATTTCAGTCAACTAAGTCAGGGAATAACCATAATCTATTTTTTAAGGTAAACAAGATGTTCATGCTATGGTTTTTGCTTTCTCCCCAAGATTACTTCAATAACAGGCCCAGGTCTGCAAGTGTTCAGGCTCATGTATTGTGTGCTGATTTCAGAGTCCAGGCTCATTCTGGGAGGAAACACTGCAATTTTCCCGAAGATTTTCTCTTTGCTATCCTCATTCTGGTCTGTCAGACAGATGATCTCTGTTCTCTCCCACAGACTATATTTGTTAGGAGAGGGACCTGCCCACTCCAAATTTTCCTCCACTCCATTCCCCCAGCAAACTCCTCCAGGTAAAACAGGGGTGCACAGGTTATTTGGAGCTGCGTTCTTGCACATGCTCCTGGACAGGGTTTATATTATGTTTGGGATGCTCTGCTTTCATCTCCTCACTGGTCATGGATTATTTCTGAATGTTTATGCATGTGTGTAATGTATGTGATGGTTTCAGAATCTTCCATGGTCCTAAGTCTGCTATCAATATTAAAGCTGCATTTCAGTGTGGGTCTTCCAAGGTGTCATTAGCCATGCTGGCTGTTGGGTCCCTGGTACCACTGTTTTATGCTGTGGTTGCCTGGGAGCTAGGCAGGGAATTTCTCCTTTGACAAAGCTTGTGTCATTGTCACTTGTGTTAAATCAATCTCCCTGCTAACAGCTGACAGTATGGAGCCCCTGACACATGGCTTTGTTCCTAATTCCACTTACTAGAAAGCAGTAGTGATGCAGAGTAGCCAGCCAACTCATTACTGACTGTAACCATTACAGCAGATGATTGTTGTTCCTTCCCTTTCACTTTGGATTTCTCCACTGCTGTTTGCTGTCGCCTTTCCTATCAACTCAGATGACCTGACTGCAACAAAATCCCAGCCTGTTAATGTCTAATGAGCAGTTAGAATGGCTATGGAGGTGCAGCAGCACATCCAGTCTAGCCATTGACAGGCAGTAAATAAATATCATGCTTGTGCTTCTGTCAGAGTGCTGCTTGTGCTATAGTCTTTGCTCTGCTTTCTGTAGCTGCTGGTAAATGTATGATATTAGTCCTGTCTCTTAGCTCATGCACGGGAGGGAGGAGAGGGACAACTTGGCTGTACAATCGTAAAGCATGGAACTTGCAATCCCTTTGTCTCGTGGAGCAACTGGAGTGTGATACGTCCTTGCAATGTTTGTAGGGTGGGGAACTTGTTTAAGCATGTCTTTCTTCTTGCCTTTGAAAGGTTTGCATTTGGCCATCTCCTTGAATTAATTTAAAAATATGCTCCCCTGTCTAATGTGTAGAACTCAGTAAAACTTCCACCTCTTCTTACGCAGCATGACTGAACAGCATTGGCTCAGGAACATGATGTTAGGAATCTTCATTGCAAAATAAGAAATATGTTCAAGAGCAGGGAGACATTTGTAACTTTTTCAGTTCTTTAAAAGCAACTCTACATTAGGATAAAGTTTCTTCCTTACAGCACCTCTCACCTTTGCTGGGATTTTATAAACAAGGCATGGGGACAGCGCAGGGAGATTTTTTTGAGATAAGAGCACAAAATCTACTGTAGATGATTGATAATGAAGGGCTGCTTCATAGATGCAGCATCAGCTAAGAGTAGAGGAGCATGGTTTTCTCCCACAGGTAAATTTGGGAAGTTGCCATATGCTTGTTACTGCATATTCCCAGCAGAGTGGTGCCTCAATTGCGAAGCCTTATTTAAACCTCGGAGCACTCAGCCCTGAGATTTCATGGCAGACTTTTATAACCTCCCAGCTACCTGCTGTGTCTGATAAAAGCTTCTGCAAAGTTAAAAAGTTATATTGGGATGACTATTTTTGCAATAGAGGTGGATGAGTTTTCAAATATGCATGTTTACTCCTTGACCTATTTGTGAGCATCTGTGTGCACAGCTCTTCATTCACCTGTACAAACATTTATGTGCGTTGCCTCCTCAGAGCTGTGCAGAGACACACTTTGTTTCCTTTTCTTTCAGCTGTTCAGGGAAACCACTTCCAAGTAAGCCAGGACACATCACTCAAGCAGCTGGAATAGCTGTAGCACCCTCACCTAGTCCAAGTGACTATCTCTATTAAAGTCCATTCCTTCATGTAATCAATAACTTTGTGGAGATACAGGTGCCAAAATGGAAACATCTCCATCTTGAAGGTGCTTTCCCACCCTAATGGTTCCCTAAATAGCAGCCCAGCCACAGCTCTGAGTGTCATGTCATAGCTGTGAACCTGAAGCAGCACTTTCCACTTGCTTGAGACATGGAGCATCCCACCTCCTAGCCTGCAGCTGGAGCCACCTGGCTCTTTGCACATCTGAGTGTTCAGTGATTCTTTGGATCAATTGATGTTTGGGCATATAAATGACATGACTCAAAGTAAATGGGCTTCTGGGCGTCCTCTTGAAGGTGTCCCGTGAAACAGGCTTCTCAAAATCCAGAAAAGCCTTGTAGGCCTTGGCAAAGGTTTGTGTGATCTGGCCTTGAAGGTGTAGAGTCACCCAAACCCTTTGAATCTTTATGTGTATATGTAATTATCTAATATAGCCATATGTACGGCAGATTCTGTGTTTTTATTCTCTCTTGCATTGCAGCAGCTATTTTTCCAAGTTGTAACTTTCAATATTTCTCTCCCATTCCTTGCTTCAGTTTTGACCCACTGCATCTGTTGCATTTTCAGACACCTTCCTGAGTAAAATTTGCTGCACCACACCTTTCAGTAATTTGCATAGGAACAGCCTTGACCCTGTGTCTCAACTCACATGCCCAGATTTCTTTTCTGAGGGGGAACCCAAGCTTTCAAAAGGGAAAGGTTGCTTCTCTAATGCCCTGTCCCGTATGGATTCCCCAGGTTGTGCCTTGTTCTCTGCCACTTATGCCCAGAACAGGAGGATGTACATCACTTGCAATATATATTTTGAGAGGTTTGAGTGTTTCAAGCCTCTTGTGACTCTGAAAACAGCTTTATTTAAATACTGCACACAAGCTGGTATTTCAAAATGAGAAAACAATTAAGATGAGGGGAAATAAAGGGAGGAAGAATACTAAATATTCATGTGCCTCAAAGAAAATACAATCACCATAGGTGTCCTTTGGCTACAGAATATTCAGGGAGCAAAATGTGCCATGGCAGTTTAGTGAACTTTTCTCTGTGTAAGTTCCTCTCTGAGAGCTTGGTCTGGCAACTGTGATGGCATTTGGGAACAGGCAGATGATTGCAGGGGAAAAAATAGGGGGAAAAAAAGCAGGAAGGCAAGAGTGCTATTTTACCTTCTTAAGCACAGTTTGGAGAGGGCTTGCATTCTTTGTGTGTCATGCTTAGTTTTGAGGGCAGAAAAAAGGAGAAATTTTTTTTGAGAAAATGAACCATTTTATTTTCTGATTTTGCAGTGAGGTTTGTTTTGGAAAATTTCTGTAATTCCAGAAAAAAAAAAAAAAAAAAAAAAAAAAGGAAGGTTGTGAGGAAAAGGCTTTTTTTTTGCTTTTTTTTTTATTTCTGCTTTTTCTTTTTTTTTTTTTTTTTTTGTCTTCCCCATATAGGTCAAGTAAAATGTTTCAGCCAATCTGAAAAGAGTGTTTTCTAAAATAAAACAAACAAGCAAACAAAAATTAAATTATAGGTCTTGAGTCTTCCCGGAAAGAAATATTTTCAATTTATCATTCATTTTGACCAGTGGACAGAAAAATTGTGCCTAGCACTGAAGAAAAGGTGTGTCAGAAGCAGATGAGAAAGAAGAAAAATGTGGTTGAGACTGAGAGGCTGAAGCTGGTGCTGATCAGATGTGGAGAGAAGGGAGGGGAGGCTTGTCGCCCTCAGAGAACTGCAGGTGCTGAATGAGAGCTGTCCCTGCAGGGGAAAAGAGGCTGGTGAGGACTTCCAGCCCTGGGAATGGTGAGCAGGGAGGGGCAGCATGCCAGGGCTGGGCTCACTGCTCTGCTTGGAATGGCCCTGCTCTGCTGTGCTCTTGGCAGCCAGAGGCATCGCTGAGGGCATCGGTGCCCACCAGGGCTGGAGCAGGAGCGAGAGGAATAATTGGTTGGTCGCAGCCATCTCCATGCCCACTGATCTGTGGGGAGTGGAGCCATCCAAGAGGCACAGCCAGATGGTGAGCTCTGATGTGCCCATATTTATAGATGTCTTCATTAGCTAGCATTCACATGAGAGTTGAACAATCTGTGTTTTTCAGGGCTTGTCTGGGATCAGCGTGGCATGATGATGAAGGTAGCTTTGAATTAAGGCAGTGAGGCATGGGTGTGGGGATGCAGAACTGTGTACCATGCAATTTGAGGAGCAATGTAAGGTCAAAGCAGAAAAAAAACAGTAAGAAAAGGGAAAAATAACTAGGATGGGGATAAAGCTAAATTAAACAAGCTGCAACTGTCCCCCTATGTCCAATACTACTTTTGGTCGATTTTGTGTCACCCTATCTTACTTGTAGATCCCCTGTGTTTTGTGAGCTCATGCTAGACTCCTGCTCAACATCCTGTCCTGCTCTTGCTGCCACTCCTTGGACTCAAAGCCTAGTGCCATCTCTGGTCACTTCTTAGTTTGTTGCACTGCTAGCCCATGTATGAGTACATGCGTGTATATGAAAGCCTTCATGCTACTGACTCCAGGATATCTGACTTACATAAGAAACCTGGCTGATGGCAGGGCTGTGGAGACATTCTGTTCAGTGGGACAGAGCTGAGAGCAAGAGTCTTGTGCTTGGACTCCATCTTTGCTTGTAATTCTACATCTACTATGACTCCTGCTGCAGCTTCTTCCATGCTCTTTCTTCCCCACTGGTGTGTCATATTCACTCTGCAAAATCCTCTAGTTCTGCTTCCTGGAAGAAGTGTATGAAAGATGGCAATTTTAGCCTGCAAATTGTTGTTCTGATTATTGCCAAGACCATCTTTCTCTGGTGTAGTGTTTTCCTGGGGTTAAGTGCTGTCATTGCTTCCTACTTCTCTTGCAATAATATTCTCTCCTTTTATCAACTATTTCTATGTCAGAGTCAGATACTTTTCCAGCACGGGTGAGTTTCCAGAACATTGTCATACATGTTAGAGCAAAGCACGTGGAGGCTTTTGAACCTCATATTCTATAGGTAGATGTTGTCCAAAAAAAGGGCAATTGTGTAGACAGAGTATCTCCAAAGGGCACTAAATGCTAACTCAAGTGAATGGCGTGTTTTGGATAATAATGTTCAGGTCAAAAAGACCCAAAGTAGAGCACTTAAGGAATAGGTGGAAGGGCTGCTAGCCATGATTTTAGGAGGCCTGCTCTGATGGTACTTTGGTAGTGCTGGGTAGATTTGATGGGCATTTCAGGAGCCAGCAAGCCCTGCAGAGTTCATATGCATCTGACAGCCTCAGTAAAGAATTGCCTTTAATCTGATTAGATCTCTTGGACCACTTTTCATTTCCAAAAGATGTATTACATGCATGTGGAGGTTTTTGCACTTACATTAAGTCTGGGTTTGTGTTAGCAGGCCTTGAGAGTTGTTTCTAATAAAAGATCAGGTAGACCTATCCCAGGGCAACTGCAGAGGTAGATTTTGGCTTGGATCATAAAATGACTTGGGTTGGAAGGCATCTTAAAGGTCATCTTGTTCCAAACCTCCTGTCATGGGCAGGGGTGCCACCCCCTCTAGATCAGTTTGCTCAGTGTTGTATCCATCCTTCGCTGCAAGCAGATTTTGCTCTGACTTTGCGAGGGTCTGACAGCATGGTATGCTTTCTGTGTACCTGTATTACTGTTCTCTGTATGCCTTGGGTGGCTGCCAAAATAGAAGTGCACTGCAATTCTGTGAATGCAATGGCTCATCTGAAAGGGAGGTGCACAACGTTTTGTGCTGGAAGTATCCAACAGGCTGCCATTAGTGCTGCTCTGCTGTATGACTGTACTGCAGTCCCCAGAGAGTTGCCTGTATAGTACAGTCATACCTGAACAAGCTGGCTTGCAGCTGATATGAGTAATTATCAGCTTTACTCAGACACTAATATTTGGGTACTGAAATAACTGAGTGGCCCTGGGGCTAATGCAAAATGAGAAGCCTGGACCAGTCTCAGAGTCATGGGTGGTGGTCAGGGAAGGAGGACAAGAAGACTGCACAAATCCTGTTTGTGGGAGAAGGAACTGGGGATCTAATGCTGTTCATCTACTGCTTTTGATCTACTACTACCAATTTTATATTTTAATTATTAAGAGTCTTTTTATCTCTCCATAGTCTCAAGGGAGCAAAACCCTCCTCTGTCATCTCACTCCCCCTCCCACCTGCTGGCCAGGGCAATCAAGAATTTTGCTATCTTCCTCAGCCCCTCTGCAGAGAGAAGATCCTAGAAGTACACCTAAAAAAATCTGAGATTTTTTAGCTATTGAAAAAGCCCCAGAAGTCCCTCTGTAGTAACCTGAAGCAAGTGCAAAGATAAAATGCCGCTTGCATCAGGTTGTGGCTGAGCCAAGGTGCCAAGATGGATTTAAGAAGGTCAGCACTGCTTTTTGCAAATATTTAATAGTAATTGTGGGTCTGCTGCATGCTAAGATAAGGCATTTCCAGTGAAGGCTGATTGAATGCATGGGGTCAAAAAGGCAGAGTACTTCCTTCTCTGGCCTCCTGGAGGGTGTTACACACCAGCCAGAGAAGCAGTGCAGTGATGTTTTATGTTTGAAGCATCAGCACCGTCTGCTGATGCAGACTAGAAATGGTAAAACAGGACCAATCTCTGGTCACTCGTTAAGAGAAACTCATTGATTTAATTGTGCAATCTCATAAATGCCAACAGTTTCTCTCTTCCAGGACCTGTAGATATGCTCAGTGTTAGGTGCTGCAGTCCTTCTAATGAAGTGATATTAAACTTGTACCTGCGTGTTGGTGCATTGACCTAGATTTATCAAGCTGTTACACTTAATGCTTAAATTGCACTTTGATTGGCCCAGTGGACTGATCTGGTCTGGCAAATACAATATTCTCTACAAGGCTCCTAAAAGGAATTCCCTAGCTGATCACACATTTCTTTACACTATTATAGATCTTCCCCTATCAATTTCTTCTCACTCATTTCTACTTATTATCTGGGGAAGCTATCTGCAGCAGCTTGTTCACAGGAACATGTGAAATTACGTTGTTCCTCTCTGTTCCAAGTCTCTACTGTTAAAAGAACAAACAATTTTTTTTTTTCCTCTAGCTGGAAACATTTTTTTTTTTTTAACATACAAAAATCATTAGTTGTTTTTCTTTTCTTTTTTTTTCCCATTACTTTTGCCAGAGAGAGGAGCAGCTGGGGCTCTTCTACTGATTCAGGTTCTCATTAGCAAATACCATTTGGTTGAAATCAAAACACTTTGCAGAAACTTACTGCTTTCAGCAGACTTATGATCCTCTACCACACAAGGGCTGTCAGAAGCCAGCTCATGGGGTGAGCTGTTCAGAAGTACATTTTTTGGATCACCATGGTGCCTGAAGATACTGCTCAACAATAGTTTTAACTGACAAGCCAGGCCTAATCAATTCCCATTCCTGCTCAGGATTGGGTTGGAGAGAGGAGAAGGTAAGGCCTGTCTGTCTAGAGCTGGAACAAAGGCAATGCTGCAGCAATGGTAAACGTATAGTAGAACTGCAGCCCAAAGAGGCCTTGCTGTGTGTTCATATTCCTTCAAACATGGCAATAAATTCCCCACATTCTTGAGTAGGCAATTTCTGCAAAATTTCCTGAAGTAGATATCCCCACAAAACAGAAATCCTCTGTATTGGTTAAGACTCTGCTCATGGTTTTTTTTTTTCTGTCTCTAAAGCATTTAATAGTTGTGTGCTCTTGAGGGCAAGCTCTTAAGTGACAAACCCTGCTTCACTGTTAGTGTGACCATGGATACCATCCAACATCTGATTTACTCAGAAATCTCTCACAATCCTGGGTTAACATTTACAAATCCTTTACATAGATGTGAGATTTTCCTAATGGAGCTCAAGAATGTTATGTTATCCCTAAGGACATGGCACTGACAGGGTTTTCTCTTATATAAAAATAACCTGCCTAATGATGTATTCCCCCTCATCAGTTTGGTGACAGGAGTCATGAGCAAGTCTCAGTTGTCTCCAGCACCTGAGTTAAGGGAGCAGCAGGGGCAATAGGCTACTCTCTGCCATGCAGACTGGACAGAAAAGAGTTATTTTGTATTTAGCCAGCCTCCAAAATGTGGAAAGCTGAGTCCCGTGTAGAAAACTGATCCATACTCTTTGTCTCAGTCAGATAAACATACACAGTGGTGTTTCCTGTATGTAAACACAAAATTACGGTTTTGTCCTCCCCTTGGGACAAATTTTCAAGGACTTGTCCATCCTCCTATGGCAAAGGTCCACCTGGCTCAGTTAATATGACTTAGCTAATTGTGGTTTTACTCCCCAGGCTGGTTTCTGACCACATGGGACTTCTGAAGGGGTAGAGGTCTTGCTGGGAACAGCCTTTGTACTTCAGAGATGGATGAAACTCAAGTTCAGGGCAGCAACCCATGGGTCGGGTAGAGCAGACCCATCTCCTATAATCTACTATCACACAGGGCTTTTGGTATATGGCAAGTGGTGAGAGCTTAGGGCTTGCAGACCTTCCCCTGACATTGGTTTCATCAGATTTTAAAGGAAAAACTCTACAGGTCAAAGGGGACAGAAATCTGCTGTATTCTAGTGGCAATATATTCTACAACTCCCTGTTTTTTTTTTTTCCTCTTATCAGCTATATGCAGGATATATGCCAATTCTCTTAGATGCAGAGACACTCAGATATTTTTCAAACCAGCTGAATGTGACTGAGGAAAAAACCAAACTGTGGTTCTATTTTAAAATCAATGAGATTTTGTTTTAAAACAAGGGGACAGGCAGAAAGTTGAGGAAGGGAGAATCAAATATTTATGTATTTCTAAAGAAAAGCAATATAATTTCAGTGACACTGTTGCTAAATGACTGTTCATCCCCCATGCTGACAGACAGATAAAATAGGTTTGTGTCATTCTGAAGTGGCTTCTCATCCATGTAACATCTCCCTTCAGAGGCCTCTGTGGGGAAGGAGTGAGGAAGATTACAGGGACACAAAAATATCTGCCATTAATTCAATTGTTTCTTTTGCTTGTTCTCCTGTTTTTTGCTGATGGTATTTGTTTTATATTCTGCTACTGGAATAGCTATGTATGAGTTCTGTTAGCTCAGTTCAAAGAAACCCAAATTCTGGTTGCTTACAAAGAGGCAAATGGTAGGGAGCCTTAGGAAGGTGGGAGGGAACATGGGGTTCATAATGTAAACATTAGTTTGTGATAGTCCTCATCAAGTTGTCTGCTGCCCTGTAATCCTGGAAGCGCTCTCAGCAGTCAATTTATCTGGGTACAAGGTAGCAGCCCCACAGGGACTCTGGCTAATGTTTGGGTCTGCATCCTGATCATAGTGCTGTGATGAAGGGAGACAAAAGAAGAGAGGGAAAAAGGTGGTCCTCCCCATGGAGTATTGCCTGCAAGAGCTCACAATCAGTCTGGGAAGTTAGAAAAAACGTTTGCTGTTACTACGTGCTCATTTTCTGCATAAGTCGTCAGCTGAGGGCATGCATTCATTTAAGGGTAATACATTTAAGGCTTTCCACAGAGGTGAATTGGCCCCTTTGCCAACAGAAATGGATTGTGTTGGAGTGATCCAGCAGTGGCTGGGCATGTGCAGAGATGGGAGTGTCAAAAAAGAAAAAGAGGAGAATAAATTAGGCTGACAGGAGCAGCTAGTCATCTTTGATAAATACTTGAAGATATAACTAAGTTTGAAGATGAGGCCCTTACCCTTCGGGATTGGGGGGAGGGGGCAGGGAGAGGGGAGGCAGCCTATAAGAATAAAAGTTTAAAAATTTTTCTGGATATGTAAGGCATTATCTACCAGCTGGCAGAATCTAATCTGATGCCCCAAATCCCCAAATGGCTCAGTCCTGACATTTTACTGGCTTTCTTGTCAAATGTGATTGGGTAACACCGGGAGGGATCTTTCCACCACATTATACATGATGTGTCTAAGTCATACCTGGTGCAAGCAGCTTTTGTCTCTTCTACTTCATTTGCCTGAAACACATTCACCATTTCCTTTTGTTTCAGCTTGAGTACTGCAAGCTGCTCTTCTCTTCACCATCGTGAATCTTTCATTCTGTTTCCTCACCTCTGCCTGGGAGGAGAGATGGCTGTGCCTGCAGCAGTGCCAGGGTTAATTAGTATGGTGTTAGTATGGGTAAAGAGCAACCCGTGGAGCAGAGCAGCATGGGCTCTAGAGTAAATGTGGCATCTCTGCTAGATTAAATTCAGGGCTGGTAAGCCTCCTTATATGCACCTGCATTTATTACCAACTGTTGATGTACCCCTGCAGTTTTCCTCTTTGGGACCAGGAGGACAGTGACTCTGCTACCTCATTCACAGGCTTCCCCTCTTGAGGATGCATTTCCATGGGTAATAAGATTATGGT
Organism: Cinclus cinclus; assembly: GCF_963662255.1. Lineage (NCBI taxonomy): Eukaryota > Metazoa > Chordata > Aves > Passeriformes > Cinclidae > Cinclus > Cinclus cinclus. The sequence goes on along the minus strand of NC_085047.1, from coordinate 26,210,933 downwards.
GGCCCTGCACACAGAGCTGTGGCTGCAGCATATCTGAGTCCCCCGCAGATTTTGCTGCAGTGATGTCAGAGTAAAGGTGGACAGTGAGAAAGTCAGCAGCTCAGGCAGCTCTTGGAGAGACTTGTACAGCCATTCCATGAGATCCTGGCTGCAATGTCCGTCTTCACTGCTGGGGAATACCCCAAATTAACGCTCCTGTGGCTGTCTTCTAGCACTGCATCTGTTGTTAGAATAGCTCAGCCAGTTCTGTGGCCCTCACACTGTCCTATTCCCTTTTTACTCAGTATTTTCTTTTTCTTTTTTTTTTCCTTCTTTTTCATTGTGATGGGGTTTGCAGAGCAGCTATTAACATTAGAGCTTTTAAGTGACAACTGTTTTCTTTAGCTGCAGGCTCCATCTCTGCATTGTTCTGCTAAAATGTGGGATGAATGTGCGAGGGCACTCTGTCACAGAAAGATTTCCTGCTTATTGTATCTCTTTTGGAAGGACTGCAGTGGAAACTCTGTAATGCTGTGAATAAGGGTAAATATATCCATGCTGAATGGAATTGAAGCTCTCAGTCCTTTGTGGAGCTTAGAGTTTGTGAGCATCTGTACACACTCAGAATTGAGCATTAGGCATCTTTAGAGGTGTTTTTTTCCTTCTTATCTCTCCAAGTCTGCTCAGCTCTTTAAGACAGTCTGGAGATACCTTTAAAGAAAAAAAAAAAGTCTTTTAAATCAGGAATGGCATCTCTGGAGAGTAGAGTGATTAATAGTAATACAAAATGTTGCAATATACAAGGCGTTCTCATTTCTATAGCTTTTCTTTCTACATAAATCACCAAAAAACTAAACAAAAAACCACACACACACAAAAAAATCCAAAACAACACCCCCCTCCCCCCCCCCCCCCCCATATCTTGAAATAACACTGATGGTAAACTGCTTCCTCTGAGGTAGATGGATGGGTAGCAGCAGTTTACCAGCACAGAGCAAGCTGTATAGTTGTCTTTGTTTGAAAGACAGGTGTCTGCTAAGAAAGGCAGGAGTCTCTTTTTGAAATGGAAAATGTGAACGCCCTCCCTCCAAATCATTATAATTTTGAAATTAAGGGACTCTCAGACAAAGATATAGGAATAAGAATAACAGTTCTTTACTATGAAAATTTAAATCAAAAAACAGCATTGCAAAGAACAAACACATAAACACTGACAGAATACAACCTGACACCCTACCAGTCAGGGTGTTGGAGGCAGTCCAATTAAATGGTGGCTGCAGTCCTCCTGGAGTGATAGATGTGGTTCAGTTGAAGCAGGGGTACTGTAGAAGGTTGCAGTTTTCCTCCAAAGGCCCAGTGATGATGTGGAAAGATCTGGTTTTACTTTGGAATTACAGTGGAAAAAAGGCTGCTTTGCTGTTCCAAATCTCAGTTTTTAGCTAGGTAGGAAAGGCTTGGCTCCTCTCTGTGGCTGGAGCATCTCCCAATGGGATGATATAATTTCATCAGTCCTGCAGTGGGACTCAATGGTCCATTAACAGCTGATATCTTCCTAGAGGAAGAATAGGTAGTGGAAAATATAAAAATGACTGCCCCATCTGTTTTTAACAGATTGACCATTAGCAGAGACTATCTCCCACTGAGATAAGAAACACTGCACCACCTGGTTTCAACAGAGGGTGATAGAATACACACCCCTTCTTACATTCTGTATTGCAACCCAAGACAATAACACTGTAACAACAGGAGATATTTGGGGTAGGATTTGCAAGATACTGACGAAATCATTTTGAGGGAATCATGCAGGTATGTACCTGTTTCCACCAAAGGTAGTCACAAGGTCTGTCCTTTTCTAAGTTTAGCAGCACAAAGCATGTTGTGGATTTAAACCACATGTTAAGGGTGTCTCAGCAAACTCTGAATATGTAGAAGGAAATCTCTCTGTTTCAGAGAGAGCGAGAAAAGCCTTTCAGTAGTAAAAATTCAACTCCAGTAGTTCTCCACTCACCTTCAGCTCTAAACTAGAGGTGATGATTAGAAGATATCAATAGCATATTTTCCTGTCGGGAGATATTGTATCAGCAAAATCAATGACTTTTGAAGTCAAGGTGATGTTGATAAAGTTCAGATTGAAACAGAATGGAAAATTGTGATATTTTCACAAAAGAGGGGGAGAGTCTTGGTTGTTTGTTTTCATCAGTGAAGATGGAACAATGAAAATAGGCCAAATAAGTTTTTTTCCTTTTGTTTTATCATAGTGCCTTAGGGATGATTTTGAAATATTAAATATAGCATAGGAAAAAAAAAATAAAGCATTTTCTTACTTGAATACACTGAGATTCCTGTGCCAATTGGTTCATCTCTAGGTGTTTTAGCTAAACTGTTATCAGCTGAATCTCTTTATTAGCCTTCTGCTCTGCTATATGGTTGGTTTTCAAATGCTGGCAAAGGCTCCTCTTTAGCACATACTTGTTGAAAACTTGGCATGGATTTCTCTTCTCCCTTGTCAGTGGTCTTTTAGTCTTTTTCCCCATGATCACAGCATGGTGCTTATCTATATAAAACTTACTGGTCAGCTGCATTATTTTATGAAGCGTTTTTCTACCTGAGGATTTGTATACACTTGGCAAACATCAGCTAAATTAGTCCTCATGCAGTCATTGACATAAGTATTACAATCTGAGTTTCACAGCAGTGGATGTGGGAATGTGCTGAGGGGAAGAAGGAAGAACAAAATACCAAGAGGTGTGCAATCTGTCCAAAGTCATGCGGTAGCAATTGGAAATTGCTTTAATTTTGTATTTTCCTCCATCTGTGCAGTCTTTTCCTTCCATTTTGGAAAGTACAGAGCACATGAGTTTTGCAGGGTTGGTCTTCCCACTTTCAAGATTTGGTTCCAGCAAATCAACTGTGGCTACACTTTGTCTTTCAAGAGCACATAGCTCTGTCTGGGATACCTGCACTTGGAGATGAGTGTGGGACTCTATGGTGCTGGTCCTGCAGCAGTATGAGTGAGAGGTTTCTCTTGTGCATCAGGCAGAGAGGGAGGGGTCTGCTTTAGGAGGACATTACTAAGAAAGAGGCTGGTGCTTGCTTCCCAAAAAGGGCAATGTATTGATTGTTTGGGCTCATTGGTGAACCACACAGGGTGATTGCAGACTTAGTCCTGCTGTTAGAAACATCCTGACTTCTCTCATTTCTTTGCTAGGTGTCATTGTTGCAGTGGTAGAACTGCTCTTTTTTGTCTTTGCCAGCTGGGTTGTTTTCCCCTGATAAAACTGGTCAAAGGGGAAGAGGCTGTGTTATGATTTCTATACGTGGATGATGATAGACTGATTCAGGGAATGGAGCAGGACATGGTGCTCATGGTTAATGTGGCTTGAGGGAGGAAGATGAGGTATGTGATGTGGTGGATTTCCAATACCTGCTGCAAGATTTACCAGAACCTATTCCTTTGCCATTGAGTAGGATAGCAGATCTTGCACTCCTCATAAAGGAGGAGAGGAGAAAGAAATGTGCTTGTCCTCTTCCAAGCACTGTTTGGTTTCATTAAGGACAGAGTAGAGAACTTTGTTAATAAATATCCTACTACCTTCCTCTTCCAATCCAATTTCCAGGGGAAAAAGATGGATTTTTTCCCCCCCAGTCAGCCATGACTTCAAATGGCTATTCCCTGTTTTTCTGTTGCAACTGGCACAGAAACAAATGCAGGGGGACCCCTTGCTGCCATTCAGTGATTCTCAACTGCAGAGGTCAATCTCCTCTGTTTTGAAGGATGGTGTTGACTCTGTAGTGGGCTGAGGCTCAGTGTCTGGCCTCCTTGTTGACACATTTAAAGACTGCACTCACATGTCTCTCCTCCTGAAATACTTTCAACAGACCCTTTTGAAAAAGCTGCAGTCATAAAGCACCTCCCTGCTGCTCCCCGCTTCAGCTTGTTACCAAACCAACACACTTTATTAGCACACAGTACCCTGTAACCTTGCAGTCTTCTTAAGAATTGCACCTGTTTTCCTCTGTGCTTTGAAGATCTTTAATCTTTTCTAGAAATAAGGAGATCTGATGATGGACTTAGATTTGTTAAAATAATAAACGTGAGGTTGGCAAAAAAAACCCCAAACCCCCTACCTGACCAAACTCCAAGAAGCACCAGCCTCTGAGTTTGCTGATGGCTGCATCTATGCAAAAGATATATTGTTTGAAGTTGACCAAAGATGATTTTGTTCTTGTCACTGTTCATGAACTTCTGTGGTTGTTAATTTGTTTTCATAAGAGTAACTCAAAAAATCCCAAACAAAAGCAGAACCCAACCTCCCCCTCCTCAAACAAACAAAAAAGCCCCCAACCTTTTTTTCTTTCCCCACAATTAAAATATTTTGTTCAGGTTTTCCTTTTCAGCAAAAATAGGAACCTTCCTCTTTCTAAAATACTTTGGAAGTGAAGAATGGAAGTTACCTTTTAGAGATGGTGCAGTAGATTATGTAAGTTGGTGTATGATTGCACACTTCCAGGTGTTTGCTTTTTCAATTTAAATACCAGGTTTTTTTTCTGTGCAACACCTCTGATAAGTAAATTTCAAAATTTAATTGAAACATAGTTTTGACCAAAAATTGTTTTAAGGGAAAAAAATCCCAAAACAACTGCATTTACTTTTTTTACCTGCAGTCCTTTAAAAATGTCATTATTTTAATACATACAGCAAAAACAGGATAAATTTTGCAGCTATAAATATAAATTTCAAATGGGATGATTTTTTTGTCTTGAAAATTACCAGATGAGTTTGAGAACTTTGTTTCCTTTGACCCAGCTCAAAGCATGATGTTTTCTAAGTTAACAGGAACTTTGATGTCATACTCAGTAACAGACCTGGAGAGCTGCAGGACATGGAAGGTGGAAAGAAGACAAATAATGCTTCAGATCTAAACCATAACTTGGAAAAATTATTCATATGTTGAAGAGAATACTGCTTTTAGCTCCTTTCTTCTTCAGTTTTCCTGTCTGTAAAATACAGTTGTGAACTGAAACCAGTAGAATAACTTGGGTTGCAGAATTAATTTAAAAATTGTAGCTTCTTTTGGTTGCAGAACACCTCCAGGAGAACTTTGTATTTTTTCCAATGTATTTGCTATTTGCATTTATTCACATCAAATTAATCAAACCAGGGCCATTTCTGCAAACAATAATTGGGCTGTAAGTTTGCTTCTGAGATGTTCTTTCTGAGTTTCTGGACTTACAGAAGAGGAAAATTCAGGCAGATCTCCATATAACCCTGGTATAACATCATGCTGCTCCTGTTATTTGCTGTGGAGTTTAGACTTTTCACTGGTTTTTGTTTCTCCCTCTTCCACCCCCCCCGCCCCCCCAGTTGTGTTTGGGTTTGTTTTGGTTTTTTTGTTGTTGTTGTTGTTTTGTTTGTTTGTTCTTTTGTTTTGTTTTTGTTTGTTTGGTGTTTTTTTGGTTTTTTCCAAGACCTGTAGTTTTCAGTTCCTTGTAGCAACATTTTTCTTCCATCTGGCTTTTTACATGGTTACATGTCTGCTTTGTACATTTTTGCATTAAGACATTCTGAATTAAAAGTATGTGCTAAGATATTTATTCCTGTCTCTAGAGCTGTTCCTGCCAAGAAGTGTATTGTCCTGGACACCAAACACAAAATACTGTTTTGTGATTTGTCAGCATCCTTTTGTCTGGTCTGTGACTGTCAAGTCCATTCCTTACTCGGTGTGTCTTCTGTGACACTGGTCAGCATGCCCACAGAAAGGGGTTACTCACATGGTGGAAATCAAACTGGCTTACACCCTGAGAGTGGACCTACTTGCTTGAGGTTTCCATGTCTCATTTAACTACTTAATTAAAATACACAAATAGATTAAAAATGTGTATGTCGGGCTCATGCTGACAACACATAGCTTAATATTTGGATCACTACCCCAAACACAAAAGAGTTGCAGTCGTGTAGAGCTGCTGCTCTGGTTCTTTGCTGGGATCTGCTGATGTGCTTTTCATAAGCAAATTCTCTTGTGTACAACTTTGCAGTTCATTTCCTGCAAGCCCTTTGTGGCAGTAAAATTTGGTTGCTTGGAGGTTTGTGGGAAATGACAGCACAAGGGTGCCACTGAAATGAATCAATTCATATAGTCAGTCAGAGGAGTATTTGTGGAGTGTTTTCTGTGTCTTACTCACTCACCCTATCATAAAGGTATTTACTGCACCTATGTCCCAAGGGTGTGATGAGACTTAATTTAATAAGAGCTTGTGAAGTATTTTGGAGAGGAGAAGAGGTAAGCGTTGTATGTTATTTCATTTTTATGTGCCTTTGAGCTTCACTATTGTGTCTGGGCTCTGAGATAGAAAAGCTTAGAAAGTTTGTCCTCTGCATTTCCAGATCTGAAAGAGGAGTTTATTTCTGGTGTAACAAACATTTCTAGGCTGTTATCGAAGCATGGCCTATAACTTCCTTTAACAGCTCAATTTTGTTTAAAATACTCCATACCAACAAAAAAACAGGAGTACAAGACTATCAAAGCCTCATGCAAACACTGAAGGAGGAGCTCCAAATCTAGTGAGCCTTCTCAACAAGCATTTTACAGACATTGCTCTGTTGCACAGTAGTCCAACATGACACAAAGATGCCATTGTGCAGGGAAGGGCTTGCTCAGTCTTGGAAACCAGAGGATGCTGTGATGGCAAGGTAATGTCCATGAGCTGATAAACTCTGCCTCTCAGCAGGGGTTGCTTGAGCACAGGACTGTGCTAACTCCATAATTCCACTTGCTCATCACAGCTCATGTGGTGCTGGGAATGCCGTTTATACCAGTCACTGTGAGTGTGTCCTTGGTGCTCTGCAAGGAGGAGAGTCATTCTGCCAGGTATCATGGTTTGACAGCTGCTCCTTCTAGGTGTGATCTATCCCCTTTTCTGTGATAGCACACCATTATCTGGACACAACTTTTGTGGTGTTCTTCTGTGGTGCTATATATTTCATGATGCACATAATACATGAAAACTCAGTCCTGTTTCACAAAAAGAGAGAATCTGAGGCATAAATCTCTTCTTTATATTCAAAAGGAAGCTGGAAAAGAGCAAAATATTTTCTTGACTTCTAGAATGAGATTCAGCTCCTGATTAAAATGTCTAAAATTAGGAGTCTTCCTGTAAGTATCTAGATATGAGTTGGTGTCCAAACACCCATTATAGCTGATAGAGATTCAGTGCAGTCAGTTGAGGCTAGGAACTTAATTCAGTTCATCCTAGAGCAGATACCTTCTGACCAGCTGAGTTAACCTTTTGACTTCACTGCCAGTAAGGACCAAGTCTTCATTAAGTGTGGTGGAAAGTTAGACCATGCAGCATTTGCCTGTGGGAGATTCAATCTAAGACTGAATTCAATCTCAGCCAGCAACCCCCTCCCAGCATGGTTGTGTCTACAACTTTGCTAGTTGTTCTGCAGAGGGAATTTATGGAGACAGGAGATAATTCCAAAGTGGTGCCTCAAGCCAGGGCATCAGAGAGGTAACCAAGGAGTCTTGGAGGACTGTCTTGTGTATGACTTAGAGAGAACATACTGTCCTCTACTGTCCTACAGAATAGGATTATGTATGTGTCTCATGCTGCAGCAAAGCAGGATAAAGCCCTTATTTCCATTTGACACCCACAAAGAGAAAGAAAATGGAGGGAGGAAGGGAAGAAAATTAAAAAGGGGAGTAAATAGATGCATGCAGGTGTCAGACAGAGGGTTTGTGTCTGAGTCATAAAAAAATTTGTCCCTTCTTTCTCACCTACTCTTCTCTCTACCCTCTTCTGGCACTAACTGGAGAAATAACAGCTTGTTTAATGTTATTGACAGACTCTTGTCTTCTGCTTTGTAAACTTGTATTCTGTACTAAAGTATGGGGGCTGTAGGGCACAGCAAGGAAGAGATTGAAGTATCATTACTATATCCCCATGAGCAAGCATTTGGAACGATGAGCTCACACAGCTGTCTGGATACTTTCTGGGTGAGAGTGCCAGGGCAAGAATTGCAGTGGCCAGCTCACATGGAGAAAAAAAAAAAAAAAAAAAAAAAAAAAAAAAGAGGAAAAGAAAGGAAAGTAGAGATAAAAGAGAGGGCAAGGCAGAACCAGATATTTTTCATATATTTATCTCCTGTGCTTGATCTAATTTTTGCAATATAGAAAATACATTTAGACAGTTACAGAATTGCAGAATTTTTTGGGAGATAGATATATAGTAAGACATGTTGCTTTTTAAACAGGGTTCAAAATGCTGTGCTAAGGTACTTTGCTTTCAGGCTTCAATTGTATTGCCAGGGGTCTGTAGCTTGGTCAGTGATGGTCTTATAGAGTTTTCTCAGCCCTTCTGTTGTGAAAGTGCTACATGATCCCCTTGTCTCAGAAGGGGTTCCAAAACCCACCTGCCCACTGAACACCTTTCTCCAGGTTTCTCCAGAGTCATCATAGCCTCTTTCTTTCTGCAACAATTTCTTAAGGACACTCATGATCTGGAGTTGTTTACAGTGACTTCAAGAGCTGTAAGCTCCAGCTAAGGAGATCTGGAATGGAAGAGAGAGAAAAGAAATCCCAGCAGCTCTCATAAGCAGCACAGACAAAAAGTGTAGACATAAAAGCAGGAAAGGAGTTGGTGAAAGAGTTGAGGTGGCAAGCAAGAAGCTCTGTTCTACTAACAGAATGATTTGTCTCTAGATATTGCTTCAGTCTTCCTTGAAAACTCAAGCACTATTATGTCAAATATGTGTGTTACACACTTTCTTTCTAAATGAAAGCAAAAAACTGCAACACTTCCATCAAAAATATATATAAAAAAAGAAAATCTGAACACAGTAACCAAGTGAATACCAAGCTCAATGCCTGCTTGTAACTTTCTCAGACAGTTCCCCCTGGGCTGACATTTTCAATGCTTGGAGTAAAGAAGCATGTGTATAAAATACACATGCACAGTGCTACTGTAAATGGGAAGTTTTGTCAGTATTTCAGCAATAGAATTTTCTGTAGTTTTGGTAGCGCTAGTGTTTCTTTGCTTGAACCAGGCAAATAGTTTTCAGTTGCTACTGTTGTACTGAGATGACATGAATTTCTCATTTAATTGTCAGTGTGCTTCTGAACATATGCTCTCGCTGAGTCTTGCTTGGAGGAATTTGGGGTCTGTTTGTGGCTAACCAAGCATACAGGCACTTTTAAAGAATACAGTTGGTGCCAGCATATGCAGAGTAGGGTTCCCCTGGCTCATGTGTCTGTTGCACACACACACTCACACAAACATGCATCCTCTTAGCTAGGGGCCTTTGGAAGCCAGGACAAGGTGCAGCTGTCTGGAAATGTGTTGTTAGAAAAATCAGGGGGCTTGAAAGCAAGTATTTGGGGCGCCTCTACTATCCGAGTAGGAATCAATGACTGCACAATGACCTCTGCGCAAGTTTGAAACCTTTGTGGAAATAAATGGATCCCAAAAGGAGGGTGGAAGGCAGGTCTCTGAGCTTGAACATTTTTATTGGTGGCAATCTTATAACTAAAACAGAGGGGTAGAAGTAAAGGGGCTGAGCATGCCATCTTCTCAGGGTTAGAAGGAAAATGCAGTAATACAACACAGTTTTCCTGCTGTCTCTATCTTTCCTCCAAAATACATTGCTTAAGGCTTTCATGCTATATGGCCCACATGTTCTTCTGGCTAACGAGATGACTGAGTCTCTGATTTCACTTCCTTGCAGTTTAAAGATATTGTTTTATTCTTTAATCCCCTCTAAGACTCTTTAGGCTCTTTGAGCCATTGAAATAATCTTTCTTTCTGACATTCCTCTTTCTCTGTTCCCTTCCTATTAGTCTTCCATATTTGCTCTCCATTTTCCCACCTAGAAGTTGCAATCCGATAGTCTCGTTTATTTTCCCTATATTGTAGCAAAGGATTTGATTGATTGCACTAAGGTAGGTTTTGAAATGGATATTTCAATAACTCGGTTGTTGGTTGTCACAATACTAAAGTATGAATGTGTGTACGTTGTACCTGTCCCCCAAGTGTAAGTGCAAAAAGAAAATATAAATTGAATAACAAAATCAAACAGAAATGCATTTAAAGTAATAACAAAATCAGAGTAAACATCCTCAATGTGCAATTTTCCTTAAAGGAAGGCTTTTGCAATTTAACTACATGAACATGTACATGAATAATAGTATGAGAAGAGACAGTGTTATTTTCTTTTGGTGAATGCACGCTATCTGGTCTGCTGTTAGCAATCTGAATTCATTCACACCTCCATGGCTACTGTGGTTTTGTGTATACCGCCAAGTTATACACTTACATTTTAAGATTCCTTTGTCCATTGCTGGCATCCTAGATTTTACAAAGTAAAAGTACTGTGTAAATCTCTGGTATTTTCTCTGGTTAATGCTCTTGGTGGGAAGGTTTACAATGTGCATTTTGCAGGGCCTGTACTATAAAGCAAGATACAGTGCTTCCACTTTTCACTCCCTTGAAGCAGAATTCAGGATAGTCACTTTATAGCTGGCTGTGCTGTGGTATGCTTCCTGCATTTCCCTTGTTGGCACTTCTGATGATCTTGTCTCAATTTCAAGACTGGTCCTTTCCACAAGCAGGCTGAGTTTCCTGATAGTTTTAACAGTAGTAAATCCTGCTTTCCTCGTCTGCTTGAGCTAGGGACTTTCAAAGCTTTTTTGGGGAAAAAATGGCATATTCTAGACCTCCAAATCAGATTTAAAACAAAGAGATCAGCAGTTCCTAAACCAAGCACAGAGGAGAGTGCTGAAAATGCTTGCCTCCCAGAAGCCAGTGCCAAAAGGAGGGTAGATGCTGGTGGTGCCTTCACCAGCGAGGCAGCCTGGGCTGGGAAAGGAGCCTTCTGTGGATTAATCACATGGCTGAACCTCATTGCAACCCCAGGTTTTGCAGATGCTGTACCAGGGTGGTGCTATGGCAGCTTGCGCTGGGGTGAGTACTGCAAAATGTCGTGTCCCTGACTGTTGTGTGCGCAGGCTCCTTATCCCCATTTTTCCCCTGCTATTTGCCTTTCCATTATTTTCCTGTTTTGTTTATGTTCAGGCACACCTATAGTTTCTATGTAAGCAGTATGGGAGCAGCTGTGACTGCTCTATTAGAGTTGCAAACACTGCAGGGAAATAATGGATTTCAAAGCACAACAATTCCTTTTCCACTTTCCGCAGTAATAATAAAAAGAAAATCCAGGGAATTTCCTAATTCTGATTCATCTTTCCATTCTCTGCCTCATCTTCTTCAATGTGTAGTTGAAGTAACAATGTTACTTAAATATTTAAAGCCTGTGACATCCCTAGCTTTGCTTGGGGACTTGGTCCATATTTCAGAAGACAGGGCTGCACAGTAGCATGTCATGCTTCCTGGCGTTGACAAAGTTGACAAAGCCATGCAGTGCTCTGGAATTGCTTTTTGTTTCTTTTTGAAGCATCAGTCCAGTGGTACATGTATCTATCTAGTTTTAGCTAGGCCTTCTTTCTGTAGGACTACCTATCATGCTTAAATTTAAACAGTGCATAGAAAAGGTCTGAGGGAATTGCCAGCTGCAGAAGTTCAAAGCTGGAATGAGAAGGGGTTGCCACCATATTAGATGCATGTGTTCATAATTGGGAGTAATTAGCATAGCTGCTGTAAATATAACCGGATACTTAAAATCATGAATTTGCCAGCATCCTTAATGTGCTCTGCTATCCACTGTTATTCAGAGGGAGAAGGTTGCTTTGAAACTTCCTCTGCATCACCAGATTGCCAAAATCCAACTTCCTTGTGAATTTTGAACTATGTATAATTTCTTATTCTGACCCTTATCTATTTCTTTAGAAAGAAGAAAGAGGCTTCATCACTTACTCTTCTTTGTAATTTAATGCTGGTTTTTTATTGACTTATTTATAAAGCACCTTCGGCATGTGCGGCACTTTACAGGCAAACAGTATTGACAGGTCCTTCTTCACTGCAGGCCGAGCACTCCATTGTACCTATTTCATACTTGCCTGGCAGTGCTGCAGCACCATTATGTACTGACCTAGCCGGGACATTGCCTCAGGGAACCACAATGGATTTTGGAGTCTCCAAGTACAGGTGTATGAGCAGGCAGCCAAAGAGGGAAGATTAATCTGCTTCTGCACCCTTAGGGGTGAGCACTGAAAGGAACAGCAGTGGCCTTCAGCTTCTCACATTTAGGAATTCTTTGCTCAGTTCTACCATTTGAATGGCGTTACTTTGAAGAGAAGCTGATAGTGTGGTTGTGGTCTCCAGTTCCTCTATCTGAGCTACTTTTGGAGAGCCTGCAAGCTCGTTATAGTGTAGTGGGGACACAGCTGAGAGCAGATCCCCACTGCATGCTTAATGTATCCCGTTTACCTGCCCCTCCTACCTGTTTGCTTGCCTTTCTCGGGAGGTAACCTGGCACTTAACCACACTGGTGTTCTTGTCATCCACACCACTAAAAGTGAGCTCTCCTCAGGCCAAGGAAGTCAAATGTAAAGGTTTTGGAGAATGACATTTTGGAGAATGTCTTTAGTTTTCCATTGACAGCAGGCCAACCCACCATCAGTGCGTAACAGCATTCAGCAAAGGAGATGGAAAGGAGAGCAAAAAAGCTGCTGCCTTAATGGGGTTGGGAGCCACTGGCAGTCTCCGGAGTGTAATGTCTTAGATCCACACCTCATCACTTCCCAAAAAAACAGAGAAAGGAAGAAAAGGGCTGGGGAGCCAAAAAAGTCTTTACTAGCTTGTCTTCACTTTCCTCCCCCCCTTTCCAATCTGCCTTCAATCTTTAATGGAGAAACTTACAGCTCCAGAACTAATACTTTCCCACATTGCATTAATCCTAATTGACTTGGATATAAGTTCCCCCTTCTACTATCTTCTGCATGGCATTACCATTTGCCCCTTGGGAACCCACAGCCACCTCTGCTCACTGACTCTTGCTGGCAGCTATTGCACAGGAGAGCACAGTTTGCCAGTGGGATGAATGGAGTGGAGCTGCAAGAACACAGCCAGTGACCTTGCTGAAGAGCTCAGGACACAAACTATGAGAAGTTGCTGTGTTAGAGTTTAGGTTAGATATGTACTCTCAGAGGTCTTGGGATTGTGAATTGCTTTGGTGCACATCCCCTTCCATCTGGGAATTGGTGATGATCACAAGGCACTACTGGGGTTTTTTTTGCATGGATAGGTGTTAATCAGGGTTTAAAATGGAGGGGGAATGAGCTTGTACGTTGAGACTGAATCAGACAGAGCTGCAGTACAAAGCTGGCAAGAATTATTGTGGCTGATTTCCATCATGTATTCATTGTAAATTCAGTTAGTCCAGGCATCTTGCCTTTCTCCCCTCTGTCTACCTACTTTTCTTCAGTCAACTTCTGATTTGTAATTTCCTCTATCCCTCTTTTGTCTGTTTCTGTGGATGTTTGCACTCCATTCTTTTCCATCTTCTTTTCTATCATTAGAGTAGCTACTATTAATTTCTTTTTGCAAAGGGGGAAACTGAGGCGAAAATCAATTGATTCAGAATCACTGAGGAAACTGGAACCCATGCAACCCATGTCCTAGGCCCCATGCCTTGCAGCAAACCTGATCAGTGCTGTTTTTCCACATTATTCCAGTAGTTAATCTCTGCAAGACAGTGGTTTTACCTTTGTTACTTCTCCATTCCATCCTGCCTTTTGAAGTCACCTGACACATGCACACCAAATTCTGTGAGAGAGCAGAGAGAGTTTGTGTGGGGAGAACAGGAAATTAGTGAAAGGAGGTGGATATATGGAAAGGATCAAAGGTGACAGTGTAATGAAACAGAAAAAGTAATGTGGGTGGCAGGCAGCAGGAGGTGTGGGGTTGGAACCAGGGGTGTCCAGCCCAGGGCAGCTGCAGCTCATGGTGGAGGAAGGGCACTGCAGTCCTGTACTTTGGTGGCATTTGTGCAGCAAGGGGATGGATGTGATGTGTCATTGTGTCCGTGTTGAGGGCTACTGTAACTGCAGGGGGATTTTGTGCAGAGATACTGGAGAAGCCAGTGCCTGTGTGCTCTTTTCTATATCTGCAGATCTATGTGGGGTTTTTTTTTGTTTGTTTGGTGTTTTTTTTTTGTTTTTTGTTTGTTTGTTTTTGTTATTTTTTGCATTTTTTTTTTTATTGGCCACTATGCTGGGATTTGATCAGACAGATGATGCAGGGGAGAAGAGGGGAATTACTGCAGCAGCTTTTCATGCCTCTGTCTCTTCTTCTGCTCCAATTGTTTTTCATTCTCATTACTGTATCTTTCCTACCAGCAGCTCTCAGTTCTTTCTCCTTGGCAGCATCTTTCTTGGATCATCCTGGTCAAAGTACTTTTATTTTTAGAGCACCCTTCCAAAAAAGGTATATCCTTGGATGACAAATACTTGATTTTTTTCCCTATTTCCTTTCTCAAGCCAGTGTGCTGGTTGTTAGCTTTGCTCCACTGTGAACTGAGCTGGCAGGAATGGACACTGTAGACATATCTAGTAATTTTCTATTCCTCAGACCACTGTGGTTGTCAAAAGAAGACTGAGAGTTTTATTGTTTTTTTTTCAATACTAAGTGGATTAGCCTCTAAAGATTCTTGACTTTCTCCCTTCTAAATACCTCTCACAACATTTTTGTATGCCCGGCTTCTTTCCCAGGATTTCCCCACTGCTTACAGGAATGGCTGGCTTCAGCTGGAGGTCGACACACAGGAGAATGAAAATGTGATCAGTGCAAGGCCCAGGCTTCTAGATGAATTCCAAGAATTTAATTTTCATCACAAAAGATGTCCATGCAGCTTAGATATGGGTTAACTACCCTTGTTTATTAAAGTGGCTGGAACTCAATTTGTTTCATGCTCTTCATTGAGCAATACTAATAGCAGTGTAATTTATGTTGGAGGAAGCAGATGATGTGTAAGTCAAAGGACCTTGCAAAGATCCTTAACATGTTTGGTTTGTTTTCTAAGAGCTAAATTGTCATGGGAACTTTGAGGTTATCCCACAAATGTGGAAATGTTAAGCCTTAATTCTGTACTCTGATGCAAGGAATTGTCATGTACTGTAAGGAGCTCTGAGCATTTTCTGAGCAGGATCATGCAATTCCTGTGCCTCTTCTGCCCCTCTGCCTTTTCCTCATCTATGGACTTCAGTTATTTTGACTGTTTTGTTATTTATACCCCAAAATCTGTCCCTCTGTTTTCAGGAATAGCATGAGAATTCATGGTTATCTTAAAATAGATAACAAATGGGCTGTTGGTTGAGAAATTGTCCTGCCTTGGTGTGTTGCTGTTTTTGCTGTTTGGAATCTTTATCTGCCGAAGTCTGGACTACACTGGAGGAAACACCTTTGCCTGGAGGCCCCTCACAGCACTTTGGAGAAGCCATGGAGTCCAGCAGTGATGTGGCTTGCAGACTAAGGCTGAGTCTGAAGGAGTCCAAGGTTTCCTCTATTTGTAGGACAACAGCAGAAGCTTGCTAACTGATGAACTGACTTGAAAAAACATTGAGAAAGCAGACACATTACTGTCAGCAAGACCCTTTTATCAGGAGAATATGTGACAAAGTGTTCACTTGCAGAATCCTTCTAGGGCAAAGTGCATTGTCCAGGATGCTACATTGGCAGAGGACCTTGGGGAACAGGGAGATGTGCTTATTCACCTTAACAAGCAATTCTCCCCTTCCAAACCTGGAAAAAACATGTTTGTTACAAACACTTGCTTCCCCAGACTAGCGACAGGTGCAGCTTATTCTGTTTTAACTACTACACCACTTGGCAAAACAAATGAAGAAGGATATCTGATAGTCCCTAAGTAGTCATTAGCTGGTTGTCATGTCCCTCTAAAGATTTTAAATGCTGTTTTCTGCTCTCCAGCTTCTTTGTCATGCCAGCGCTGCAGTTTCTGAACTCTTATTGCTCCAGTAAATATTGACCACGGTGTATGAAAGCCAAAATTGCCTCATTACTACTTTTAACCTCAGAAAACTGCTTGTGCCTGCCAGCTACAGGGTGGTAGGGAAGATATGAGAAGAGAGAAAAAACCATCACACCCTTCTCTGCAGGCTCACATACACAAGTTTGCAAGGCAAAAAAATGATTTATTTATTTTTTATAAACATTGTATGGTAGTGTTGGGGGTGTAGGAGGATCAAGGGTGGAAGAATGGAGTTAGTTGCTGTGTTGCCAAAAATCAACACAGGGTATAAGTCTATGAGGATAAAGTATGGAGAAAGAGGCTGCTTTGTCATTTAGAGGCACTGGTTTGACAGAGAACAAAGGGTAAAGCCCCCCAAATATCTTTGCTGTGACTGGAAAGTGAAGGGAAGAGAGAAAATGAGAAGGGGGTGTTGTGAGTGGTGAGTGTGGAGCTGTGGGTGCCTGCAAAGCTCAGCAGCCAAGCGGGACACACGGCCTGGGAAGACCAGCTTGGGGCTCCTACCCCAAATGTGGCTCAGGTCATAAAGCTGAGTGCTTTCACTCTGGCATGCTCCCACCAGCCTGTTTTGGGAAGGCAACTCTTGCTGCTGTGGTGGCTACAGCTTGGATTGTTTCCTGTGGGGTCAGGTTGTTATCAGCATGTGGGAAATGTGGGATTTTAGGGCAGATTCAAAGGAACAGTGTGGCTCCCCTCTGCTGATGGAGAGGCTCTGCCCAGGTGAGAGCTCTGCCAGGTCTCCTGGCACGCTGACAAGAGGGTATGAGGACCAGGACCAAATCTCTCTGTGAAAATGCTTCTGAATGACTAATACTAAGGGACAGGGACCTAGTTGCTAGTATTCAATTTTCTGAGTGGATTCACAGTTTGAACTGCATCCATCTGGTTGGTGAGGAGTGTGGGATACACAGGGACATGCATGGCCCTGTTTAAAAAACACTGAGTTTTTGTTGCTACAAATGTGTTACTAAAATGAATCATCTGCCTTTTTTTCCAGATAAATATAATTATCTCTTGTGTTTAGCAGCCTTTCCTATCATAGGACCTAGATGCCCTTTATATTTAGATCACAAGTGAATGATTTGAGCGTTTGCAGCGTTGTCCTGAGGGGACATTTATTCACATCACTAAACCATCACAGCACTAGGAACAATTAGGCATGACTGGTTGTCTTAATTGAGGAAAAGCTGAAGGGACTATAGTAACAGGCTGACAGAGCTCTGTGAGGTCCTTAGGACAAATAATGGGATAAAATTGAGGGGCAGGGGAAAAGCTGGTATGGAAGCCCCAATATGTGTGAGGGCTGCAGGGCAAGAGCCAGTGATTAACAAGGGATTTGAAATACTGTGGGAGGAATTACCTCCTTTGGTGTGGTGTCAGAGGGAATTGGAGGGTAAATTGATTTGCTTGGAGGGGAAATGGGCAAGGATCTTGACTGCTATGTTTAATTCTCACTTTATACTATAAACCCAACTAAAATCTGAGAAAGAATCCTATTGCCATATAATGTATGTGTATTTATATTTAATGAGCAAGGCTGAACTCTTCAATCTAAAATGAAAGCCCTGGCAATTGCAAAGCCTGGATGACAGAAGGCAAAGCCTCTCCCTGCCCTGGAAGCTTTCTAAAGGAAATATCAAAGGTATCCTTCATGGGCCCAGGTAGTGCCACTCCCTGTGTTACATGTTTTGCCATGACCCTCAGCTGCATGACCTTATGTTTTCCATGAAACAAGCACAAAAATGCTCAGCTCCTTTCTGGGTAATTTCTGCCTGAAATGGAAAAAAAAAAAAAAAAACAAAAAACCAAAAAACCAAATATAAGCCTTTTAGAATAAAAGGCAAGTGTAAGCTGTCCAGAGATGTGGGTTTTGGCATAGATCTCTTCAGTCATGCCTTCTGACATTGCTCTACGAGCTGATTTAACTGAGCTTTGCCATGGCCAGTGATGTGGGTCCCACCTCTCCCCCCGGTGGAACACTTATCAATTCCAGTTCTGCAGGTGCTTTGCCCCATAAAGGCCAAGGGCAACCCATGAATATTTTATCAGGAGCCGGGGTGTGCATGCCTAAGTGGATATACATTTAGGTGGGCAGTAGTGGGAGGGCCTGTTCTCTTAATTACAAGAGCAAGTGTTTCCTAAATTCTTGAGTTCGGAGTTGTGGAGTAGCTAATGTTCAAGTGAGCTTTCCCCATGCTATTCCTCGGAGGGAAAATGCTTTGCTTTTTCAGCTGCCAGATTTTTAAAGATTACAGTGCAGGAGGTTAGGTTCAGTCCTGGCAGGTAAAGTGCATCTCCTGTGGATTTTCCCAGGTGTTGTTTTTTCAAGCTTGCTGCTTGCAGTTTTCCCCTCTGTCTTGAACTCCCATTAATTTCCCTGGGATATGTTACATACCAAAGCCTGTTGACATATCAGGCTCATGTTCAGGAAATGTCTACTGCAGTGTTGTGGTCAGGGCTCAGGTGCCTCACTGGGGCACTGCAGGGGAAAGGACAGGGCTACTGCTGGCCACTTGTCAACCTCAGCAGCATTCAAACAAGCAAATGCAGTCTAGTGCTGAGAAAATGCACAGGGCAAGAAGGGTGGATTTGTGTCCCTCTGGGATTAGGAATGTCTATCTGTATATGGGTGTTGTAAGTGCCATGCAAGTGTTCTTGCACGAGGTCTGTTTGCCTGGTGTTTCGCTTTGTTTCCTGTGATTCTGGTACCTGAGTACTTTGTGAAAAAGCAGGTGTCGGGAATTTGCTGCATGTTACTTGTATGGTTGCTCTTACTTATATGAGCACAGTGCTTCCCTTGGCCACAGGCATGCAGTTGCATGGGAAAGAAAACAAACAGAAATGTGTCCTGGGCACACACACATCATGCAGTAATTTGGTACTCATAATCACTGGTCACATTCAGAGAGTAGGCAAGGAAGGGAGGAGAAATGATGGAGGTCAGCTTCCACCACCCACAACCACATTAAGAATCAGCTTCTTTTAAAACACTTGCTGCTAATGGGACTGCTCTGTATCAGCAAAGGTGATAGAAAAAGGGTCAGCATTAATATGTACATGACCTCCTGAATTAATGTTTACAGTAAAGAGCTGCAGGGAGGCTGATCTTTATTTCATTTGGAGAAAAGCTCAGAGAAGATAGGAAATGGCGAGGGCCACAGCAAAGATACTCATTAAATAGAAGGTTTTCTAAGGCACTGCTTTCGTTCTCAGCTTATTTGCAGGATAAGGATTAATTTTAATTGTGAGGTTTTTGCAGAATGGAAGTGCTTAATAGGCAGAAGGGACTTTGTATGAGTGTGTGGCTGGGACTGGGGGGGAAGGGCAGCGGCACATGGAGACTGCGGCTCATGGAGAGTGCTGGGGGGAGGTGGCAAGTAGGAGTGTGATGCTGGGCATACATAGAAGGCAGGGTCCTGGATCAGTGTAGGAGGCAGGGAGAGTAAATCATTGAGTCTGAGGATTTCAGAGAGGTAATTGCAGACTGAGATTGGCATGTGGAGACCAGCAGATGGATTGCAGCAAATGGACATGCTCTTTGAATTGAAGGGTGTGAAATGTGAAAAATGTTTTATCATATACTTTATATATGTATAGAAAGGGTAGTGGGTGAAGCAGAGAGGATATACTGTTAGCATTTCTCTTTTTTGAAAGATCTCCTTTGGGAGAAACAAGCACACTTACAGGTATTGAGTGGATTTGTCTTCCTCTTGCACATGTATGTATGTGTGCTCATTTTGGGAGTAGTTCCCATTTCCAGTTTTATCTGAGAGCAGATAAGTTATGACTTGTCACACAGCACATCATTGGCTGAGTAGGAAAGGGGAGCCAGGTCTCCCAGCTTTTAATTCTCCCTGATCAGTCTTGGGTAAAGCTGCTTTCTGTGAGGAACTTACCACAGTCCTACTCAGAAAGACTTTTCTCAGTCTCCCTTTTTCTAAATTATAACCTCTGTCTACCTAAATTCTTCTTTTCCCTGCTGCACCACCCCCTCACAGACAGCATCCTGGGAGGCAGGTCACAGCATCAGCAGTCACTGTCAGAACGAGGTGAGGGAGCCTGGGATTCTGCTGCCAGTCTGTCAGAGGAGGAGAAATTCCCATGGCCAAGAACCTAAAATAGAAGCAGGCAAAATAGGCCAGGAGACTGCACTGCTCAGTCCTTGCAGTCCTCTGTTCTGCACCTTTCCCACTATCTTTCACTCCTCTGAAAAAATACAGCTTACAAAGCAGGGACAGTAGCAGCCAGAATAAATAATTTGGCTGTCTGACTTTACTGCAAAATACCAGTGTGTGCTGTACACAGGCAGTCAACACACAAAGTAAGTTGCATTCCCATCTGCTGCAAATGACTGGGATAAAAAAAATAAAATAAAATTACAGATGAACTGTACCTGTCTCTGTGTGTTTGAATTTGGTCTGAAGAGAGACAGCTGGAGAGAAGCGCGTCCTATGCAAAGCTGATACAGTTGCTTATCACTAAACTGCCTAACATTTTTCATTACCCAAAGTAATTTTGCATTGCTTATCAGTTTGCCAAACTGCATCTGTTTGAAGTAGTTTGTGCTGAGTATTAGCCAAGGGCTGTATATTTGGAAAAAATTTCAGCTGCAAAGTCCAGAGATTAGAAAAACGTATGTCGCCTTGCTCATTAAAAACAAAAAGTTCACATTTCTGTTTTGAATGAAAATTCAGTATTTATGTGGTTTGGATGAGAGATTGGAATTTGGCAGGTAAAATAACCTCGGTGTCAGGGATTTACCTTTTGCCACCTCAGTTAATATCTACCTAGATATGGCCAAATTGCAAGCTTCTGAAAAATCTCAGTGCATACATATTCAGCAGAGACTTGTTAGAGTTTGGCCACTAAATCTTCCATCTGTGTCAGTCGTGCTCCATCCAGTTTCACCAACTGCTGAATTATTTGTAATTCTCATAGCATTTGGTGTTTTACTTTACTTCATGGTTTCTGAAGTAATGAGAATATTTTGTTCCTTTTGAACATGAAATAATTCTGTGGTCCTCTAAGCTGCACAGGCAAGCAGGGAAGTTCATTCTCTCAAAAAGCACATCTCATTCCCCACTCAGCATTTACTTCTTATTTCATAACACCTCTTGCATTTTTAAGGCTAAATGTGTCATGTTGATGGGAATAAAGACACAGGCATGAGCTGACCTGTTAATTCAAGACTTTGAAGCTTTGAATAGAGCACACTTATTTGCTCTATAAGGTGTCTTGAGTAATGTGTTCTTTACAGTTCACTTCTATTTTAATATTCATGCCTATATGGAGGGGCTGAAGTAAAGCTGGTCAATGGGCGGGGTGTGAAATTTTCTAGTCAGTGAGACGGACTGTGGAAAAGCCATGTCATTTTCTCTGTACTATGTAGACAGATTTTCAAATTGATGTATTAGAGTGCAGGATGTAACTTTAGATAATAGTGAGTAGGAAGTAACCCAGATAAGCCTCTTGCCATTTTTTTCAAGGAGCACAAATACTTTAAAAACTTTTAATTGCTTGTTTAATGAACAGAGAGGAAAGACAAGTGGGTTTTGAAAATTATATCTCTAGGATGGCCTCCATGAGGTCTAGCACAAGGTTGGAAACAGATGGTCACACATGAGAAATGCAGAAAATTGTTAGATTTAATTTGGGGAGCTGGAGAGAGGGATGTGGCAGAGTTAGCTCATTGGTTTGCTAGCCAGACACCACTGGGTCACAAAAGCTTCCTGCTTTCTGAGGAAATTTACTAGGCTATGAGACAAGGGATGAGCAACTCTAGGCACACCTCTTACTCTGAATTGGTGTTGCTCTCCTTCTGCCTTGTGTAATGCCTGTGATTACCCAAGACATGGCCTTTCCATTCCCGAAGACACATCTTCCCTGCATCTCACTCCTAGAGGCCAAGGGGGCAGTTTAAAGCACAGCACTGCCTGTGGAGCCAACATCCAGGTTCAAAGGTTCACCTCTTCTGCATATGATTACATTGTCCTTCTGGTATTCCTGCTCGCTGCTCAGTCAGCAATACCTGCCTCATTCCCCAACCCCCCCATTCAAAATGCTTATTCCTGGCCTCCTGTGCTAACAAGTGCCTAATGCAGCTTAGAATACCTGCCTGTGGACTGGGTTTAGGGCCTGTGATAAACCCTCACAGCTGTGTCACTAATACTGGGGTTAATGTTCGATTTGGCACATAAGGATTTTATACAAAGCTGTAGTTTATTTTTGTTTCAACCCAAATTTTGCTTCCTCTTGGGAACCTCTCCCAAAATAGTGAAGAATTTGCTGTGTTACCCATGCTATGGAGCCTGCATTGATTTGCATGTGTTGAATTTACTCTTTTAGAGAGATTGCACAGATGTATGGGGGCTTCTCATGAACAGCTGCTTCTGCAAACCTGCTTTAGGAAGGGCGAACTGGTTTGGCAGAAGTAGCTGTTTACTACCTTGCTGGTATAGTTCTTTAGAAACCAAAAAGACAGTTGCTTTTCTCCAGCTCATCTTCAAAAAAACATGACCTCATGAGTGAAACAGGGCTATCCAACACTTGGAAACTTGTTTACATCATTATCTTTCCTGTATTTTTTTTCAGGGATGTTGGGTGAGTCACAGCTGTCAGAGGTCACCTCTAATCTTTGCTTCCATACCTCTATGCCTGTTTCTTCTCTCCCAAAGAATGAGAAGTACCTTGAGACTTCAAAGCATGTTTTACAAAGAAAGTCAGTTATGGTTGTGAAATCGGACCACTGTGCTCCTTCCATATTTTGAAGAGGTTTGGGAATTATTGGGTGTGTTTGGGTTCCTACATGAGGCAGAAGTTGAGAGGGTGTAGCCCCAGTGGGGCTGGATTAGCAGGCTTGAGTGAGGGTATCATTGGGTCTTTGTTATGCAGGGGTGAAAGTGGGAAGTCAAACTCTAAACCTGGAAAATGACCCATCCTCCTGACATCAGTGCAGAAATTCATTTAAAAACTTTACAAAGTGTCTTTGTCCTCTATGCGAGTCTCCAGGGTCATCTTGGTCACTGCATTCCTTGGCAGCTTTTAAAGGGATGATATAAAACATGACTAGTTTGGAGGGGGAGACAGTTTGACATTGGCTTGAAAAGCCAGTTCTGGTTGTTTTGATTAAAAAAGAAAACCAACTCTGATTTTTTATAGGTGTCCAGTGTTCACCATTCATCATTCCAGAGGCATTTGAGAGAGATCAGTGTTAGGGAGGCTGGAGCCATTTTGGTCTTTAACTTAAATATTATGATGGTGGTTCGTTCATTGCTGGAAACACATCGTCCATAAAAGAGTTGTTATGTTCATGGCGCCAGGCTGGTATTCCAGCCAAAGCCTGCTCTCTCATTACTCCTTGGGTAGCCTGTGGAGGAAGTCTCGTGCAGTCCTGTGCTGTTGCTGTTTTCAGTGTAATGTTGCTAAATTAATCTGGTCTCACTGTGATTCAGAACTCTCTCTTGATGACACGCTTGTTCTTAAATGAGCAATTACGTGTGCAGACTCCTGTGTTGCTGGTTTAGACACAACACCACTGAGACTGATACTTCATTTGATTTCCACGACACTCAAAGTGGTGGCTGTCACAGTTGGAAAAGCCTTCAAATACCTTGGCCATATGAAAGTGAATTCAGGTTCCTATAAGAAATGGTGATTGATTAAGGTAAGCATCTTTTTTTAATTAGTAAAAAAAAAAAAAATTGACTACATGTCATCAAACCTTTCTTTTTCACCTTCTGTTCCCAACTATGGGGTATTAAGGAAACATAGTTAATACTCAGTTATGCAATGATCATTAAGATTATGGAAAGTTCTTGTAGACTAATGAGCTTTTAATAGTTGTGCTCCCTTGTTTAAGTTTGATAGCTAGGAGTTGGGAGGGGAGGAAATAGAAAAGCTTTCTTTTTCTTGTCAGCATACATATTTTTTAGTTCCAGGGAACCAGAGACATAGCAAGGACTTCTTTAAGGGACTGCAGGATCTTAGAGAAGTTTAGAAAGCTCAGAAAAGATGAACAGTTTCCTCATTATTAGATTATAACCCCACAGTTGTTATACCTGTGGCCGCCTTCTAGGAATTTCATAGAGGGAACTTCTCCAGTATCTGTCAGCTATGAGTGTAGCATGCTTATAATAGAATACATATAACTTTAGAAACAAAGAAATTAAAAGTTAGAAGAGTCATAACACTCTATTCACTATTGTTTGTAATCCCTAGGAACCTTTCAAGCATCCTAGATAGTGCTTTTAACTCTTGGCAGGACAGACAGCCCTCCAATATTCTATTTCCCACAAGGAATAGACATATGGCAGACCCATTCTAGAACTGCTCATTCATGGAGTAGGGCATGGTTATGAAGGAAAGGGGGTCTTGGTAAGTCTGTCATGCATCTGTTCATGCACCCTTTGAAAAGAGGGTATTTATTTCACGTATTTTCTTACTTTTTGACTTGGGAGGCTACAAACAGCCATGGTATGCAGGATGTGTGTGACTGAGTTCCTGAGATGCAGTGGTTACAAATCATGGGATGGCTGTGAATAATCAAATTGTTGTAGATTCTGTTTACAGCTAAAGTGCTGCATCTCACTCAAACCTTCAGTGCAAGGGAATAAAGTTATCTTCCCTAAGCTGCCTTTTGCAAAAAAATACTGTATTATATGGCCGTATGCCTGAGGAGGTAAGCAGCACTGAGCTGAGGTTGGAAACAGCAGATTAGGAGACAGTCTTTTGCTTCCTAAATATACTTATTTGCTGCACTGAAAGAAATACTTACCTTATAAGATCTCTGCACCTAAAACTGATGGAGATTTTTATTTTAAAAATAGAAGTTTTAATAGCTTTTCAATGATATGTGCCCTTAGTGAGATGTTGCCAAAAACAATTTCCATTTTAAAATTAAGACTTTTGAAGGTTTGATGTGCAAAAGAAAATAAATCTTAATAAAGAAAAATATTAGCAGGAGGAAAAAAATATTTTTTTGTTTATTGCTCTATTATTTTCATGTGTTCTGTATTTCATTCATTCAGGTACTGCTCTTTAATAACTTTCAAATGAGTGAGATTAAAGTAATTATTGATAATTTCCTGACTAGTTTCAGGAAAATGTCACAAAAACTTCTTCCTGATATCTTTGAAGCTGCGTGATAGGAAGTATAGATGGCATTAGGGACTAGTGATGTGTCATGGATTGCAAAGTATATATTTGATATAGTTTAAATGGCAACAAAATTCACTAAAAAAGAGAGTAACTCGCCTCTGTGCTGAGTGCCTTGAGTAGTAAGTTGCTGGCTGAGTGTGCTGGCCTGTTGTGCTATGGAGAAGTTAGGTCAAGGTAATTAATACCAGAGTTAAGACTGTAATTGAATTCTGTCCAGGAAAGTACCTCTTACTTCAGAGCTTTTGTCACTGCTGTAGTATTGAGATGCTGCTGTTACTTTTGTTTATCGGGAAGGATTTAAGGGATCAGTTGGTACAAATCTTTGGCTGTTTTTCCAAATGCCAAAGCCTCCTATTGAGCAGAACTAAAGGGTTCCTCTGACTTTACTGCAAACAAATGTGCTTAGGAGCCTGATGTATAAGGAGCTAAAGCCAAGAGATAAGGTCCTGGTGGTATTTGAGTTTGTGGAACTTTTGCCAGTGGCTTCCCCAGACCCTGCCCCGAATTTATGTAGCTTGATTTTGTCTTGCACCAAGGCCAGATCATCTTTTCTTCAGCCTCTGTTGGAGCTGAGTCTAATTACACTGCAGGAGTGACCAACAAGAAGGCATTGAACCAGTTGGACAGCCATCCCTGCCTGACCCTCTCAATGAACTGCAGCTAAATTAAGACCCTTGGGGAAATCTGGTGGAGGCAGCAACAGCTGTAAATGGGAATGACTTGGAGTAGTGCCTTGTTTAATAGGACTCCCTTTGCCTTGGGATATACTGTTTGTCCCTGAGGCAAAGATGCTCCCCCAGGGAATAAAACTAGATCCTTCTCCTTCCCTCAGAGATAGTTTTCTGCAACGAAATGTAAAGCTAATAGGTCTTGTTTCCTTTGACCATCTGCAGAATGGCATTCCAGGTGGCAGTGAGAGGTTGTGCAGCAAGGGAGGGCAGTTGTCTGGTCACAGACAGCAAAGTGCCTTCACGGAGGAAGGAAACAGAATAGAAAGAACAAATAAGGCATTGAGAGAAGGAAGGCAAAACCATTCATACTGTGCCAGGAAGTTTTTCACCAACATTACCAAAGCCCATAAATACACAGGCAATTAAGACAAAGAGAAAAACAGAAGGTTCTTCTCTCTCCATTATAGCACATTCACTGCCTGATGCACTTTAATTGCCAGAGATTTTAAAAAGAGCTGTTCATGAACAAAGATCTGCTCATATCCTTTCTAGCAGGAGCAAATGTGATGGATGGGAGCAGCCAAGGGGTCAGCTAAGATTGACCTCTCATCCTGCATTCACCTTCCTCAGCTGCTGGCCTCCGGCTTAATGTTTAGCATCAAAATCAGCTTGGTTAAGTCAGTGCAGCGGTCACTCATTCTGTTGCATTACAGGCACAGGCAAACAGAACAACAATACCACGGCTCCTTGGGGACAAAACTACACACGGATCATTTGTGCACTTGGGTAGTTCTGCACTCATCCAGGCATTAAGGCCCTAGATAGTATATGCAAGCCCCAGAAGGCTGCTGTATAGGCAGAAGTGTTTGTGAGTGCAGCTGAAAACATCTGTTCCAGTAAGAGTGTTTAGTCTGGTTTAAATTTTCTTACTGGAATGACTGTTGCCTCCATTGTCCTGACTGTGCACATCTTTTTAGTACATGCTGCTGCACCAAAAACAAGGAACGCACATAGACACACCTATTCCAAATGGCGGGGGAGTTGTGCACAACTCCAACTCTTGCTTTTGTTATGATGGTAAGTTTAACCAGCATTGACTGAAATTAATAAACACAGCTCATCTTGAGGCTACATTAGAGACAGGCAGGGTTTGCCCAGGGAAGGGACTGGTAATGGGGTTGAAGTCCTGAGTAATTTCCTAAGCACGATGACTGTAATTTGAGTTGGGCAGCAGTGCCAATTCCAGATGTAGTGACAACTGGCTAAACAATGCAGTACAGGAATAGCTCAGGAACATAAAGAGCTGATTCCAAAATTGTAAATTGAGAGAAAACATATCTACCTCTGTTGAGGTGCTGGATGAGCATTCAGAGGCAGTACAAAAGATGAAGACCTATTGATTAATTGGGAAGCAAGACAACCAGGCACAAAGGAATGTGTGCATCTATCCTTGCAAATCTGTGACCAGTCTACATCTTACAAACCAAACACTGTTGGTCCTATCTAAAAGAGATGAGAAGAGGTGTCCAAGGCAAGTGCCACTGGCACCGATAGGCATGGAGATACTTCCCTGGGAAAAGACAGTGAGTTGCCTTTGGTTCTTGAGAGAAGGCCTAGGTCTGCAAAATCACCACTGGAATAGAGAAAGTGATCACAGAGCAGCTGTTGCCTGCTGCTTACAATGTGAGAGCAGGTCATCAAAGGATATTTTGAGGTAGTAGGTTTAAAATAAGGAGATCTGCAGTGTGTAATTATTGCAGGGAATTTACTGCCACAGAACGCTGAGGTGATTAGAAACTAAAACACTTTCAGCAAGTAATTTGACTTGACTCACGGTGGGACAAACACTGAGGCTGTACCCAGAAGGATGCAGGTGCAGTGCCTGCCAGAGGAGCTCCCAGAGCCACAAATTACTGTGGACTGGGAGAGCAGGTTGGGCAAGGACCCTTGGGTACAGGCTTCTTACCCTTTCTTCCATATCATCCAAAACAGATGGCTCCTGAATCCATACAGACATTCTTAAGGCCAGTTAGAAAATGCCAGTAATATGTTTAAATACTCTTTCAAATTTAAAGGTGTGTATGGGACAACCTAAGACAATTATAGTCCTGTCACTCTGGTACTGTTTTGAGGTGAAATAACAGAAAAACTGATATGGGATTAGATTAATAAAATAATAAAGCAGGGAAATACAATTAATACCAATCAAAATGGATTTATGGGAAATAAAACCTGTCAAACAAAACTGATATCTTTTTGATGAGATTATAATATTTGTTGCTAAAGGTAGTTGTGGAGATGAGGTTAGGCTTTCTAAAGCATTTGTTGTTGTACCTCATAGGATCTTGATCAAGAATAATGTAACATAAGTCTCTGTGTATTAGATTAAGAACTAATCTAATTATATTAAGAATTAATCTGAAAATACGGACACAAACAGAATTATCACCACAAATACAGTATCGGAATGCTGTACACACTGCTACTTGCTCCTTGTCATATTAATTATTTTTATCAATACTGGGGAATAAGATGTAAAACCACCTGAAGGAAAGTTTACTGCTGACACAAATGATAAAATTCCGCAGACAAACCGTAAGAAAGGACAAGGTCACAGATTCAAGACAATTGCAGATTCCTTGTTAATCTTGGTTTAGAAAAGCTATGTGTGTTTTAATATGGTCAATTATGAATCACTGTATTAAGGTATGTAAAAAGATATTAGTAGTTAGCCATGTATTTAATCTAAATGATAATTTTCTGAGAAACAGCAATTTTGAAGAAAAATGTGCTAGTAGTTAGCTGGAAGTAAATCCTTGTTGAAAATTATGCTGGAAGACATACTTTGGAGGCTTTAAAGAGTTAACTGGGGCATCTCAGGTGTGACTTAGGAAGTAATATTTGATGTCTGAACTTGAGAGGTGCTCAGCTCCTGTGTTGTTGTCCCCAGTTAAAGAAAGTTACTGCTAAACTGAAGAGCCTCAGAA
Source organism: Cinclus cinclus (assembly GCF_963662255.1). Lineage (NCBI taxonomy): Eukaryota > Metazoa > Chordata > Aves > Passeriformes > Cinclidae > Cinclus > Cinclus cinclus. The sequence goes on along the minus strand of NC_085047.1, from coordinate 26,182,200 downwards.
ACCAGACATGCAAGTGATGGGAATGCAAGGGGCCATGCTCCACAGGCTGAGGTTCCTGGAGAAGAGCCTCTTTAGTTTATCAGTGGGAAGCCTGAGGGGTTGCAGTTTGTAAATACCTACTTAGAGAACCAAACTTTAATAAGAGGGCACTTCAAGCTAGCAAGCAACATATAAAAAGACCTAGTGGCTGGAACCTGAAGCCAGGCAATTTCACACTAGAAATGAGGCACAAGTTTTTTCAACAGTTAAAGTAATTAAACATTGGAACAATTTACCATGGGAATGTGGTGGATTCCCTATCACTGGCAATTTTAAAATCAATAGTAGCTGTTTCTTCAGAACATATGTTCTATCCAAGCATGAATTAATTTAGGTTAGTCCTATAAGCTGCATTATTCAAGAGGTTGGCAAAGAAGTTCACTTTGCCTTCTGGCATTATAATCTCTATTTTCCCAACTGTTAAGTAGTGTCTTATTCCCCCTCCCTCCACCATTTTTTTAAAGGTCTTTTAACTTTTCTATATTAATGACCAAAAGTATTTGTCATTCTGCTTCTGTTTTAAAGAGAAGAATAAGATTTATTTTCCCCTTGGAAAATGTTACATTTTCCGCCTGCAAATTTTGAATATGAGTTTATTCTCATTGATCTTGGGTTTGGCCACAGTATACTGTGTATTCTCATGTCACAGTGGTAACTGCAGTTCTCCAAGACAGGTCTGTGTGGCTTCAATAGTGCTCCTGAATTGGACAGTCCAGGGAAGGTGCCCTGCAGTCAGGTGGCACAGCACCTTACTTCCACAGGGGTAAACTCTCTTAGCATTCAAAGCAGTGAGGCCACATGCGAGCAGCCTGTGGGGGAGAGAACTTTAAGAATTTCATCTTTCAGCTTGCTTTTAAATGAAAATGATTAATTTGCAGAACTTCCTGTAGTGAAGGTGACTTTTTTTGGAGGGAGTGGGGAATGTACCAGATCTCATACCCATGCTTTTAAGTGTGTCTCTGACCTCTCGAAACAAGTTTTTCTATTTGCCTACAATCAAGATTGGAGTTCTGCTTCAGAGTGTAAACCACTAAATGCAGATATCTATATGTTATCCGAGTATCTGTGCTCTCATAACCTACTTTTGTGCCTATGTGTTCAGTTGAGTCAGCTGCCAAGATAAATTAGACATCTGCATTTGGTTGGCAAAATTGCTCTACAGACTGCTGAATCAGGGCACTAATTCAGTTGCCTAAATGTAGGTTTTTGGAGCCATTTTAGTTGCCTCCAGTTGTGAAGAGCTTCACAGGTGACTTGGATAAGAAGGTCACAGAATTTTTTCACTACCTGTCGTCCTCTTTCTTCAGGTGATTCTCCCTCTTATCAAGTGTAAAAAGAAATGTAAAAGCATCTTCCACAAAATTTAATTATCTGTGGTACTTTTAGCTCTTTCAGCTCTCTCTCATCTGCCCTGACAGAACATGAGGCTCCTCTTGGTGAAATGAGAAGAGTTGCTTACTTATGCTACTGTTGTTTATTTTCAGTGCTATATTTTATCAGTGCTTTATACTTAGGGACAATCACAAAAATATTCTGAGCTGCTGCTAAGGTCACAACACCACTGCTAGACTCAGAAACTGGAGGAAGGAAAAACCTGTGTGCTGGTCCAGATCTCTCCCAGGGTTGATGATAACTTCCCTGAAAGAGAACCCCCTGGAGAGGATAAACCCCAAAGTTGCATATTTAAACAAGAACAACAGTAAAGAAAATTCCAGCCTGAATTTCTTGCATTTGAATACAAAGTCACCTATCAACAAATCTAAGACATTAATTTCTTCATACCCATTGTTCCTACGCCACTGTAGCAAGACCCTGAAGTACCATACACAGTTTTTAAAACATATCTTAGTTTAAAGAAATATCTAGTTTCCAAGGAAGGCAACCAGCCCCAGCAGGAATTCTGAACTTGGGAAAGGGCAGTTGCCAGCACTTTTGTACCTACATCCTACATATATATTAACAACTAAATGTGCTTTGGCCTGTAACCTGGTACTGAGGCCAACTATGATGGAATAGCCCATGCTGAGTCTGTTAACATCTCTTACTCTCCCAAGGAGATGGACTGTTGAAAATGGGTCTGTTCCTATAGATGTAACAGGGAACTGTTTGGCATAGTGTTGATTTGATACAGGCCAAAACTGTATCAGAAGTCCCTCTAGCAGTTCAGCAATGCTGGTGGCTTCATCACTGGGGAATGTTTCCAGGTGCTGCTTAATTTCTTAGAAGGGCCTGCTCAAAATTTTGTTATTGTTGTTGATCTTACATGAAAAGAATATCTCAGTGATGAGCAGCTACATAAAATGAATAGATGGAAGGTATAGAAATAGGTCATGTTTTCATATGGATTCAGTTTTGGATCATCTGGCACTATGTGGTGGCACTTGTATTCTCTTGGTTGGTTGAACTGGCATCAGGACTGACTGCTGTTTTCTATAGATCTATTGGCAAGGGAGATCAGGCCAGTTCTGTTCTGCAGCTGTTGTTGCTGAAGCTTATTGTGTGTCTGCCATTTGTTTGCAAAACTTGAGATGAGGTTTCCACGTTGGAGTTGTAATATAATTAGTCCATTCAGCTGTTGAAGCTGGGCCATAGCCTTTGCTTTCCTATAGGTGGCCAAAAAGGATTATGCTAGCAAGTATTTGGGTCCCTCTAGCTGCCTACATTGGGGGAGGATTTTATTTTTGCGGGGTTGTGTCTGCCTAGTAGATTCTTTATGTCATGCTTTCACTTTTAGATTGAAGCTCAGTCATTCATTAATTATGAGGCCTCCCTATATATAATTTAAAGGATGTTGAGTGTCTCTTCTCTGTAATAGAACTTTACTTTGTTTGATGGTTTGGATTTATTTTTTTCCAAGTTGGATTATCAGTTTCTACATAGAGAACAATGAAAACTATCCACTCATGACAGGAACATCAGCATGCAGTGGCAGAACCTTTTTCTGAGTTGATTTTTTGAAACTTGGGGTTTGAAGTGTCCAAGAAGTCCAGTAGGTCACAGGTATCCATGATGCTGAGTGCTCCACTGACTCTACCGGAGTGTTTTACTCCCCATTCTTGTTTGCATAGATCTTATTTTAAGCCTTCATATTTGAATTGTTGTATGAATTTAATGAGTGACTCTGGTTTTTGATCTATTTAACTCTGGATGCCAATCTAAGCCAAAAGACTTTATTTAAGCCTATACCTCAGAAAAATACTTTTCCAGATTTTGAGTGATACAGACTTGTTAAGGAGCATCTGCACGGTAATGTGGTTAGCACTTAGTTTCCTAGGGAAGAATCCCATTTGAATTCTCTGGATTATGTTATTGTTGGCTAGATATGGTAATGCATCTTCCTTGAGGATACTGCTGATTAGATGGCTTACAAAACACCTCTGTGGCACATAGGGCTAAGTACATTTTGGCTTGTGTGCAGTTGGGGCAGTTCATCTGATGTGTGTGCTCCTGAAAGCAGCTAAGTAGTCACCACGCCCCTCTCCCTGGGTTTATTTTAGAGGAGACTTCAGATAAACACGTGAGAAAGGGCAGATGGCATGATATGGAAAGCCAGAAGGGCTGTGGTGATCTAGAGCCACAGCAAGCACATGGAAAGGGGAGTGATGTATTTAAACATTTAGCCACAGTTGCAGGGAGGAAATCGCAGACAGGCTAGAGTGGAACACTTGTTAATTGCTGATTTTCTGGGCATTCTAGCATAGAGGCACTCACTCCTGTCTTGTTACTTGTTGAAGAGGAAGAAGGGGTTGAAAAGGAAAAGCCATTTATTTTTCTGTGTGTGTGTTTTTAATTGTCCCTCCTGAGACAGGCTTTTGCATGGTAGTATGTTCAATCTGTTGCTTGCAGTTTTCTAATAGCTGAGGCTCTTTATCAGAGTGAACCACCTACCAAAGGGTATAAGGTGACGGGACTAGCACCGCCCACCCTAGGATGGTCTTGGGGGGAATGGGCTCTGTTACACAGGCTTGGGTCACCTGCAAGGTTACTGTTAGTCTCTGAGGCTGCAGGGAGAGTCTCTGGTATTATTTTTGAAGTGTGACTCCCATCCTGGTGGGTTTCCATGGTTTTATGTCCTGTGTCTCCCACAGTCCAGCTCATGGCTGTTCTGGGGTTTTCTTGCAAAGGTCACAGTGGACAAAAATACTGTCTTGACAGTTTAGGAGATGACATTCTCTTTTCTCTTGTGGAGAAGAAAAGTAATAAGGCTTGTTGTACCAATCTATTGCTGTTGACCTATCTCCACTTGGTAATGGAGGACAGATAGATCTCCACCGTCCATTTAGATTTTAGGTTCTCCTGACAGTCATGCTCTCATTTTTAAACCTCCTGCCCATGTAGTTACCTCTGTGACCATGGAGCATAGAGTGCTGAGACAAATGTGACCCCCTCAAAAGCTTTAGGACTACTTGTACTGATGTTTCTAATGGTGATGGCAAAGATGCAGAGATAGCCAGCCTTTGTTTAAATTGCCTTGTTTGCATTTTGGTGGTTGCAGCAGCAGGAATGCACTGTGAATTAAATCACTGTGTTCTTCCATTGTGCTTTTGTGGGCTTTTCTGAGCTCTGTGCTGGGGTTAGACTTCCCTTAGACCAAAACACATGGATTCAGTGAGAGGTTGGACCTGCCAGCAGTGCTCCACTGTAGGCATGTGGCAACTGGCCATGTGTGTTACTCTGCTCAAAGCAGAGCTCTGGGAGGCAGCAGAAAAGGTTGGCAGCTGTTTTCATTTGCCATCCCTGCAATGTAATGCACAAGCTTGAGCCACAGGGAGCAGGAGTGTGAGCATGGGAAAGTGAAGGATAGATGCAACTTCCTCACTCCCACAGAAGGAGAAGCAAGAGCTGGATGACAGATGCCTCAAAAGATCTCCTGCTGTGTGGTGTTTTTTTTTGGAGACCCTAGAAAGGGCCATTTCATTCCTTAGTCCTTGGGAGGAAGCTTGTTCAAAGATATCAAAAAAGTTTAAGAACTCAAATTAAGCATAGTAATAAACAGGAAAGGTGGGGATTCACTGTCTTTGGGTTCAATGTAGGATTTCTGGGGAAAAGGAAACTGAAGACAATTATTCAGCTGTACATACTCACTGTTTTCTATGCTGGGCTCACTGTCCTCTTTTCCCCACTCTTCTCCCTGTGTGTAGCTCCAGTCCAGTTTTCCATAAAGTCTTTGCATTTCACTTCCTTGAGACAAAATGGTCGTGGTTATGCTGTCCCTCTTCCTGATGTGAAGCTGTTGTGTCTCCAAATAACTTTAGGACAATGATTTGGCTATCACATTGCTAAGGTGTGACTCCCCCATTCTTCTGGATGCTCAGACAAAGCAATGCAATGGCACCTTAAGGAGGAGCATGCTTTGATGGAGCAGATTATACACATGTTTCTGTGAGACAGATTCTTTGAAGTAGTCTTGTCACTAATTGCCACAACAGGAGGGAACTACATTTATAGGCCTGTCTTCAGGAGTTTGTCAAAACAGAGCTTCATCCCACTTGGAAGTGTTAAGACTTAAAACTTTTTTTTTTCCTCCCATAAAAGCAGATGGAAAAAAGATGAAATCCCTAATTTTTTTTATGAGAGAAATATTTTGGCATATGGGATGGTTTTCTTTTGACATCATAGAGATGTTTCATTCTGAGATTCTGAAACACTGCATTTCTTTATCATCTCAACTTCTAAATGACTCAAAATATTTCAGCTTTTAAAATGGAACACAAACTGGTACATATTCTTACCTGACTAAAATTAAACATGTAAGTGATTCGTGGTGAAAGTGACAATGAAAATTATTGGAATTCTTTTCAAATTATTTTTACTGTTACATGGTTGTGTTTTTCTGTTTGTTTGTTTTTTTAAAACCAAAAGAATTTATTTGAGGAACTTCTGACAAAAAAAGTTTCACAATGTGTTTGGAATGGGAAAAGTTAATAAAAATAATTATCTGAAAGGCATTCACCCCTTTCTCCCCTGCCAGTCTGTTGGTAATATCAGGCATTATGGCCTTTGGAAACAGAATATGGAATTGGCTGGGAGGTATTTGTCATGAATTTCAAACAGTAAGCATTTGGACTTAAAAAAACGAAGTACTAGAAAGACAGCAGAGAAGCGCATTTTAAAATGTGATGTCAGGATGAGAAGGTAGCCCTGATTTTGCCTCTATCTCATTTTTCCTCTTGGAAAACCCACATATACACGTATTTTCTCTATGGGTCTCATTTGAAGATTTTGGGGACATTAAGATGTATTACCTGTACTCCCCATAACTAATTTACACACTGCAAGCATATCATAGCACTCCAGAAGCAGTTCAGTGCACAGGCAGTAAGAATATTACTTATCTAACCAATTGCAATTAAGTGGTACCGTTTGAATTTGGAATATGGAGTGTGTGTTGAAGCCATTTGTGAAAGAAATGCAAACAATTTAACAAACATAATTGGGAAACAAAAATAAACAGAAGCAAATTCAAAGCAATGGCCCTCTGGTCATGGAAAGAATCTGGATTTGTTGGCTGTCTTATCTGGCATGAGTTAGTTGCTCAGCTGTACATACAGACATTGTCCACCAGGATTTGAATTGGGAGCCAGAAACTCATTGCTATGCCTTCGGCTGTAATGGCCTTCCATCATTAAAGATTTCCCTAATGGAAATTGCTAACATTTAGAGAGCTTTTATGGAATCTTGCTTAGTATTTAATAGAGAATTTGAGCCATCCTAGGAGAATCTCTTCCTTTTCTAGTCCTGTATTTTTAGAAAGCCGTTGTATGGATAGCCTATTAAAATTTTGTGAAGCCCTGCTGAGGTTTTCTCCATTGTAGTGTAAAGGGTTTTCCTGAAAGAGCTAGATTGTAACCTGTCTTCTGAGAGAGTAATCTTCTTCCCTTAAGCCAGAAGAGTCATTTTGTGTTCCTGGTAGGTCAGATTCAAAGCTGGTGGGTCATCAAAGCTCCCGTGATCTCTAGGAGGTATCAGTGAGGCTATGCCAGTTTATAGGGGTGGTGAATCTGCCCCAGTGGGTTTGTTCCTGTGCTCTTTCTCCCATGACATCCACCAGTATGGAAGCTAATTCCTCTTTACCGGTCTCTGCATGGAAACAGATAGATGCAAATAGTGATAATGGGATTTCAACCTCTTTCTACTCTTGTCCACCATATGCATTATAGCTGTCCTGTATTTTGCAGCAGGAACTTCCAGTAATGGAAAAGGAGAGCACTGGTTTTCTGCAAAGTGCTTGGCAGAATGTGGCCAAAGAGAGGAGCTGGTATGTCAGGAAAGTAAGAGATGCAGCAGTCAGGCAACACGCTACAATTAGGGATTTCTGGATGTTTGGATAGAAAAGTTGGTGGTGTATATTACTGTCTTTCAAAACATCCAGTACTTAATTAAAGCTAAATGCAGACTACCATCTCTACTCTCTTGCCTGCTGTTTTTCATTCCTCCTCCTTAATTTCTTTTCCCTGAACTTAAAGACTTGGATTGCTGCTCTGACTAGAAGAAGTGATTTGAAATGACTGCATGTGTTCCTAGCTGGATGCGTATCTGTCTAGGGCACATGAAGTAGGAGCAGCAAGAAAGAGGTCTCAACTTACTCAGATTGTTGTAATCTACCCTTTGTATGGCATTCACTGCTACTCAAAGAACTGAATCCAAGGAAATTAACTGCACTCGAGCAGCAACTGGAAACAAACCACAGCTGTCCCTCTAATGAGCAGTGCCTCATGTTAATCCCACCCAAGAATCTCCTGGGCTCAGCACTTTAGGGAGCATCTCTTGGGGTATATGGGATGCTCTGGGGCAGTAGGTAACTAACAAGTCATTGGGCACAAACTCTCTGGGGGGTCATTCCAGGGTGGGGGACCCAAGAACAAGGAGCATGCTTGGCCACCAAGGGGCAACAATGCAAAGAACAAGAGAGAAGCATGAGTCATATGTAAAACACATGCCTGGCTTTTAAGAAAACCTGATTATGGTGTGTTCTTTTTTTTTTCCACTGAGCTGAGAGCTCTGTGACACAGCTTGCCTGTCCCAGCAGCTAATGTATGGCACCTGGGAATTGCTTGCACCAGTCAAGTATTGAATATTTTAGACTCTTGATTATTGCAGGAACAAGGTTTTCCTCAAGATTTTCAAATACAATAAAATGTCCTCCTGATGTACTGGGTACCAGGAGCACCATTTAGAATCAGGGGAGGACCCAATTAATTCCTAAGGTATATCTGTGTATACTGTAAAATATTTATGACCTGTCTGTGCTTGGAAAATTTTGCCAAAAAGTGTGCATTTTGCTAAGTGTTGAACAAGAACTATTTTAAGAAGCAATCAAAAATTGTAAAAGCATTTTTGTGTAGAGTATGCTTATGAAGGTGTATGACTACAAGCAGCATCCCCTGAACATATTTACAGTAACTCTTTGTCTAATTCTCTCATCCTCCAACTACAGCACCCAGGCTCTACCAGCCCTGAGCTCCCCAAACCCAGCTCTTCCTATGCAGTTTCCCTTGCTCCTCCATGCACATGTTGCCTCTGTATTCCATTCCCGCCTACATAAGTCTGGTATTGTCACCCTGATCATCCCTCGTGGGAGATGTTAATCTCTTGGGGTCTACAGGGACAGTTAAAAGCCAGCACACACTGTGCACCTGTGCCATTAGCGAGGTTGTAAATGCTGAGATTTGAGAAGCATTGATGAGGATGTTGCTACAACCCATGCATGAGCCACCCAATGTCCCTTTTTTCTCCCATGCAGATGGAGAAAAAACTTTCTGACTTGACAGCATAAAAAGAGGGTGTTGTTTTTTTTTTTTTTGTTGTTTGTTTTGTTCCCCCCCCCCCCCCCCCCCCCCCCCCCCCCCGGGGGGAAAGATTATGTAGAATTATGTCACATCAAGAAAAACACAATGATTAAAATAACTTGATATGAATATTCATTCTCAGCTTGGCAGATGGATGAAGTGGGCTGAGCATTTGCAGAATATTGCTAACTGAGCTCTCTTCCAGAGAATAACATTTCAAAAGAATTTCCGATGAGGTCTGGTGGCCAAAACTAGAAAGGATTTTTCTCTTCCTTTTTTCTTTCTCTGGCATTCTGAGCTCCTACCTTCCTGCTGAAATGAATTTCTTTCTAATCACAGTTTTGGATACTTCTGAAGCCTCACACTGAGGCCTTCCAGATGGGTTCATTGCAGTGGGAAGAGAAATACTCATTATCGTTATTATTATGATTACTATTATAATTCTTAACTCTTACATTACATTGCCGTGATTTTTCTGAACAATCCAAAATTGTTTTACTAACAAGTTTCATTTCCTTCAATCACTAAAAAACAGTAACGTCTGAAGAAGCAGCCAGCATTTGTTGAGTATTTTTGTGCTAAAGAAGCAGGGGGAACAGAGAGGGGAGTGATGCATCATACACATTTTAAAGTTTAAGAGGTACGTTACTAGGAAGAGTGAAATGACCAAAACTGGACTTTAGCTGTATTTATACCGAAGGAATTGTGAAAAATTTCATGGATGCCGGATAGGCAGTAGGAAGCAGAGCTGTGCCTTCCGTGAATGTCACAGTGCCCCCTAGTAGCAGCTTTGATTATTGATCAGAAGTGACTTAAAAGGAGCGCTGCGTCTTTTCGAAACGCCAATGCTGTATCAAGTTCTGTCTTTACAAATCAGGTAAAAAGTGTAATAATATATTTTCCAAGAAGAACGTTGAATGAAATTTCTGTTGTGCTGATTTATTTTCTTTTGATGGTGGCTTAAAACCACGGGGCGGGGGGGGGGGGGGGGGGGGGGAGGGGGAGCTTTTTCCCGAACTGAAATATTTCAGGTTTGTTCATTTTTTCTTAAAAATTGAAGCTATCCCACTTTTGCACATCATTTGAAGATGTGCAGCCTCAAAAGGCTGGAGACCAACCCAGCCCATAGCTGCATCACTCCGGTCAGGTACCTTAAAATAGAAGTCAGGCTGAAAGATGGCTTAATTTACTGTGACAGATAACTAGTCCATGCCTTCCTTGCAGACTACTGGAATCCCCACCAGGTGATTCACCTGTCATATGATGCCTGCTTTGAGGTCGTGTAAGCCAGTCATGGCATAGCTAATGTTCCAGCTTGCATTCCACACCGTGCTTTCCTGGGATTTTGTTTTAAACGTGGATGCCGCAGTATGCAGTGCTTCTGAGCTGAGTAGGCCAGAAGCTCCCTAGGGAAGGACAGGAATCTGATGTCACAGTGTAGTGCTATTTCACCCAGCTGTAGGAGATTGCAGGAGGACTTCCCTAGGTTTGCTTTCCAGAGCTGTCACTACGAGTAGGTGGCAGGTGTGAGAAAAACATTGAAGCATGTTCTGCTTTGGATAGACAGGAGATTTAGTGAAAACATGTCCATCCAAGAAAAGGGCAGAGAAATGCACGCAAATAAGGGGAAGAGGAATGCAGCAAGCAGGACTCGGCTGCAGAGCAATTTGTTACCATCCTAGCAATAGCTTTTGTTTCAACTGAGCATGATCTCTCCTGAGAAGAGAAGGAATCTAATCACGATGATTGATAATACCTTCAGAGGTTCCCCAGTAGGTATCAGACAAAGCAGAAAACCACTCTCTTCTGGAGAATGGATAGGAGCAAAATGCCTAGCACGCTGCTTGGAGGGTCTCAGCTTACTTCAGGTTCAGCCTATGGACCAGGATGTTTCATTGCTTTGGAGAGCAGAAACAATTGTTTGAGGGCCATCCAAAGAAGGCTTCTGGCAGGTTGATGTGTGGAAGCCAGTGCTCTGGTTCTGTTTAATAAACTCAGTACCACTTGTACACCTCCCTGGCAAATGGATAGTGACACGCAGTGACCATGCTTTGCCAGCAGTGTTGCCTGAGGCTTTAATTGCTTTGCACATAAAGTTATTTATCTCCACATCAAGAGGGTTGAGACCACATTTAGGGAGTAATTACAAAGCTGCCAGAGGGACTGGTGTTTGCCACACCAGCCAGGCTGTGATTTATTGGTTCTGCTTGTATTTAGAAAGTGAGTTTTCCTCTCACCTCTTCCCTTCATTCAGTGCATCATGGCTAAAGGCATCTGTATCCCCCAATTCCCTCTGATACTATCTATCTGTGTGGAATACATTGGTCAGCTGTAAGGCATCAAATACTCGGAGTTTAGTTCTGATCCTTGTTCTTGCAGTTTCAATCCTAAGGATTTGGATTTTTTAAATTATTACTGTCTTTTTATTTCTTATTTTATAAAGAAAATGGTTTTAGGATTCTCATTGAGATTTCATGATTATATTTGGGGAGTAAATAGCAACAAATTCTTACCTTCTTATGAAGGGTTTGATACGTCTCTGCCTTATCCATGTAGTCCATAGGATTTTTTTTATGTGTTGTTTCCTCAAAAAATATAAGGAAATGCAATCATGGTCTGCTGTCCCAGACCTGGATTCCCTAAATCCACAGCCAAATGTGCTTCAGTCTTAGCCTCCATTTAATCCAGTACTTTGTATTTTTTTTATTTTTTTTTTTTTATTCATAATGCCAGCTTTCAAAACTGAGTCTTGGTGACATCACAAATGCTTTGATTACTGGACCTAACATATGTCCTTTGCTAACCCAATGGATTTTTAGAGGCTCTAGTATATTCATTTCAGGGGAATGGAAACCTTGTCCCAGCAGAAGTATGATATAAATAATAGATCATTTCTTCAGCCTTTAAATGTACTGTTCTGTTTTAAGGCTTTCCTTACGTCATTTCCTAGATTCATATTTATCTTTCTTATTTCACAATGCCTTTCTGATTCCTGGGTGGACTATTTTTTCTCTGTTGTCCTTAGAATAGGGATTTAATCCTTACCATTTTTTTCTGTTACTTCTTTTCCCACCAGCTTCCTCAGTAGTTTTACAAATCCCTTTTAAAAAATTTAGTACCTCATATGTATTGCTTGGGGTTTTTTATTATTTTATTTTGGTGTGTGCATGTAATCCCTGAAAGACACTGAGCGTGTTTGTGGTCTTTGTTTTTTAGTGCATCAACATCAGTTGCTTTGCAAACAGACTTTTGTCTTGCATGTCAAATTGCAGTGAAAATAGTTTTCTTTCTCTGTGAGCTCTGGAGTCAGCTGTTCTAAGTGATAATTTATTTAAGACATCAAGAAATTATTTTTTTAAACTGTCACCCAACATGACACCTGACTCATTTCTGTAAGCAGAAAACCAAAGTCATACACTTTTTTCTGCTTTATTAGACTGATTACTGCTTTGATGTTCATCAAGTTTATGCATTTTGTCTTTTTTTGTTCTTTTGATCAAGAGGATGATAATGTAACCTTGATAGTATAAAGAATATTTTTATATTAAGGGCTTTTAGACTTATGTACTGGAGCTCGCATATGAACTTCTCAAAACCCTCTGTCTCTCTGGATTTTGTGAGCATGCTCACCATAGGAAGTCTCCTATGTTTCACATACAGTTTGAAACTAAAGATCATGTTCTTCCATTGATCTTTGTAATTTCATTAGTCTTCACTACAGCAAGGTTTTCTTCCACTATCCAGTGTACTTGTTTACTCATTATTGCTCAGAAGGCTATGCAATGATGTGTATATACATGATGATTTTTAGTCTTGGCCCAGAGGCTAAGTTTATCGAAAATCTGTGTCAGAAGCTCTGTTATATTTCAGAATTTATTTCTGCATTTTGATATGTGTTAGCTTTGCTCTAGCTGAAGTTTCTGTCCTATCCTCTGCTCCCAGATAGCAGTTATCTCTATTGCTGACATCCCTAGCAGATGTCTTTGTCTGACTTGAGCGCTCCTCAGCACCTGCCAGCTTTCCTTAGCTCTGAATTTAAGAAAATCTCCTCCAAACTTTATTAATTTTTAGTAGCACAGTCAGGGTCTGCTGTCGTTAAGATGGAGCACATCCTGAGCCCATCTTCTCTGCACACACAGAATGTTTACCTGAAATCCCTGCATTCCCAGTAACATTTATATCCTTCCTCTCTATTTGAAGTTTTCCTCTCTAGAGAGTCCCTATAATTCCAACTATGCAAGCTAATATGGTGCCATTGAAATATTTCCAAGAAACGTTGTAGAGAACTAAGTTCATAATCAGTATTATTTTTTTGGGTCTTTCTTATGTGACCAGCTGTTCTCTGTTACAAATGTTTGTTATGACCAAGAACCTCTCATCTGTTTTTCATCTATGTGCCTGCAGAGCACTCCAGCTTCTTCTAAGCCATGTCCTTGTAGGTTCCTTTAGTCATCAGCTGGAGCTGATTCAAATTCTTCTGGCACTGTAGCCTCTGCATCTTTCAGCTGGAAAATTCCTGGAGTAACATTCCTTTTCAAATCGAGGAAGATTCCATGGCTGAAAGCATCACTTTAACAGATTTTCTTACTGCATTTTAGCCTGATGCAGTGCTGCTCTGAGTCCAGACTTTTTCCAGGTGTGGGAGTCTGCTCTTTGTCCTCTCATCCTTAGCTCATCCCTGGAGTGGCCCTTTGCTTGTGGAGACTGTGAGATACTGGACGTCATGAAGGTAGTCAGAAATTTGGAGATCACTTTAAGAAACTGGTCATCTAACTTGTTCCTTTTTCTTTGGGTTTTGTGGGCTTTTTTGTTGTTGTTGGTTTGTCTTCTATGGGTGAGGTGCAGATGTGTCTACCTACAGTTATGGGGAATTGGTCAGTACATGCTAGTTTCTTGGTGCTCCCTTCTCATGCTGTATTACCTCTGCAGTTTCTCACTCTTTTCCCTCTCCCTCTCCAGGTTTTTCCCACCCTTTCTTATACAGGCTTTCCCCAAGGTGCTGCCAGCTTGGCTGAGGAACTCAGCTGTGTACTGTACCCAATGCAAGTATTATTTAAAAAATAACCATTTAATTTTCAGTAGGTGTCAGGTGAAACTACTACCTGTGGTTTTGTGCCCTTAATGTAGAAGGCAGTCCCATCTCTAAGGGTTTTCTGCCCTCACAGGTCCATAGCTGAGTCTGCTGCCCCAGATGCAGGCAATGCAGTTTTGTTGCTGTTCTACCTTTAAATGAGGGGCTGAAGAGATGTTTATGTCTTTTTTACTTTATTTACGTTATTGAAGCTTTATTTTAGGGGGAGCAGTAGTGCACCCTGTTCAATTCCACCTCTAACTCCTCCTTGGCCCAAGATGGTTTTTTTTGCTCTTTCTGTGGTGGTTCACAGCTGGAAATTTCCTGTGAGGCACCATGGTCAGTAGCTGTAAGAAGCAAAAAAGAATTGCTGTATCAGGATGAGAAAGCCCAGGGGAAACATACAACAGATGAGTTGGTGGATTGGCATGGTATACTCAGTTAAAATTCACCACAAACATGTCAAGATCAGAAGAGCTGTTCTGTTGAGAAATGAAAAGTTATATCTATGCTGTTTTTTTGGAACTGCTATAGTTGTTAAGGTGGTGGCTCTAAATGAAACCTGATCTGCAATTCTAGGTACTTTTGAAAATTAAAAAAAAAAAAAAGAAAATAAAAAAGCAAGGCAGTGATATTAAAATGAGAAATATGAACCAAAATACAAGAGAAAAAACACATCTGCATTTGAGGTGCTGAAAATTGGGGGTTTAGTACTAAATATTTTCCATTCTCTCATTTTTCTCTGCATTTGCCTGGCATTGAGAGTTTAACATTTGCCACGGTAGCCTTAGGCAAACCTGGCACCAGTGGACTGAATGCTATACCAAACACTACTCTTCAATCCAGCTATTGGAGAATTCAGCAGTGTTGAGCATTATCCCCCTTTTCTGGGCATTCTTTGTAATGAATAGGATGGGAAAGGCCAGTTTCTCCAGCCATTAGAGAATGATCTGTATTCTCCACTCTGCCACTGACAATCTGAAAGTGGCTTTGGAAATTTCACAGCCTCCCTATGGATTTCTGTTTCTTCTGCATAAGGGAGGAATTGTTCTCACAAGCCTTTGACTCTGTTTTGGAAATTTTTGAAAGAAAAGGGCTTGAAAGCAAGGCATTTTGAAATGCAAAGCTCTACTTTTACTGTCAGCTTAAAACTGGACCTCTCACTTCACACAGGTACATTAGTATCATTTTTCTCTGATTTTTGCCCCATTGACTTATTATGCCCTTTCTCTTTTGGGTCCTACAGCTTTATCTGACCATGAGATGTATTATTCAAATGCTCTCACACTCTTCTTATTGCTAATTATATATTAAAGAGGTTCTGACTTCATATTTGCTCGCTACAGAATCTTAGGCCAGCTGTGGCACTGACAGGGCTGCTAGAGTTTGGTGAGAACTTGTGCAAATGGCACTTTTCAGATTGTCAGTCTTAATGGAATATATGATGAGCCAATAATAACCCCAGAACTCCTTGTGTGCAAAGTTGGGAGAGAGCAAGCAGTCCTGTAGCAGCTTCCCTTGCTTGCAAAAAGAACATTTTTTAACAGAATGTTTTTCTGTGAATACTAACGATTTCCATTGGATTGGTCCTGGTTAATCCTGCCAGGCGAACTGTCCCTGCTGCCTCGTTTGTGCAGGTTTCCTAGGATAACATAGAAAATAGTTTACAGGGATTCTGAAAATTCATCTATTTCATCCTCTCCCTCAATGTGCAGAACTGCTTGGAGTATTCTGCTGCCCACATTGGTGGGTATTGTAGGATGTGTCTATAGATTGCTACAGTTTGAAACATGCAGGGTCATTTTGGTTTAAGTATGCATTACATCTCTGTAAATGCACAGATTCATAGGTTTGAAGTCCAGAAAAGGCTATTGTACCTTTCAGACCCACCACCAAGAGTTTCAGAGACCAGAGAATTTTGCTGGGTCTGAATCTGGTGCTTTGGAATAGATTTTTAGTTACGTACAGGTGCATTTTGTAAGTTATTGTGGAGATTCAGCATGGGGCTTACTGGGGCGTTCCTGGCCATATTTGGTCTTTCAGTGTGAAGGGTCATGCTTTTTATTCTCTGACAAAGTGTGGAATTAAGAACCCAGTTTTGGCCACCATTTTATGCAGTCTTGACTGATTATTGATTTTGTTTCTGATGAACATCACCAGTTGCTACAGTATTGTAGTGATGGATGTCGTATAAGGACCTAAAGACAACATCAAAATTACTCATCCAGTGACATACTGCACCACAGGTATGTCTTTAGTCAGTCACCTGCATTTGGAAAATCTGCCCTAATGTGAATTACACTGTGTCTTGCTTGTCAGGAAATCGGGACACCACAGGCAAATGTCTGTGATATCACAGAATGCCAGAGGCTATAGCAAATTCTGTTTCTTTCTCAAGTATAGATGAGTTGTATCTTCCTTTCTTTCTCTAAGCTTTATTTCCTTCCCCAGTTGGCCTGGCACAGATTATGCCATGGCCAGAAGAGCCTACAATGATTAGACTGCCGGGGCAGTTATATTGTGCATGCTAGAATTTTAGTGTGTCTCAATAAATTGAGATGAATTCTGAATTTAGAGTTCAAGTTTCTCCCAATTAAGAATTTAATTTTTTATTTAAACTCTCACTATTTCCCCTGATTTATTTACTTTTCCTTTTTATTGTATTGGACTAATAAGTAAATACTAATTCACACATATCTGATAGAGAGCAATAGATTAAATGAAATTCTATTATGACATTAAAAAAAAAATCAAAAAAATGATCTAAACAAAATGTTCTGAGAATAATGCAGTGAAACTCTTGAATGTGTAACCATCAAACATTTCATTGAAGTTGACAATTTCCATAGAGATAGGATTTTGATAAAGAATTAAATCAAAACTATTCTGGCAGGTCTTTTTTCTTTTTCTCCAACAGTTTGGATGATTGATCTGCTAAATTTCATCATGACTTCTATCGATAAAGAGGGTCAGCTCACTGACCTGAAAGCCAGGGTCCTTTTTGGGCATACAAAGAACCAGGGTCTCTTAATCTCTTAACAAAATTTCTGATGCTTACTGCCTTGCTCACATCATGAACATTTTCTACTCAGGCCTTTCTGGCTCTAGAGGAGGAATAATCTTTGACTTTTTGCCTTCACAAAAAAAAAAAAAAAAATGGAGTGAATTTCTATTTGCTCATATATGTCTTGTGTGGAATCTATTGTTGATGTATTAATATATAAATAGTAGAACTCAAAACAAGCTGCTCTCTCTCTTCTATCAAAGGTTGTGTCAGGGCAGTGTTTGTGGAGGAGGTCCTCAAGGAACAAGCAAGCAGGTGCACAGTGTTTTAGCAGGGTATTGTTTGTGACTGCTCTTCTCATTTGATATATATCAAATCAAACACTAGAGGGACTGTCAGTGGTTCTGTTTCACCAGTGGTGTGAATAGATGAAAAATGGGTGGAAAATTCACATGAGGATTCTGTGCTGCTGGTAGGAAAATGCTCAACACAAAAATCTGAAAATTTTCTCTTCTCTCTGCCTGCTTGCAACAGGAAAGAGCTGTATTTGTATATGGTGGTGAGTGATAAGCCTTAAACTGAAGTAAGGGAATAGTGGGCTGCGTTACTTTGTGTTTCCTCAGTCAAGTTTGCTTACTATCATGCATTCAGTTTGCAACTTACCTGTCTGACTTGGATTCTAAGAGGTGTTACTGCGACACTTGGTATGTTCCATGGTATGGCCTTGAATGAGATGAGCCTCAAGGAAATCCTTGCAGCTTTGGGGTGCTCAGTAGACTCAAATCTCCTGTGTGACTTTCAGATTTGTCACTGTAACTTTCATCAATCACATTGAATTTTTCCAGATGTTTTATTTCTTTGTTGGTTTTGTCTTCTCAACTTTCTTCTTGCCACTACAAGTTCAGCCATTCAAATGGGCAACAGGAAGAGCTAAAATATGTTTGATCAGTCCCTGTTCATGCTGTCTAGCCATTCTGCCTACAGCACCAGTTTCTTAACATCACTATTCTCGTCCATATTGTGGCTGCAGAAACGAGCATTTTTTTGTTCCCATTGATTTCAGTTCTACCTTAAGGATTTCAGAATGCCTGCCACAATAGCATCTGAGTTCTTGTGAATACTTCTGAAGGCATTGTCTTTTAATTGTTCATGCAGGGGTTATTATAGTATTTGGAGGGGTCAGCATGAATGTCTAAGCCAAATGGAAATGTGGCCATCTGCCCTTTTAGCTTCTCCATCTATATGAGCCAGTGTCTTTACCCCAAACCTAAAAGCATTTTGTTATTGACAGAAATGTTTTCCCTACATCAAAATGCTTTGCAAAGCCCTTTGGGATAAAGTATTCTTATTATTATAATCATGATAGCAAACAGACATGATTTCATTTGTGTTCAGTACTTGAAAGGATCTTGCTCAGGCGAACAAGGGTCATATGGGACTGAAAGCAAAACAGTGCAAATGGTGGTTGGGCCATGCTGTTTCCTCTGATGCCAGTGTAAAACTCAGCTGCCTGCTGACTTCAAGTTTCCTTATGCTGAAATCATCCCACTCTCTCACATGAAGTTCCACTAGATTTATGCTGGTGAGAGCATATTTTGGCCCCTCAGATGAAACTCAAGACAATTACATCTCCATTTAAAAATTAATTCAGAATTAATGCAGTTATTGTGCCGTGATTAAATTCAAAACTGCTGTTAGAAAAACTAAATTATTGAGGTTGGCCATTTTAACTGTAGCTTGTGGGGACATAATGAACTGGCCTTTTATATTGAACGATAAACCTCATGTTCATAATAATCACTTGGAATTGACTTCCTGTAAATAACTAGTACAGCTGAAGCAATCATCTCCTGAGATAGTGCTGCTGTCTTGCCAGGCTTCTTCTGGTTGCTGCATTCTTTTTCACTGCAGACTTGCTACAAAATCAATCTGCATGGTCTCCTAGCAGTTCAGTTAATACCTTGCATAACTTCTAAAGACCTCTTTATAGTTATAACAGGTTGCTTATGGTAGGTTAAAAACATACCACTTGAAATTGAATGTTGCCATTATTGTTGTTGATGGAGTTTTTTCAACTCTGTGAAGAGAGATGTATAAATTGCATGGTGTTTAAAGTTCAATAAATATGCTTTAGCAGTAGAGCAGTTTGTATTTAATCTTCCATATGAGGGTTGGTCTAGTAATCCGGTGAGTGATAGGGCAAAGGTGTGTTCATGCATGGAGTGCTGTGTGTGCAATTTTAAAGGTGGCTAAGTGACTTAGGATCACATGGCTTTTGGCCATCTAATTCCCTTGGCTACTTTAGCCAAAGGAGTAATCTCGGAAATAAAACCTGGCTTTCATTGCATTTCACTCTGGCTGAATCTGATGTTGGTTGGCTGGTTTATTTTTCCAGGAAGTGTACTAATTTCTTAGTTCCCAAACAATAAGGCGCATATATATATATATATATATATGTATGTATGTATATGTATATGACTTGATTATTAGTGGAAAGGATGTAAGAGCATCTCCATTCCTGCCCTATGACATTGTTTTTACCTCTCTGCTTGAATTAGAGAATTTAGGATTTGAATGTCAGACAGTAAAACCAGTGGAAACAGCTATAAATTCCTATCTTTTTAAATTGCAAGCCTTTAATCTTGTTCTTCAATAAAAACTTCAAAATCTCTTCAGTGGTCTAATTTTTTTGGAAAATTTCAGCCTTGTGACTTGTATTCAGCTGTTTGAAAGTGAACATGATGACTCACCTATATGAGGAAGAAACTGCCTTTAGTGGAATGTCTTGCCCTAGCAGGTAGTAGAATCAGATGTGCTAGGAAAAATCAGCATCACATCTTCCAAAGCTTTTTCATCTTCTCCTTTTGTGTTCGTTGACACCAATACTGCTGGAAGCAGTCTTTACCTACCTTAGGTGTTCTAGCAGAACAGGATTGCTCATTATTCTTCTGTGTCCTCTTCT
The DNA here is from genome assembly GCF_963662255.1 of Cinclus cinclus. Lineage (NCBI taxonomy): Eukaryota > Metazoa > Chordata > Aves > Passeriformes > Cinclidae > Cinclus > Cinclus cinclus. Next base: position 26,162,335 of record NC_085047.1, on the reverse strand, counting down.
GTTTTCTGAGTCTGGTAAGGGTTAAATATGAGAAAACTAATTCCGCCTTCATTTGTCTCTATAACGAGTGAGATTATTTGGGTGCTCAAATTACTTAAATTACTTAGGTAACTTGGGTGCTCAAGTGCTTTCTGGAGTTTCACAGGTGCAGCTGTCTTGGGTACCTATTTGTCTACGGTGTGCATATAATTATTACTTCCTTTCCAGATCAACTAACTGCATTTCTAGCCCCTTCTCAATCATCTCCGGCTCTCTCTTCTCTTGTTGGGGTGAAAATTCCCTGAGATGCTGTTCAGCAAAAATTTGCAGAACAAGAAACAAATTGTTTCTGGAGAGTGCTATTTACCTTTTTTATTTTCTGCTTTGTTAGCGACGCAGAGGTTTCATTATCAGGGAACAAAATGAATTCCAGAGACAGCGAGTAATATGCACACAAATTATGGGGGGGGGGGGGGGGGGGGGGGGAAGGAAGGAGAAAAAAAAAAAGGCAAAAAAACCCCACCAAACCAACAAAGTACTAATAACCTTCAAACATAAAAATAGCCAAAACCCCAGAAAGAATACAGATGGAGCATCCACTAACAAGAAAGCAAATGGTGTTCTGGATTATAATGCAAGATGAAGTTACCCTGTTAAAGCCTTGGTAACCAGCAGTATTGTAGCCAAGCCCACAGGGTCACTGAGCCTACCCCATGCTAAGTTGTCAGAAGTGTGGGGGGAGCCCCAAACTCAGGGTTGGGGGTGCTGCAGGGCAGAAGAGCATGGCCCTAGCAGAGCTTGGTCAAATGGAGGTTCTAGGGGAAAAAAAGTACCAGGCAATACTAAACTGTGATTCAGTAGTCTTACCCCAAAGCATTGATGAGCGTTTTTTGCAGCTACTTCTGCTCTACCTTTGTTATCCCATGTTCCAAACGCAGTATTCCCAGCTGTGGGGTAGGTGTTGACTTCCTGTGCCTGTTGGAGGGCAGTAGAACTGTAGTGCTTGTTGGGGATGAGCCGATGAGTGTGTTACCTGAAACTCAGCAGGTTCGGAACTTGCTGGCTCCTTTTGTACACATGGGACAATACCCACGAGTCTGTTGTTGGGGTAACCCTCCCTCCCTGCATGAGGTTCTACCAGAAAAGCTTTGATTCTGTACTTAGGGTGAAAAAAAGTCCAAAACCAAAAAACAAGCCATCCACTTTCAGGCCTGAGGGAATGGAGCTTGCTAGAGCAGATAGCTAGGATACTTTTATGAAATAGATCAAGCCCCTCCACCTTAAGGGAAAAAGTGTGGGGTGTTGATAAGATTGTACCACGCAGACTACACTTGGTAATTAGCACTATCTCTAATGTAATCACTCACTAAGAAGTTTAGCTGGGATGTGACTTACCCAGAAGAGGCACTAGAGGAAAGGGGAAGAAAGGACAGGTGAGAAGAGCAAGATGTTAAGATTTGCTCTTCTTTAATATCATCTATCTGTGGATCTCAAAGAGTCTACACCACTTTTAAAAACAAGAGTGTAGTAGCTCTGTGACATACACAGTATTAATGTCTTTTAGCATGGGCAGGAATAAGGATAAGTAGTGTTACGGACTATGGCTAGAAAGCAAGAAACTATGCTGGGAATAGAACATGGGTGCCAAGAGCAAGCACGCTGCTCAGTGGTTCTGAGATATGCCCAAACCTGGGAGGTGTATGATTGAGACAACCTGTGTTTATATTTCAGAACAAGTCTTGCCTAAAGAAGCTGGTGTTTGCTTAAAGCAGCACATCAGTCTCATTAGCAACAGTAAATAGCATGCTAGTTAGTCTTTTCTCCTAGAGTGTCTCTCTTGCATATGGCTGTTGAGGAGTACTTTCGGTGCAGGCAGCTCTGGGTGCAGCTGCAGTGGGCGCTGCAGGTTGGGTTCTGGGTGTCGGGTGGCAGGAGCCGGAGACAAGAGGCTTCGATCTACCAACCCTTTTCATAACAAAGGGCACAAAGACTGGTGGACAGGCCGGGTGGATGGGCACTGGGAGATACTGCAAAGGACTGAAGACTCAGAAGGGAAGAGCAAGAGTTTTTTGAACATGGACTGTGAGAGGATAGAAGCTAAGGGGGTACTTTGTTGCTGGTTCCTCCTCTGCATAAATTGAATAAAATGCTTTATGAATAAATGAATAAATTGCTTTATGGAATGAGACATCTGAGGCTCTGCTAAGGGGGAAACCTGGCCTCAAACAGCTAAGAAAATCTGGTCAGACTATATGACTGTGGTATGTAGAGTCAAGCGAGGCAAGTGTTGGCTCACTGGAGGCACCTGCTGCAAAGGGTCTTCAGTCCCAGCAGATAAAGTCCCAGCAGATAAAGTCCCTGGCCTCGGGAGTGTGACTGCTAGAGAGTCTTGTGAACGGTCAGTTTGGGAAGTTTACTTAATATGGCCATATGCCAGTTAAAAAGATTCAGTGGAGCAGTTTAGTGATTATCTCATCAAGAGAACTGATTCTCTCCAAATAAACACCTGTGAGATTCAACACTTCCATTGCTCTGTGAGCTTTCTTGCATAGGTACTGTATGTAATGGCTAATGCTTAGACCCTGATGGATTTAGTTTCCAAGCTTACAGATACTTCTTAAATCTGGCTTTGTGAGAAAGAAAGTGACACTGAATTGCAAGGAATTATGACTAGAATCTTCAGACGTAGAGGGGTTTTTTTTCCTAATTTATGGATTTCATCTGATCCTACAAATTCTCAGTGGTGAGGTGGTGTTATTTTATTTTTCTAACTTTGAAACTAAAATCTGTTCTTCTACCTAGGGGGAGGTGTTCATGCCACAGTCATGATTCTTAGCTGCTTGTAATATTCCTTCATTCAATACTTCTAGTAGTCTTCCTGTGCACAAAATTGGCTCCTGTATTTGCACTTGATTCCTGCAGGAGTGGTTGGAGTAGTTGGTTTCTCCTCTCCATTTTTCTCTAGTCCAGTTCCTTAAGGCATCACCTTCCTCTCCAGACAAATAAATGCCTTCAGGCAAGCAGACGTCATTGGTGTAGTCTCGTTTGCATGGGGAGTTGTCAGGCCTGATCTGACCTGCCTTTCCATCAGGATTATAAAGGTGACGGATAGTCAATTTCAGGGATTCATGATCCATTTTAGCACAGTGCTTCACCTTGCAGCTAAGTAATACGGCTGTGATAAAATCAGCCATAATCACTGCATCTTACTCAGCAGTGCTTTGGCTGTAAATATTGCCTCTATATACTAAAAGAAAGAAGGAAAAAACCCTCAAATGGAAGGAGAAGAAAAAAAAAAAGATCTAAAGAGAAAAGGTCTGTTGACCATGACTGACCGGAGTGGTATTTCCTTATATAACATCGCCTTTCTGAAAGAGGGGAACAGGGCTTGGAGCTGGTGGGCTCCTTGCAGTTCTAAGGAGACAACATATCACGCAGAAGCCTGAAGCATTCCCCTTTACTCTGAAGGGCTCACTAGCAAAGCTGGGCATGGGACACTGCTTCAGAAGTTAATGAACTTTGAGGATGCCTTCATCTTTATTTGCAAGTGCTTCAAATTCTGAACTGTTATAAAAATAATTGCCTTGCTTTCCTCTCAATTCAGTCTTTGATTTCCTGAAGGAAGCATCGTGACTATTGTTTCAGAACAGTTTAGGACTGAAATGGAAGCCCTTGTAGCTTCTGGGGGAAAAATTGTTTTTTCAATCTTTGATTCATGTTTGCTCTCAGTGCAGGTGTTTGTTCGCTGTTATCCCAGTGTAGTGGGTTTGCCCTGGCTGAATACCAGGCACCCACTGAAGTGTCTCTCTCACTCCCCTGTGCAACTGGACAGGGGAGAGAAAAATATAGTGAAGGGTTCATGAGTTGAGATACAGGTCAAGAGATCACTCATCAAATACCATCACAAGCAAAACAGGTTCAACTGAGAGATATGAAGTGACATTATTAATAATAAAATCAGAGCAGGATAATGAGAAGTAACATAGAACCTTCAAAACACCTTCTGCCCACCTCTCCCTCCCTCCCTGCTCTACCTCACCCAGTGGCACAAGGATACAGGGAATGAGGGTTATGGACAATACATCACCTGTGGCTTCTCCTGCTGCTTAGGAGAGAGGAGTCCTTCCTCTGCTGCACTGTGGGGTCCCTCCCACAGGAGACAGTGTTCCATTAACTCCTCCGACATGGCTCCATCTCCCACAGACAGCAGCACCCCTCAGACTGCTGCAGCATGGGTCACTTTTCCACAGGGGGCAGTCCCTCAAGGACAGGCTGCTCCAGCGTGAGCTTCTTTCTGCACTGGTATCCCATGGGTTCACAGCCTCCTCTCAAGCCTGCACCTCCTCCAGGGGCTGCACCTAGATCACTGTGTCCTCCATGGACTGCAGGGGCACAACTTCCTCACCATGGTCTACACCATAGGCTGCAGAGGAATCTCAGCTCTGGCATCTGGAGCACCTCCCCCTCCTTCTGCATGGATCTTGGTGTCTGCAGGGCTCTTCCTCTCACATTCTCAGCCCACTGCAATTACCTTATTTTTTTTCTCACCTCCTTGAATATGTCCTGGTCTTGTAGCAAAATGCCATCATCATCAGAACATATGTGAAATATTTCACAGACTCAATAAGGTTTCTGTCTAATCAGTTGAGGTTTCCTGCCCCTTAGTTTACTCTGGTAAGATCTGGTGCTGGAAGAAGCATCACAGAACTGTAGCTTTGCACAAATGTGCATTTCTCTAATGGGAAACAGAAAAACAGGAGGATTTACAGGAGCTGTCCACAAAAGGAGGATTGACAGAGGCTCAAATGACGGTATAAAACAATTACAGCAGTGATTTGTGTGGAATAGAGGTGAAAAATGATGATATACTCTGGTTCCCTGTTCAAATGAGGAACAGTTGGTGGGTAAAGGAGGATCCTGTCCTTCTCTGATTCTGTTTTACTGTCTCCTGTCTAACTGTATAATCTGCCATGTTCTGCTCTGCTTGTTTCGTTTTTTTCCTTCATCATTAGTTTTGTGATAATCCTTGTTTTGTTCATTTTATGAAACAGAAAATGGGGAGAAGGATGAGAAAAAGGGGAACTTTTTCCTGACTTTAATCTGGAAAGGGGAAAATGTACAACATAGCAGACAAGTAAGTTTGAGTTTATATTGACTGAGGGAGTAGCCTCTATGCTGAACTCCAGAGCCGCCTTTTTGGAAGTTTCCTATGCATGTTACACTGTGGTCTTTTAGATTTAATCAGTTAGTCTCCTTCATGGAACTGCCTCTGTGATGAACTTTGCTTGAACTTCATTGATCATCAGTGTTCATTCTATCTGGTCTGGAAATTCAAAGGGAGAGAAGAGGTCTTGCTTTAAGTAACATTGTCTCAATAATAAATTAATTTATATATTGCACAGTTATACTCTGTTGGTTAAATCACAGGCCATTATGAGAAAGAAAAAAAAAATTCAAGTTTCCTGTTCCACAACCTCTGGATAAACCCAAACTGCCCATTCAATAACTATGTTTCCGCTCTTCCTTGCTTCTAAGAGCAAAATCTACTGCTGGTTCTGTGGGATGCCTGTGACTACTATGGGGTGTCTGTCCAGATGATAAGCATAAAATAGATTTCCTGTAGTATCTCATGCTGTCTTACAGGGCTGGGTCCCTTGCCTTGCTCCTTCCTGTTTGTATTGTCAGGAAAACAGATTCAGCAGCTGGCTGAGAAGTTTTCTTCCCTAGGGGATCCTTCAAGTAGCATAAAAACAGCCACACAAACCTACTTCTATAGGAGTAGGAGATAGAAGCAAATGTGGCAGGTTGGCCTTGTGCTCCTTGAAATCAGGCCTTCCTACTTCACCATCCTCTGATAAGAAATTAAGGGGAATGTGTGGAAACCTGAAGCTCTGAAGTGTGGTGGGATAATTCACACAGTGGGAAATGGCATGTGAAAGGAAAAAAAAGTGCTTCAAGCCATTGTTGCTGTGACAATCCCTGTTTATGTCAGGCTGGGCATTACGTTGGTTAATGCATTTTAGTAGCATCTCTGACTTTTCATGAGCAGTGGGTGCTCTAAGTACACCCAATCCTAAACTCCCTTCTCCCCCCCAATCAAATTATGCTCTTCACTAATTTTGGAGTTTAGTCAGGCAAGTGAAAGGAGTTTTGCTAAGGTTTTGTCCACATTGCTATAACAATTGCCACATATCTCAAAAAAATTTGGCTTCTGCTGTTGATTTTGACCTTTAGTTGGCAGCTTTTGTAAAGGATAACAAAAATGTTTTAAAAATATATTAATGGTAAAAGGAAGGGTAAGACCAATTTTTGTTCTTTATTGGATGAGGGAGGGAACTTAGTAACTGCAGATGAGGAGAGGGCAGAAGTCTTTAGTGGGAACATGGCTTTTCCTCAGGATAACTGTCCTCCTGGGCTGGTAGATGGTACCAGGGAGCAGAATGGCTCCCCTGTTATCCAGGAGGAGGCAGTCAGAGAACTGCTGAGCCACTTGGATGTTCATATGTGACAAGATGGGATCCATCCCAGGGTGATGAGGGAGCTGGCAGACGAGCTTGTGAAGCTATTCCCCATCATTTACCAGCAGTCCTGGCTCACTGGTGAGGTTCCAGATGACTGGAAGCTGGCCAATGTGACTCTTATTCCAAAAAACAGGTGGTAAGGAGGATCCTGGTGACTACAGGCCAGTTAGCCTAACCTCAGTACCTGGTAAGATAATGCAACAGTTTATACTGAGTGTCATCACACAGCACATGTAGGATGGCCAGGGTATCAGACCCAGCCAGCATGGGTTTAAGAGGGGTAGGTCATGTTTGACCAACCTGATCTCCTTTTATGACCAAGTGACCCACCTGGTGGATGTGGGAAAGGCTGTGAATGCTGTGCACCTGAACTTCAGCAAGGCCTTTGACACTGTCTCCCACAGCACACTCCTGGAAAAGCTGGCAGCCCGTGGCTTGAACAGGAGCACTGTTTTCTGGATTAAGAACTGGCTGGATGGCCGGGCCCAGAGAGTGGTGGGGAATGGTGCTGCATCCCGCTGGCAACCAGTCACCAGTGGTGTTCTTCAGGGGTCTGTGCTGGGGCCTGTTCTGTTCAATGTTTTTATTGATGACACGGATGAGGGCATTGAGTCTTTCCTTAGTAAATTTGCAGACAATAATAAAATGGGCAGGAGTGTCGATCTGTTGGAGGTGAGGAGGGCTCTGCATAGAGACTTGGAACTTTGGATGGATGGGCAGAAGATAAGATGAAGTTTAACAAGCCATAATAACCCCCTGCAGTGTTACAGGCTGGGGATGGTGTGGCTGGACAGTGCCCAGGCAGAAAGGGACCTGGGGGTACTGGTCAACAGCCAGCTGAACATGAGCCAGCAGTGTGCCCTGGTGGCCAAGAAGGCCAATGGCCCCTGGCCTGTTATCAGGAATGGTGTGGCCAGCAGGAGCAGGGAGGTCATTCTTCCCCTGTACTCAGCACTGGTGAGGCTGCACCTTGAGTGCTGTGTCCAGTTCTGGGCCCCTCAGTTTGGGAAGGACATTGAGATACTTGAGTGCATCCAGAGGAGGGCAGCAAGGCTTGTGAGGGGCTTGGAACACTAGTCCTATGAGGAACAGCTGAGGGAGCTGGAGTTGTTGAAGAAAATGAGGCTCAGGGGTGACCTTATCACTCTCTACAACTCCCTGAAAGGTGGTGGTAGTCAGGTGAGGTTTGGTCTCTTTTACCAGGCAACTACTGACAGAATGAGAGGACACACTCTTAAGCTGCACCAAGGTAAACATAAATTGGATATTAGGGAAAAAAAAAATTCACTGAAAGAATAATAAAATAGTGGAATGGTCTGCCTGGGGAGGTGGTGGAATCACCGTCCCTATATGTGTTTAAAAAAAGATTGGATGTAGCACTTGGTGCCATGGTTTAGTGGAGGTGTTTGAGCATGGGTTGGACTTCATGATCTTGAAGGTCTCTTCCAACCTAGTGATTGTGTGATCATTTAATGCCATCACTTGGTGTCAACACCAGCAGACATGAATTGAAACAGCAGCAATTTTTTCAAATGAGAGATGAAGCAGGGTTTAGGGTCAATATCTGGGAGCAGGTTTCTACTATGGCTATTCACTGTCTTTAAAGAATTCAGTTCTCAAGTCAGTGGAGTCAAAATTCTGATTACACTGCAGTCACTTTTTGAAATTTACAAAGTCTTCACAGTTTTAGAAGCAAAAATTTATTTTCTTCCTCTCTCATGATGTTTACTTTTCCCTAGGAAAGACTGAATATATTTGAGTGGGCAAATTAAATGCATGTTTACAGATGCTGCAGGATTGCAATATTTAACTCTTATTTTCTGACAAACTTAAACTGTCACTTTTCTTACCTGTTACAAATATCTCCACGGTAATTAACCTACTTTTTTTTATCCATCTCTGGTTGTTTCTTCTACTTTTTAAATATCTCATCCCTTGTCCTGAAGAAAAGTTGAAAAAAGGGAGTGTGGGGTTAGTGACTTCTGGTACAAACTGCTTCTAATGAGTGAAACACTTCCCTGCCATCTGCAGTCAGCATTTCTGGCTGAAGGGATAGATCCTAGCGTGACTGGTTCTGTTTTGGGAAACACTGGCTTTAAGTAATAGCTCCACATTTCTGTGCTGACAGACTGGTAAAAGGACCTTGAGACCAGAGAGCGTTGATTTCAATGCAGCAGATAGCACATCTCCCTTGTTTTCACTGGGATGGAGCTCAGCTTATAAAAGCTTAGATGAATATTAACGAAGTCTGTTTTTTTCTGTCATAAAAGAGTAGGGATGACCCTGAAGGATTAAAAGGAGCCGCATAATGTGGTGGGGCAGCTGTTTTCTCTGGGGTCTAAGTTGTTTGGAAACTGTTCTCCAGTTTGTACTGATGCTGAGGTTGAAGACTATGTTTCCACTTTGTGAAAACCTGCACCTTAGAAGAGATGTTTAGAAGAAAGATATTATGTCAAACCTTTGAGTCACTAGTGAACTCAGTCTTTGGAAGTACCCCCTCCAGCCAGCTGGGCACTCGGCCAAGGAAATATGCATCTGGGTTCTTACCTCAGGTTGTTCCTGCAATGAACTGGCTTGCATCTGTTTCCTCCTTCCTTGCTTTATTTAAATGGATCATGTTGCAAACTATTTGTGCTTAGATGGCTTTGTTAAAATAGATGCTATAATTTGGTTCATTAAATGTTGTCATGTATGTCACCTTCTTTTAAGGGTGTACTTAAAAGCAGCTTTGTTAATACACTGGCTCTGTTTTGCCTGAACCTCTTTTGTCCTCCCTCTCCCCTTCTTTGATATCCAGATCAAACTTCTTTTAGGGAACTCCCTCATCCACAAGGATGTTTCTGACTTTGTTCCTGCCCATTCATTACCCGACCTCCCCAGCAAGTGGGTATCAGCGTGTTGTTGCTTTTAGTTTGGTAACACAATCATCTTTATCATCAAGACACCTTCTGAATCAAATGCACACCTGAGAAGGAATTGCTGCCTTGGCAAAGGCTCAGATACAGGGTCTCTTTTATTTTCTTTTTGTTTTTTTTTCTTTTTCTTTTTTCCTCTTCTATGACCACTTGGTGCTTCATGCATGATCTTCCTTCCCCTTCTTCTGGTAAATTAAAGCTAATGCTTTGGAGCATGTGTAGTGGGTCCCAGCAGCAGCATGAACTTTCTGAAAAACGCCTGAGTCTTTTTGCAAGCTGACTCTTAGTCCTAGATCTGCTGTGTGTAGTGGGTTGGGAAAATGTGCACTGAGTGTATAATGCTGTACTACTGATCTCAGTAAGACAAACACTGCATGGTTAATAGTTCCACTATTATCAGAGAGATGGTTATGTAATAAGCTTCAAAAGTCTAGCATTTTTTCTCTGTTGCTGGAGATTCAAATAATGATAGAAGAATAGTGATCCAACTAATAACTCCTCAAGGAGCTATAGTAGAGGTACTCTAAGCTGGTAGCAGACTTTTGCAACCATGTTTTCTATCTTTTGCAACTTTCCTTATACATTGCCATGGAAGGTCTTTGTGTGTGTTCTGCTCTGGTGGTGGTGGTGCAACCTTCCAGCACACAATTTCTAATGGTTCCAGAGACCTTTCCAAAGCAGCACCTCTAAACTGGATAGGTCTTGCCCTTTCGTGCTTGTGTTACAAGTATGCCAACCTTTTTTACTATCTCTAATTTCTGCTGCCTCTACTTCGTGCTTAAAATGCAGTAACCTAGGAGAAATCACTGGCATGACATGGGTATCCTAAAGGAGCAAGTCTTTTTTTGCCTTCAGTTCATAAAGCATATACATGTGTATGTCTATCCTCAAAAATTCAAGGCAAATGTTTTGCTAGCAGTCTTAGCAAGCTCCTGTAATAAGGCTTCTTGGGGGATTTTGTAGCCCCTTTCTATTATTAGGTAAGCTTAGCAATGCAAAGCTCTGCAAATCATATCGAAAGAATACAGCGTGCAATTACAGATACAGAAATGTACAGCATAAGTGTGACTGCTGAAGTCTGAACATATAACTACAAAGATCTAAACTGTACCCTTTTTCCAGAGAAGTTACTTAGCTGCCTTCGCACCAATCTTCAGTTTTCACTTGCATAAAAATGAAACCACAGTCGACATTTTCTGTCACTGTGGGAGTGCAGTTAATCACCTGAGCAGCCAGAGCACGTGCAATCCAGTGGCTGTATCTTGCAACATTGACCTAAGGCCAGGCATACCAGAGACAGATAAGCAATGAAATAGGAGCCCAAGGTAGGGATAGAGGTATATCATACAGCTTTGTTAGATTTCCTGTACTGACTGTGGCCAGAACACTCCAGTAATTAAACATTTCTGTGTGGAAAGGTGGCTGTTGTGTTAATGACATCACAGGTTTGCAAGGCAGGACTGGTGCTCCAATTTGGGTGTCTGACATGAAATAAGACACCTGTTTAAATGGGTGTACTTTGGCTTTTCATCTAACTTAGAAAAGATAAATGTTCTGGAGAGTACTGAGTCTGTGGTGCATTGTTGTTTTAGTTACTGTCTGAACCATACTTTCAGAATGTCAAAGAGTACTTAACCCTGGGGTTTTTAGAGAGATTGATCATCTGAATCTGTCATTCATACAGTCCACTCAGTTGGAGGGGACAGGAAAGGGGCCTTGGTTTTGAGGATTTTCTGTTTGTTTCCTGGAAAGCTGTTGAGTTGATGGCTTCCTATTCATCTCAGTTCTATGTGGTTAAAAAGAAAACTAGCTCAGTGTTCTCACAGATTCCTCCTTCTCATTTTTTTTTTAAAGCAGATCCTCAGGTGATTTATAGAGTCAGAGTTATGACAATGTAATGTTATCTGAAGATGTGCCTCCAGGTTTCCTGGTATGCAGTAGTTTTCTGAAACTTCCATCAGAGCCTGTCTAGTGCAAAAAGCATATAAATTTAAGATGTTGAATAGAAGCAGGAAAATAATTCCTTAGGGCTTATTTTACACAGGGAAATGAACTGGTAGAACTATAGTGGAATAATTATAATTATACCACTGTGGCCTAGACATAAATGAGATGGAGTAATTGTATCAGAAGCATCTTACTTTTATTCTCAAATATAGTGTTCACATAGGGAGTTATTCTGCTAGTGCTACAGCAGATTATTATTATCATAATTATTGTTATTATTTATTAACTAGCTTTTAATTTAGCACTTCCCCCCCCCCCCCATGATTTCAAAATGCTTGAAAATTAAATCTGTGTCATCATTCCTGTTTGAAGTACCACTGTTGTCCTTCAGGCCAGTTTATATGAACTCTTAAAAAAAATCTTAACACTTTCTTTATTCATCATCATAAAAATGAAAAGGAAAACATAGGCACATACCCAAGTATTTTTTCCTCGCAGATCACCTTAAATATATGTAAACAAGAGCCAAGAAAGATAGATTTTATTCCTGGCTCTGCCACTGACTCTCTGTATGTGACCTTGGCCAAGTAATTTTACTTTTACAAATGAGAATAATAGTGCTGACCTTGCAGAGGTATTATGAGGCTTTCTTTCTAAAGCTTGCAAAACCTTTTGAGACCTTAAAATGGAAGGAGATAGCAAAGTTCTAAGTTAACTAATATTAAACATATTTATCACATGGGTTGGATACAAATGTTTCAGCCTTCTGATTTGAGTAGTTTTCATTTTTAAACTTCAAAGCCTAATTGAGATTTAGTTTCTGTAAGTTTCACTGATTGCTTCATTTCCAGTGTGTAGGTGTGCTGTACATTCTCTTTTGCCTTCCAACAAGCCTGATGAACATACCTGTTGCCAATCTCTATCCCTTGCTCTTGCCTCCTAGGCCTTCAATAGATGGAAGATGATGTGTCAGAGCTGACAAGATCAAGTATTGTTAAGTCACTGATCTCTGCACTGAAAATTTTAATTAGGCTCACCTTCTGAGCTCTCAATGGCCTAATTGTCATTGGGACTCTTGAACCCTTGTGAGAAACCAAGTTGCAATCTTTGCAGGGTAATACTTATGATACCTTATCTTTGCTCCTAAAAAAAAAAAAAAGAAAAAAGAAATCTCATTCCTTTTGTTTCATTTCTGAAGACTATGAAGGGATTCCATAATGGTGCCTCATTACCACCTGTGGCTTTTGCCTGCTCATTTGCATTTTTAATGGCCTCTGTGGCTGGAAGCCTTCCCTGTGCCTTCCAAAGCAAATACCACATAGTGGGTCTTTTTCCTAGCAGAACTTTCTGCTTCAAGTGTCAAGCATATCTTATGCATCAGGAGATGCTGGGGGGAAAGAAGTTTATCTATCTTTTACTTGAGGTAGTGTATATTGCATGTTTCCTTAGCAAAGTAAGATATAAGTGAACAATGCCAGATAGCCCAGAAACACAGCCCCTCTGCATGGACCCCTTGGTGAATCCTACATAACAAACAAAATGTAGCTCCCATAAAATCATAAAATCCTAGTGTGGCTTAGGCTGGAAGGGACATTTAAAGGCATCTAGTCCAACTCTGCAACAAGCAGGAATACCTTCCAGTAGACCAGGTTGCTCAGAGGCCTGTCCAGCCTGCCCCTGAATGTTTCCATGGATGGCAGCACTTTTTGTGCCCTCTGAATTGCCTGATGGAGACAATTCACTCCCTTTGCTTACTTCAGGATAAAAGGTGCTTGTGGAGTTCTGTTTAAATGAAGCTTTCTTTGTGCTGATTTATCTTGCAGCCAAAGTCCAGTACTGTTTGTACCTGAACAAACAGAAAGACAATTATTATGAGTTGAAGGTCTCCTATTTTGTCTTCAATGTTTGCTCTGCTGCATCATGAAGACACTAACTTTATTTGAAAGATGTGAGAAAAGCAGGGAATGACTGTTGGCATTATGGTGTTGAATAAGGTTTATAATAGCAGTGATCCTCCATGAAAACTGTTGTTATCACAGTTAATGTCCTGTCCGCTTTGTCAGTGGACATTAGTGTCAGTGTGTTAACCTTCCTTGGCTTTGCCTCGGGCCATTAAGTGACCAACCATTCGTTAAACACCTGGGAGCAACCTGCTTCAGGGGGAATATTATGGAGTTTGTTTCCTAAGTGAAGCACTTGAAATATCACACATGTGTCACTTGCTGCCACTTATGCATGGGGGCCTGTCCCAGTTCTCACAAGCAGGAACTTGGCTACAGAGAGAGTTCTCCATTCTCACATGTGTCCTCTTTTATGCTCTGGAGTCAACTGATTCATGTCTTCCCATGGTAGACCTGAATCCAGGTCATGCAAAGAGGATTCCAAGAGGAAGAGGGAATATATGTGTTTATGAGTTGATCTGATAAATTGGAAGAGTCATACAGGTATTTTTTTCCCAGCTTTTTGTAGTTTCCACTTTTTCTGCCTTTCAGTTTCCCTTGTTATTTTTCCTAAAACAGTTGTGTTTTCACATAACTTTCAGTGGAACAGTCACTCAGATGCACTCAAAAAGATTCCCAAAGAACTACTTTAGTATTGACACTCCTCCTACTTTGATTTGCTCTTTTCCCCAGAGATTGAATAATTTCTAATATTTTTTATCCTGTGGCACTAACTTTCCTTGTTATCTTTCTTGACAACTGAACATAAGTCTTAGTCTTCTGCCTTACAGTTTGATAGTTATTTTTACCACCTCTTCTATTGTCTTCCACCTTCCTTTGCTTTTCTCAAGTGCCTGAAGTTAAGTCTGTCACTTTGAAAAGTGAATAAATGATCTGTGGGAGGGATCTAAATGCTTCTTCCCCACTGAGGAATTTCATATAGCATTGGGAGCTGTAGCATCACCACAACACTCACACTCTTCTGTCCCATATTCCTTTAGGCCTGGCACATATGGACTGTTTTTTTCCAGGCCAGTAATTCCACTACATACCAGAAGAGTTGTTCATATCGTGAACAACTAAGCGTTGTTCATACCATGGGAAATGTGGAGCCCTCCATGTGCCCCTTTGCATCTTTATTCTTGCTTGCATAATGTTATATAAAAATATTGAACTTTATGCCCTGTATCACTGTACGTTGGGAGGAATTTACAGCTTTGTGTAAAAAATACCTGTGTGAATTCTTGTGCTGATAAACCCCTGGTTGCATTTTAGTCTTTAAAAGTTCCCTAAGGCAGGGATTGTGTCTTTCCATGTGTCTGGAAAGGTAGGACATAGCAGTACTTCTTTGTGCAAACATTTAAAAAAAGGGGAAAAAAATTCTCCCTTATCATTAGGATTATATACAAAGGTCATATTGGGAGCTCTCCCTGATAGATATTGAAATGTGCTTGAAAATATAATGCTGGACAGCACACTATGGCAGGAGCAGCAAGAGGGCATGCCAGAGTCCCTGGCACCCCTTTGCTCTAAAAGGAAATGCTACTTTGTGCTTCAGCTATGTAGATACAGGTGCTTTTTATGCTTCCTTAGCAATTCAGAAATTAAAATGGAGAAAAAGGTTCTCCTTTAGTGCCAGCCACTCTTAATTGCACCTCTCTATCTCAGTATGGATTTCGTTCCTTTTTAAGGGCTCCCCTGCTTTCCTTCCCTTCTTTTTGGCATGGTAAAGTGCTCTCACACACTGCTTGGACACACTCCTGAGTGCTGCTCTCCGCAGGTGTCAGTCTGACAGTTTATGAGAGCACTTCATAATTCCGTAAAGAGAGAGGAGAGCACTTGGCAATGCACAGCCAGAGTTGCTGCTTAGCTTCATGTGCTCTTCACATGCAAATGAGGGAGGCTGCTTTCACTACACAGGCCCTTCAAGGCACACAGAAATGCAAACATTTTCAGAGTCTGTATCTGGTAAGCAAACATCCTTAACTTTCCACGAGTGCCTCTCCGTTGTCTTCCTGTCAAATAAAAAAGCAAGGAAACTAAGTAACTAGATAAATAGTTATTAGGAATATTTCTGTTGATAAAACTAAATTAGCTAAATAGCAAGATTTCCATCCCAACCATAGCAGGGAAGATCCAGAATAGAAGCGCATGCCTGAGAAGTTCAGTTAAGAAGCTGGGCATCCAAGGAACCAGGCCGTAATGAGCTTTGAAACCAAGTGGTTTTAAAACACAGTAAGCCTAAGCCTTGTCTATTTGATTCATAAGACATTAGGATGTACTGGTCCATCTTGTCTTTGCTTTTAAAAAACTGGAAAGATTACTTCTTTTTTCTTTAAAAACACAGCCAGAGATGACCAAAAAAAAAAAAAAAAAAAACCAAAACCAAAAGCAAAAACAATAAAACCACCAAGCCGGGGGTGTGGTTCTCAGCTTTAGAAATCAGTGAGTTAGAAGTAGAAAAGGCATCACTTATTAGTAGACTTGGTATAATGTCTGTCATTAGGACACTTATTTATAGCATAAATAGCAAGGGGATGAAATATTCAAATTGCAATTCCTTCTTGCCTCACTTCTACTTTTAATTTACTTTTAATATAATTATTCATGACTTATATAGCCAAACATTATTTGTCTAAATGTCTGTTGTATAAAATGTGTTTATCCAGAGTGAGGTCATAACACTCACTTGTTTCTGACACATTAAACAGTACTCTGTTCTGCAGAGCCTTTTACTAACATGCCTTATTGTGACCTCCCATTCCTGTCAGATAAATAAAGGAATGTGAGAGCATGTTTTTAGATGCTGCCCCGCCTGTCTCTAGATTTATAAAGCACTGCTGCTGGAATTTTGGGCAATGCAATGAGCTGTTCACTCACTAGCCACATTCTTTTGCCCAAACATGGAAGGTCTTTTTCACAGCAAGAAGAGACAGTGGGAGGGGGGTTAAAAATTCAGGGGCTTCACTTTCTCCTCTTACTGATGTTAAGAGCAGGATGAAGTCATGTTGTTTTGGAGCCTGTGGAGTTAGAGCAGTGTTTTAGCAGTAAAGGATGGAAGCCTCACAATGGGCTCAAGTTTTATGATGCTGAGATGTGTCCAGTTTTGGTAGCTAGAGTTCTTTGGGTGATGCAAGTTCCCACAGTTCTTGCCCCTAATTAGTGTCATATAGAAATGAAGCCATTATAATTTGTCATTTTAAAACATGCAAGTGGCATATTAGCAACTTATACTGCAAGGTATCAGCCAACTTTCCCACAGCTTGTGCTAGGCAGGGCACTAGAAATTAAAATAGAAGCTGGGAAGCTAGGAGGCTTTAGGGATTGGTAATACAAGTATTACCAATAATACTTCTGCGTCCCAGATGTGAATGCAGCCTAGAAAATGTTGTTAGCTGCTTCATTGTTGTGTCTCAGGAGAATATGTAGGCTTTGCAACAGTTCCTTGTTCTTGAGGCAAGGAGTGTTGAGACAAATACAAATCCTTCCACTGATTTTATTGACTTTGTGGCTTTGGCTAACCTCATAGTCATCTGTGCAAACTGCATATCCCCAAATTGTAAAGTCTCTCTCAAAGAGAGTCCTGACAGAAGGGCCAAGCCTGAGGTCTAATCTCTGGCTTGGAGACAGTCCCTCTCTATCAACATTTGGATGTGTCTGTGGAATAAGGTATGGGAAGCAAGTGTTGCTCTTTGTCCTGTGCTTTAATAGAGAATTTCCTGGGAGTGGTAATACAGCACATTAAAGCCAGTAAATACTCCAAATCAAAACCACCAAGAAATATGCTTTATAATAAATATCCATGTAAGTAGTGCATGGACGAATTTGTTGCACCAGCCTATGTGTAATGTTCCTGTGTGTCATTCCCTCCCCTACTGATTCTTAGCACCTTTTTATCAAAGGCTCTCGAAGTCACAGTGAAGTAGTAATGAATTAAGTTGCAAAGCACCCCTGCTAGCTAGGTAAATGACATTTTTGTTTCCACAGATGGGGTGGAAGTGAGACAAAAAGAGGTTAAGTGCTTCACCTAAGATCATGCTCTAATACATCATTGTCCTTTTCCTGCACGGTGAGGGCTCAGGTCCCCCTGCCGAAAAACTGCTCAGAACTGGTTTCTGACACTGAGCATATCTGATTAATCCCATTCATACAGACAAAAATGAGAAGTGGAATTATATTCTCATCATTCAGCTACCTAAAGCAGACTTCTTAAATTGAATTATAGGACATTTTACTGCCTACCTGCAATAATGATAATTAATTAAAGACATATTAATACTTTTCTATGGGTGTATCCAGTATAGAGAAACATAATTGTTGTTTATTACATCTATGTAGCAAACTACAGGTCAAAACTGTCTTACAGCTGCTGGTTCTAGGACACAGAAAAGGCCTTATGGTGGCTAGAAGCTCCCTGCTACCTGTCTTTGGATGTTTTAGGGAGATGAGTAGCATTCCTGATCATAGCAGCACTTTGTTTCTGTACTGATTAAACTTTTAAATACACAGTCATCTTCCAAAATTCCTCTCCTTTCTCTTAGCCCCATAGTTTCAGGAAATGGCTGTCATCACCATTTTGATGATGAGGGCAAACAGCTGAAATGACAGAAATGTCATTCTGTTTGCAAACAAGATAAAAGGAAGCCTGAAACTCAAAAGCACTTTCAACCATCCAATGGAGAACATTGTCATCAGATCAAGATTTGATGGTAAAAGATTCCATTCCTGTTCTTACTTTATATGCAGGCAGAGGCAGGAAATTATGAAGACTAGAAAAAGTAAGTTTCAGGATCCAACATGCACAATTCCCTAGGGGCTGGTAGTCTTTTGCTTTTCCATATTTATTTATTTTTTTCTTATTTTTCAGAAGAGTATGCAGGATGTGCGTATGATCATACTGTCTTCTACTCCCAAGTGGCTTCAAGCCTGTTCTTCAGCTCACGATCACAGACTCTGTATGAAAACACTGAGCCTCTTAATATGAGAGCTCTAGAGGACAAATGTGAGCTGATGAGAGAAAATTTTGTCAGCCAGGTATCTTGAAAAGGCTTTGTTTTTGGTGGAAGGATAAAACTGTCTTCAGAAATATTCGCCAAGAGCTTTGTTTTTGCTGCCTTGTTTTGCACTGTGTTGTGTCTCTGGCTGGTCAGTGGTGAGTGATTGCTGAGGTGTTGCCTTCTCCCACCTCTGCACACAGTGTACCCATGGCTCTTTCCTCTCTGTTTTGGGGCTGTTAGGTACAGCAGGTTGCTATGCCAGTCCTGGCATATGAATAAAATACTTCACTGTTTGAGGTTGTGTGAAACTAATTTGAAGAAGATCTCTTGCTCCTCACCTAATCAGAATGAAGGGAGGGAGGGAGGGAAGGAAGGATGATATTCATCCTCTTGCTCTGCCTGTCAGTGCATTTTATCCTGTCTCATACATGTGTTCACATGATACGTGTTCATGATGGCATTCATGATCTGCTCCCGACATTGCTGCTTCTGAAACTTGCTGGAGTATGATTTGCTATTTTCGTTTAGTTATCTGTTTGCCTAAAACTGTGTGCTTCTAACTTTGTCTAAGAAACAGAATTCTGGAGTAATGCTTGGGAGGCCTGAAGAAGGGGAGGGTACAAGAGCTTCTCCAACAGGGCTTGTTTTTACATTTTTTTCAGTTGGAAGGAACAGCTGTGTGTCGTTCCTGCACTGGTGTTTTTACTCTTTCATATATGCCTCCCTCTGTCACAGCCAGTTGGAGAAGCAGAGACAGAAGTCACATACCCCTTTTTAAATCTGTAGGTCACATATCAATTACTTTTTGACAAGGTTGGACAAGAATCCTGAGAAGAGTCAAACTTCTTAATTAAATGCCTTCCCCCAGGTAGCCGATGTGTATGGAAGGATTCTGAAAATTACTGCAACAAACAAGGTTTCTCTTTCTGGCCCTCCAAGCAACAGTTTTCCAGTGCAAATGAGGTAGCTTCATCAAAAATCCCCAAGACTTCTCAAAATAGAAGATGGAGTGAAATAAGTGCAAGTCTTTAAATTATTCATTCTGGAGGGTACAAAATTAACCCTTATGCTTTACATAACATCTCGCTGATTTCAGATAATAGATATTTTTGGATTTTTAATATAAAGGCATTCAGTATGAAGCGCATCAGGTTTTCCTGGCTAGCTGGTACAAATGTTTGCTTGTCTTCAGGTACGTGGATCTATCCTTGCTATGTTCTCCTTGTATGTTCTCTTTTCTTATTAACACATAAATATAGGCAAAGATCCATGCCCCTTCTTCCTAAACTTTTGGGCTAGCAATTATTGTAAAAACATAGGAGACTGCGATTGTTTGCTTCTAAACACAGGACTCTGGTCTCTGGAGTCTACAGTAATGAAGACAGCAATGTTGAGAGAGCATTTGTGAAGTCAAAGATTGTAAAATGTCCACCTGTCCTCTGAGAAGGTCCTCCCAGGAGCTCAACACTTTTAGGTTGAGCTCATCCTTGAAGGCTCACCTACCGTCATCTTACAGGTTAAGTTGCCAGCATAGGGTTACACAGATGAAGCTGCTTCCCATCCTCTAAAATTATGTTTTTGCTTTTTATTTCTTAAGTGCCTCTTCATTAGAAGTGGCAGGAGGATGAAGATAGTTTCTGCAAATCTATATGCGCTCAGTTAATAAGATTTTTCTGAACTAAAGTATTGAGAACAAAGTCCTTCACAAATGTATCCAAAGGACAACATCGGAGCCCGAGGTTAGATACACAGCTCTTAAAGTAAATCAACAGATAATGTGTCCTCATTTAAGTTGATGGAAACTAGATAGCTAAGTTCTTTTGAACACTTGAACCTTAGGCATTTGCAGCAAGGTGACATCCTGGACTGTGGGAAAACAGAGAAGCTGGAAGGTATGATTTTATTATTTAGGCAAGTAATGACAAGGAGATGATAAGTGTAGAAAATCTTTTCTCCAATATACAGAACCAAAAGGTTAAGGCTCAATAAATTTTTTTCCCCTTTTTCTTTACTAAAAAGATCATTCTCTTCTGCAGACAGGGAAACAGGCAGCGCTGAAGTCACTCGTAAAACTTCTGACAGAATAAGAAACAGAATCCAAATTTACTAACTCTTGGTACAGTGCTAGAAAAGTATCTTCCACAGGAGTACACAGACAGGTTTTGGTATAAGGACGAGAATGGGAGGAATAAAGAATGTGCTTTCCCTTACACTCTTTTTTCAGGTGCTGCTAAGCCCAGTAAATATTTTAAAGTTTTCTCCTCTTAGATAGACAATCTTGGAAAATCACCTGCTTATGTAAATCTGTTGGGCTAGAAACCTAAATCATCAACTAGGTTGGCTACTTGTGTAGGAAGATAAACAGCGATAATTAATCAAACACAGGGAAATCTAAGTTGTTGTGAGTCCCAGGAGGTGGTTCCAGCCCTCTCTGTACTTACCCAGACAGAATGTGTTAATTGACACTAATTAAAGGCTGAACAGAATTCCCCACATCACAGGTGATTGCCTTGGCAAGTGGAGTCAGGGGTGCCCCTGCCTTGCTCATTTTACCAACAGGTATTGCAAGCCTCATCCTATGGGGATCTTTTCCTGTTCCTGGGACAGGAATGGTAAGGTCGCAGTTGTCACCCATTGCATGGCAACCTTTAGCTCCCCCTATGATGATGGAGGCAATTACTCTGTTCAGTGGGAATGATCTGGGTTTCTGGGATAGTATTTAGGCTATGCCAAGATATTTGGTTTGCCCTTCACTAAATCGTCACCTCTCTTGAGAAAGCATCACTAAGCAGGGGTGTTAGTCAAGAAGGATTTAACTTTGAAGACACTGTTGTCAAACCTGTTGTCCTCCTTTGAAAGCCAGGTATTTACTAAGAAAGGCAAGAGCCTCCCTCTGAAATGAGCGACTGGTGCGTGATAAAGAATGTGGTACACCCACTCAATTCTGTGTTCCTTAGCCCAGGTGATTATGAGGCTATTCTTGAAATGACTCCCACTGTCTGACTCAATTCTCTCAGGGGTACCATGTCTCCAAAGGACTTGTTTTTCCAGACCCAGGATGGTGTTGCGGGCAGTGGCGTGAGGCACAGGGTAGGTCTCCAACCATCCAGTGGTGGCTTCTACCATGGTCAGCACGTAGCGCTTGCCTTGGTGTGTCTGAGGCAGTGTGATGTAGTCAATCTGCCAGGCCTCCCCATACTTATATTTGGACCACCGCCCCCCATACCAGAGGGGCTTCACTCGCTTGGCTTGCTTGATGGCAGCACACGTCTCACAGTCATGGATAACCTGGGAAATACTGTCCATGGTGAGATCCACCCCTTGGTCTCGTGCCCACTTATAGGTGGCATCTCTGCCCTGATGATCTGAGGCATCATGGGCCCATCGAGCTAGGAACAATTCTCCCTTGTGTGGCAAATCTAAGTCTATCTGTGACACCTCTGCCTTTGCAGCCTGACCTACATGCTCGTTGTGTCGGTGCTCCTCATTAGCCCAACTCTTAGGAACATGAGCATCTACTTGGCAGACTTTTACGGGTAGCTTCTCTACCTGAGTGGCAATGTCTTTCCACTCATCAGCAGCCCGGATTGGTTTTCCCCTACGTTGCCAGTTAGCCTTTTTCCACCTTTCCAGCCAGCCCCACAGAGCATTGGCTACCATCCCTGAATCAGTGTAAAGGTAGAGCTTTGGCCACTTCTCTCTTTCAGCAATGTCCAGGGCCAGCTGAACGGCTTTGAGTTCAGCAAGTTGACTTGATCCACCTTCTCCTTCGGTAGCTTGTGCAACCTGTCGTGTGGGGCTCCATACGGCTGCTTTCCACTTCTGGTTCATCCCCACGATGCGACAGGAACCGTCAGTGAAAAGAGCGTAGCGAGTTTCATCTGCTGGCAGTTGGTTGTATGGCGGGGCTTCATCAGCCCAGGTCACATGTTCTTACTCCTTCTTGTAGGCAAGACCAAAGTTTTCACCTTCTGGCCAGTTTGTATTTCCAAAATCACACAGTGATTTGGGTTTCCAATACGGGCACCCTGTATGATGAGGGTGATCCACTTGCTCCATGTGGCATCAGTGGTGTGGTGGGTAGAGGGGACCTTCCCTTTAGACATCCACCCCAGCACTGGTAGTCGGGGTGCCAGGAGGAGCTGTGCTTCTGTGCCAATCACCTCTGAGGCAGCTTGAACTCCTTCATAAGCAGCCAAGATCTCCTTCTCCGTTGGGGTGTAGTTGGCTTCAGACCCTCTGTAACTTCGGCTCCAGAATCCCAGAGGTCGGCCTCGGGTCTCACCAGGTACCTTCTGCCAAAGGCTCCAGGACAAGTCCTTGTTCCCGGCTGCAGAGTAAAGCACATTCTTTGCCTCTGGTCCCATCCTGACTGGGCCGAGGGCTACAGCATGAGTGATCTCCTGCTTGATCTGGGCAAAGGCTTGCTGCTGCTCAGGGCCCCAGTGGAATTCGTTCTTATTGCAGGTGACCAGGTAGAGAGAGCTCAAAATCAGGCTGTACTCGGGCAATCTCCAAAAGCCTATGGCACCTAGGAAAGCTTATGTTTCCTTCTTATTGGTTGGTGGAGACATTGCAGTGATTTTATTGATTACTTCAGTGGGGATTTGGTGCCATCCATCTTGCCACTTTACTCCCAGGAACTGGATCTCTCGGGCAGGTGCTTTGACTTAGCTTTTCTTGATGGAAAAACCGGCTCCCAGCAGAATCTGGATGATCTTCTCTCCTTTCTCAAATACTTCCATTGCCGTGTTCCCCCACACAATGATGTCATCAATGTATTGCAGATGTTCTGGAGCTTCACCCTTTTCCAGGATCAGCCTGGATCAGTCCATGGCAGATGGTGAGGCTGTGTTTCCACCGCTGGGGCAGTCGGTTCCACGTGTACTGCATGCCCCTCCAGGTGAAAGCAAACTGAGGCCTGCACTCTGCTGCCAGAGGAATGGAGGAGAAATGCATTGGCAATGTCAATGGTGGCATACCACTTTGCTGCCTTGGACTCCAGCTCGTACTGGAGTTCCAGCATGTCCAGCACGGCAGCGCTCAGTGGTAGAGTCACTTCCTTCAATGCACGATAGTCCACAGTCAATCTCCATTCTCCGTCAGACTTACGCACAGGCCAGATGGGGCTGTTGAAGGGTGAGTGGGTTTTGCTGACCACCCCTTGGCCCTCCAGCTCACGGATCATCTTGTGGATGGGGATCACGGCATCTCGATTTGTCCTGTACTGCCTGTGGTGCACTGTCGAGGTGGCAATTGGCACTTGCTGCTCCTTCACCTTCAGGAGGCCCACTACAGATGGGTTCTCTGACAGTCCAAGCAAGGTGTTCAATTGCTTAATGTTTTCTGCCACTACAGCAGCTATTCCAAAAGCGCACCTGAGTCCCTTTGGGTATTTGTAATAGCCATTCCTGCAGAAGTCGATGCCTAAAATACAGGGAGCCTCTGGGCCAGTCACAATTGGATGCTTCTGCCACTCTTTCCCAGTCAGGCTCACCTCAGCCTCCAGCAAAGTCAATTCCTGCATTCCCCCTGTCACCCCAGCAATGGAAACAGATTCTTTCCCCAATATGTCCCGGTGGTATTAGGGTACATTGTGAACCAGTATCAGCTAATGCTCTATGTTTCTGTGGCTCTGATGTGCCAAGCCATCGGATCCACACTGTCCAAGAGAGGCAGGGCCCCTCTAGCCCTGGTTATGACTTCCTTCCTGCGCATACATATTGGAGGCTCCCTCAAGGGGATCTGACAGATCATCCTCCCTTCTGTAATACCCAGTACATTGGTAATGAGAAGTTGAGGCTACCTTCACTTTAGTGGAACTCCCTCGGTTAATGTTTCCCTCCCTGAGTTGACGCACCCTTGCTGCCAGGGCAGAAGTGGGTTTCCCATCCCACCTTCTCATGTCTTCCCCATGGTCATGCAGAAAGAACCGCAGGTCAGCTCGTGGGGTGTCCCTCCCTCCCTTGCTGGAGAACATTGGGCTCTAACTCTGGCATCTGTGACTTGCACTGGTGCTGCACTGACCTTCCTCATCTCCTCCATCACCCCTCTCATCTCCTCCTTAAACTCTTCTTTGAGTTCCTTGACCATGGCAGAGACATGAGCCTGCATTGGGCCACTGATCATACTCTCAAAATTCCTGAGCTTGTTAGCAACAGAACCCATTGCCTCTTGGTTATTGGCATTAATCCTTGCAATAAAGGTGGTATATTGAGATGGCTGTAGGTGTGCCAGATTCCATATCTGCCCTGTGCACCTGACCTTGTCGGGGTCATTGTCATGTTGTCCACCCCTCCCAAAGAGTACCTCCAGTACTGCCACTTCTCTCGGCTGTTGGATCCCCTCCTCAAGGGTCTTCCAGCGCATTCTATGGTGGTGCTCCTGTATTCTCTCTCTGTAAACAAACCTCTTTTCTGCGCTCATTAAAAGTCGCTCCCAGAGGGAAAGGAGGCCTGGCCCCCTTAGGAATACCTGATCCACGCCTGAGTCCTGGGTCAAGGGTCCCAAATTCCTTGCATCAGTACCATCCAGTTGCATGCCTGTTCCCATAAGGTCCCAGATCCACAATAACCAAGTTGTAAAAACCTCACGGCCTCGTTGTACAATGTCTTTACCCAGATTACGGAGACTTTCATATGACAGGGACTCAGTGATTTCAACCTCTACCTCCCCTGCTGGCTCTGAGTGCCCTTGCAGTTCAGTTGGAACCTGGACAGAGGTAACATTTGTGGGTTCCACTGCTGCACCATGAGGCTCTCCCTCTTTAAGACCGGGGAAGAGTGTCTCACCAGCTGGAGAAAGCTACTCCTTCATCATCTGGCCCATCTCCTTCACTAGAAACCCCACCCACTCTGGGTGGTTCCTTTCTGAGCTGAGCTCTGGGGCAGGGTCAGGCTCAGGGGCAGAATCCTTACTTCTTGGGGGATGTATCAGGGTTGTCATCCAAGTCAGTCTCTCCCTATCTCTGAATGCTATACAGAATAGGCAAAAAAAAAAAAAAAAAAAAAAAAAAAAACAACTAGGTAAAGGGTTGGGACAGTTTTTTTCCTGGTGTCATATCCTCACCGTACGTACTATTATTAAAGTAAACCCAAAAACATAGAGTGTGATAGCCCTGAATCCATGTACTCACCTTCCAGAGGAAGTTAAAAATCCATTAATTCCTCACCTTATCAACCCACAAAATGAACTGGATAATGGCTACAGTAGCCTTGGTTATAGAACCCATGTTCAAATGAAGGATTGCACATGGGAGAGATAAAGCTGTGGCCACATGGAGCCCGAACCAGGGTAAGCTGGACAACATGATGCCACCTAACACAAAACTGAGGTAACTCAAGAACTGTTATTCCTTTTTCAACCTTTCCTCTCAATGCTCTCTTCCCCCACGTACTGGACGCCAAAATCTGTCCTGGTTTGAAAGCCAGGCATTTGCTAAGAAAAGCAGAAGCCTCCCTTTGAAATGAAGAGTGTGATCCCTCCTCCCTATAAATTATCATAATTTTGGAATTAAGGGAGCTCTCAGGCAAAGATATGGGGATAGTAATAACAGTTCTTTACTAATATATCTAACAAGACAAACAAAAACAACAACAGCTATGAAATTAGCCACAAACAGAACAGTAACTCGGTCTCAGTTCTTTTTTGGCCTCAGGCACCTTTTCCCTGAGCTGCAGTTCCCGGTGCTGGGGGCGGGCAGGTCCCGCAGAGCTGCTGGAGGGCTGGGGGTGGTGGCAGCACTGTCTCAGGGGAACAGAGAGATGGAGAGAGCCCTCCGCTCACGGTGTCAGTCCCAGTGCTCAGCAGAGTGCTGGATGTTGGTAGTTCACAGCAAGAAGGCAGCAGTGCAGGGTCCAATAGCAGTGAGGATGACTACCAGCGCTGGGATGGCAGAGATGGGACAGAGGCAGCGATCGTCCTTCTCGTCTGAACTCCGTGGGGGAAATGGGCCAAGCCAGTGCCTTCCATTTCCTCTTCTGGCTGTTTGAATCTCGTGGGATTTCCCTCTTCCCTCCCCTCCCCCCTTTTCCTTGTCATTAGGGCCTAATTAAACAGGTATCTTAGCATGACAATGGGAAAAAATCTGCAGAGGAAAAAAAGAAAAGGAAAAAACTAATTCCCAACACCCGTTCTTGAGCATTTACAAAGTCCTTCAGGCTGAGCTGTTGCTATGTACAGTCTCCATTGTGGAATGAAAAAATCTGTCTTATTTACTCCTTATACATGTGGTGATCTCACTAACATCATAATGATGTCTCCAGCATCATAAACTCTTTTGTGAACTCTGCATATTCTTGCACACTTGAAGTCTCGTCTATCCAGAATGCCTCCCTACCCTCAACTGACAGAGACGGATAGGACACATTATCAGGACAAAGAAAACAAAGGGTGAAGAGGTCTCTCAACTCCTCCAACCTCCATTCACTATCATGTGTAGAATGTGAGAGAAAAACCCTGCAGGTTTATGAGTTTTGGTGGGACCATTCCTTTCTGCAGTGCTTCAAAGTGCAAAGAAACAAAAATGACAAAGAAGTTACGTCACTGAGTCTTTTTGGCTGCTGGAAAATGTGGGATTGTGGATTGACCTAAAACATTTTGTATAAGAAGATGGTCTATAGAAAAGTTAAAAACCAGAATTTAGGTGGTATTCCCTAAATTTCTAGGGAGGCCTAGTAGTGTTGCTGTTTTAGCAGGAAGGATGATACTACATTCAGAGAGAAGTGTGAAAGTGAAGATATCACCTGAGTGTTCTCCTTTTGATGGCACATCAAGGGACATCCCCCCCTTGAGGTACCTCTCCTTGGCACATTACTTAGCGTGTCACTGGTCCTAACCAAGGAGATTCCAGAGAAATACCCTTCCCTGGCATTTCAGTGATCCATACATGTGAAATGGACACAGCTTCACTTCAGATGCAGGTGTATTTTTGCTTTTTAGCTATTCACCTGATTCAAACTTTCTTTGAACCCTTCAAGGGATTAACATCAGAAGTAATGAAAAAAATGCAGCAAACACCAGAGACCGTATCCTTTATTTTATTTTTATTTCCTTAACACATTAACAGTGCTAGCCTTGGATTTAAATTTCAGGGTTTGCTCATGTTAGAGGCTTTCAGGAGTGATGGATATTTTTCTAGTGCCTAACAAAGTGCCGTCACAGAGGGAGGAAAATCTACAGGTTTACTGAAAACAGCTCAGGTGTTGTCAATGGAACATAAATAATTAATTCATAGCAACATTCAAAATGGTCATAAAAACTTCCTTTCAAATTTCTTCCATTAGAATTTGTTTTTCCTGTAAAATTGGTTTAGAAGGATAATTGGGAATTCCCTTTAGGTATTTTTGAATACAGTTTTAATGATTGTTCTTGTTTAGAGTGCTTTTTATCCTGATAAATTTATTGAATGAGTTAATCTTGGGGAAAAAAAGAAGAGTGACCTAAAGTGGATTTTTTATAATGTTTGCTTAGGAAAAAATTTTGAGCATCGATTTTCTGGTTTAGATTATTAACACTTATACCTGCCTGAAGATCTGGAAAAAATAAAACTTTGGACTAAAATACCTATTACCTGTTATATCTCTGCTCGTTATATTAATTTTTCTGTCCTTCTCAAGGCTATGTATAAGCTCATGACATTCAAGGCTTGCTCATAAGTGATTTTCAGAGCAGCACCTTTCCACCAGTGAACCATGACAATGACAGTAGATGATGGCATCCTGGATGTCTGCTCTTCCTCTCAGTGCTCCAATGACATTAACCCTGTTGCAGATGGTCTGCATCCTGAATGGGCACCACATCCCAAACCACCTTATTTGTGTCCCTGTGGCTTTGGGCTTGAGCAGGAAAGTTGAACACCGTCTCCATAAACATCTCTGGTAAAGTGGCTCATTAATTTTTAAAAATGCTTTGCTGTCAAAATAGCAATATTAAGGGATGTTTGTTTTCTTTTAGCAACT
Organism: Cinclus cinclus; assembly: GCF_963662255.1. NCBI lineage: Eukaryota > Metazoa > Chordata > Aves > Passeriformes > Cinclidae > Cinclus > Cinclus cinclus. Next base: position 26,134,077 of record NC_085047.1, on the reverse strand, counting down.
TCCTTTAGCTTACATAAAATCTGTCTTTGGCTTTCAGCTTCTAAAGTCTTCCTGACAGATATATTCACCACTTTAGACAACAAAAAAGTTGGAAAGAAAAATTCTGCTCTCACCTCTCTAACATCACTGCTGTGAATTCTCTCTTCACTGATATTAGGGCAATGTTTTCATACTGAGTCTGCTAGGGAGGGAGGGAATGTGGGAATTTGATTACAGGTAGATGTTTACAGAGGCATAAATGGAAAAAAAAGACACCAGTTACTGCTGAAAGACCATGCCTGGGATTGGTATTTAATTGCTACTTTAGATTTTTCATTCAGTTTTTTCAACATCTCTGATGATACTTATGTGCAAATAATGATAGCTCCAGCACACTCTGTATACCTCTTATGGCACTCCAGGGATGATCAAAAGGAAAAGCAGTGACAACTTCGGTCAGCAGAGACAACAAATATGATTAAATTTTCTTGAAGGTCAGGTCCACAATAGAATAAAAAGCACATTTTACACTTTTTCTTTTTTTTAAAATTTTTTAAATTTTTTGGGGGGAATCTTTAAAACTTTTTCAAATATTAATTTATAACTCTAATTCGGACATCTACCTCTGCCAGCAAGATTATTTTAGGGATATTAATAATTTTCTCTGCTGTCAGTAGGAGAAGGTGCAGAACTGAGATCTCTGCTGCCTGTCCAAGGTTTGAGATAATCTATGAAATTTTTAGTCATGATGCAAGAAAGCATTTTTAATGCTCTTAATGTTGCTGGTTTTTCGCTCTCATTTGTGCTGATCCTTGCACAGCTGTTTCTCATTTGTTTGTGTACCCATTTTTCTGTCTGTCTCAGTCTTTATCTCATTCTCCCATTACTTTTGGGCTTTGTCCTCCTTGTGCTTCATCTTTGTCTTAACTTAGTCTCTATTCTTTCTCTCTTCCCCCCCCCCCCCCCCATTGTCAGTATGTTTTTCTTTAGATTTGGGGGGTTTGGGTTTTTTTTAATGCATGCATCTCTCTCTTCCTCTGTGCTTTCCCTTCACTACTCATCCTTTATCTCTTTCCCACTCTTTCTCTTTTTCCAATTCCATTAGCGAAAGTAGATAATAACTTGTGAATTCAAGTGGAACTTCATTTCTGAAACCGTACACTCGTGCTGGAACCCATTAAGCTCGATAGCGAGAAATGAGAGAAATCATAATTATCAGGCCAGTAAAATACATGAAACATAAAATTTGTCAGGGAAAGTAATTGAAATTATTGGAGCAGTTGGGTCCTGGTGCTGTGCAGACCCTCAGTGATAATGGAAAGGTTACGGGCAATGTTTAGCAATGCTGATGAGGCCCAAGGTGACTCAACACCACCACAGTCAGCAACTTTATGCTCTGCTTACATTAATTTGTTAATCCATCTTTGAAAATGGCCAGGCTGAGCAGCACATCGGGGTTCGCAGAACCCCTGCCAAAGCGCTGGTGCAGCCAGTGTTGCACAACTTTTGCTTTCGTTTTCCCATTACTTCGCCTTTGTCTCATCTGCTCCTTTTCACATCTCTTTTCTCTTCTTTAGTCTGACTATCCATTTCCCACTGGAGCCATTTTAGAGTCTGTCTGTAGAGTGACAATATGTTGATTATTTAAAACTTGTACCAAGGCAGTCCCCTCCGTTACTCTAGCATTCCCCTCTGAGGAGCTGTACGTGTTTGCAAACTACCAGGGAAGTGCAGGAGCTGTTTCTGATGTTTCCATTCTCTCTTTGTGGGTGGAGAAGCTTCATCAAAAGAAACTAAAGTTGTGAACTAAAGGATGTGAGCTGGACATAATATATTTACATCTTGGGCTGCTCTCTCCCTCTTCTCTCATCCCCTATTTGTTTCTTTACTATGGAGATTGCAAGGGCTATGGCAGAGGCAGTGCAGCTTTCAGTGCAACCAGCCAGGGGATTTGTGTCTATGCTAATTCAGTGTATGCCGAGTATCCCTTTGGATTCTGTGTTATATAATAAAATGTTACTGCATCTGCTTCAGCAAGGCAGCCTTGAAAAATTGGCACGAACATTGATCCGACAAGGTACAAAATCTATTCGCCCACTCTCATAAAGGCAAACACTAATGAACTATTTGTTCTGCATGGAGAGAATGATTTTGCAGGGCTCCTTGTTTTTGAAAGGGAAGGAGATGAGCAAGGAGAGAGAGGAAATACCATCTGCTTCTCTTTAGAGCCTGAAACACATTGTGAGAATTACTGAATCATCTGGCGCCCTCGTTCTTTCTTTCTGAAGGGTTAATGTTTTTTGGAAAGGATGACATAGTGGTCCATGTTTTCTCCTTAGAATCACTGTTGGGGGGGTGACATGTGTAAGCCCCAACCAGAGATGCCTGGTCTCCTTTCTTTCTGTGCCTGCCGTCTACCCTCTTCCTGCCTGTTATTTGCCCAGCGTGTCTGCCCAGGGGCATATTCATTTGCTCTTTTGGAATTTCAGTCCAGCCATGTGCAGTTCACAGATCATTCATGGGCCATTTTTAGGCAGACTAAAACGTTCTCTGCAGGGCATCTGCTTCAGTCCCATCTAGCACAGGTATCATCACCCTGTTCCAGCTGCCTGCTGTCAGGCTCTTGCAGTACAGGTTGAGGCTGTTCATTCTGAAAAGACCTGAAAGTCATCTACACAGCATGGGCAGAGAAATAATCACACTGCTGGAATCCATGTGGCACTAGTGGTAGATTCTGTTACATTGCCTGTAGCTTCCTTTTTCTCTCTTCAGCCAAACTGCTCTGTGCTTTCCCTCCTAACTGGTAGCTGCTGTGGAAGCAACTGTTGTTTCAGTAGCACTGTATCATAAGTAGTTTTGTGGGCTGCTCAGACAAGGGGGAGGGAGGGGGGTTGGGGCCTGCCTTATCCAACTAGATGCACTATTAAAAATGATACTCTGATAAAATAAGAAAAACCCCACCAATTCTAATGAAATTAAATCCTCTCTTCAACAATTTTTCCCCACATGTGCTGCTGAGCCTGCCATTTTCACAGCAAATATACTTAGTGCTGCTAGGTTTCCAACCGCAGAAAAAATGGTGTTTAATGAACTGTCTGAACAATCTCATAGCAGCACCAGTAGGAGTAGCAGAGCTTATTAAGGTTGATGCCTTGGCTCAAAGCAGATCTCCTTATTATGGGGAATATGTTACATATAGCTTGTCCAAGAGGGCCAATTGTAGATATCACTTCTATTACTATCACCATTAATACTTTACAGATAGCAATTTTAAAAAACACTGGGTAGAACTTAGAAGAAACAATTTAAGAATAATCTATGGTCTTTTTTATGGTAGTGTCCCCTGAAACTCTTGTAGGGTGCTGGATTTAAAAAGTCCCTGCACAGTCCCATCCGAGAAAACAAGAAATCAACAGCTGTAATGCCAGTAGATAATAGAGAAGTTATGTGGCATTGGAAGAAAATGAGGCATCATTACAAATGGCCTGGGAACAAGCATTATCACCAATTCTTGAAATGGCTGGACTGGAATACACTTTCTCCCCTGACACTTGGGAAGATGGTCTTTATATTTAAGGGACTGAAGATTATATTGGTATTTCTGTGCCTGGGAGCCTGGTTTCACTAAGTGGAGAAGTTGTGAGGAAGCCCAGGGGAACATGGAAGAGAGGGGATCATTTTTTTCCTTGCTGAATTGTTTTTTGCTTCTGGCAAAATGTGATCCTGCTGTTCTCTTCTCTGGCATTGTACCGCTGCTCCTTCTGCACTGGCTCTGACCTAGTGGGTGAAAAATAGCTTAACAAGAAAAATGTAGTGTCCTATAGATTCCTATATTTTCACCATCCCCTTAGAGGCAGTTTTCTACCCTAAGGGATGTCTCAGAAGCAACTCCAGGGGTGTCAGATATGGTTCCCCATTTTCCTGGGAAGTGATATCTGCCAAGAAGCTTGCTGTCTCTTGTGTGTCAACACATGCATTTATGATGAGCCTTGTGAGCATTCTTCTGCCCTGAAAGACCTGAAATGTAAAGCTGAAATGTATTTGTGAGAACTTCTGGTTTTTTTAATATATGCAAAATAGGAAACAATTTTCTGCTGTCCTGGTGGCAGGAAAATTTATAGAAATGTTATGCACAGATTTAAAAAAGCAGAGGGAAAATTAGGAAAAATGTTAACATTATTAATACAGATTATTTGAAATTATTAATACAGATTATTTTTAGGGGATGGGATTTTTTTGTTGATTTTTTTTTTGTTTTGTTTTTTTGTTTGTTTGTTTTTTGTGGGTTTTTTTTTTTTTTATTGACAGTAATTTGCCACATGAATGGAGATTCAATAGAGTTGCTTCAAAACATGAATCCCAGATTATGGTACTTATTCCCCTAAGATCATTATGGGAAATGAAATCTTATGTTTTTTCTAAACCTGTTCTGTCAGTACAGTTTTTGTTAAGGTACTCAAATAGGGTTGGAGAAGTAGATTAATTTGTTTCACTGTAGCAAGCTGTTTTTTCTCTTGTTATGAGACTTCATGCAGTAGCACAACTGAGAACTGTGTAGGTTGAAAATGCTACAAAGCAATGTTTAAATCCAAGAAAATAATATTATTTCTGTGATGAAGAGATTAGGGGGGAAATAATTCTGCAGAAGCCATCTCTTTTTACAAGGGACTATTAAGCATTTTTGGTGGCAGTAGTGAAGTTTCCTGGCTTCAGAACTTCTTTTTTGTTTGATTTTTTTTGTTTGGTTTGAAAATTAAAATCAAAGACGCAGAAAAAGAAGACTCTCAGTGGCTTTATCTGCATATTTTCTCATTAAAAAAGAAAAATATTTAGTGGATTTTCATGCAATGATATTAATTGTCCAGATTTTTTATAACGGACTTGAATTTTTAATGAGACTGATCCTGCAGTCTTGTAATTTATAACTTCCACAGCTTAATGAAGTCCAGTGAGAAGGACTGAAAGAATGGAAGCATCTCAACCTGAGCTAGCAAATAACAGTCAGAAAATGTGATGGGATTAGCTTTAAATACTCCCTTTAAATCCAGGAGCTGTGAGATGATGGAAATAAAGCATGCCAAGCAAGACTCCTGCTTGTGATGCTTTGTTAAAATGTCAATTAAAAAAAGTCTCTAAGTCAGTCTTTTAAGGTCTTGAAATGTTTTGTCTTGGGTGAGAGCTGGCAAGCTGTTCATAGACACTAGTGTATCAAAGCATCCAAACAATGGGACGTTGCTTGGAGCAAGAAAATGAATTGCAAAGAGAGCAGCTGCTTAGTGCATATTAAAACAATTCACAGGCAAACAGAGGCAGAAAGAAAAGGGCCCAGTTATGATCCACCTCAGTTTTCACTGCTACATGTGGAACAAGGGGGCGTGCATTAGAGAAGTATATTTTGTCTACCTGAAGAAAAGTATCCAAGCCAAAAAGCATCCAGGACCCGAGTATGCTGAGTAGGGCGAAGTGGCAGGTGGGTTTGGACTTGCTGCCATCCCTACTCTTTCTTTTTGTGGGTCCTTTAGGCACCTTGGTGGCATTGTTACAGACTCCAGAGTTTTATGGTGGTTGAAGAACCAAGAGACTGTAACACTAAGAGACCTGCAGACCTGGATTGTTCATCAGTGTCTTGGTTTAGTTTTTTGTTTCCCGGCCAATATACCAAAAATTGTATGGTTTGGGTTTACCAATTTTAATATATTTACCTTTTGTTGTGAAATAGAATTATGAGTAAAAGCAAAGCAGGCTTAAAACTTAAAAGGGGTTAAAGAAAAACTTAATTAATAACACCAACAAAATAAATTCAGAACAGATCTTCAGGCCACTCCCTTCTTCCCCTTTTCACATCTTAACAACATACAGAGACACCTCAGTCAATTTGTAACTTAAATATTATCTTTCTCAGTTCACTTTAGGGAGAGGAGTTTCTTCTTGTTTAGCTATTGGGATCTTTTTCAAGAGAGGAAATAACCAGTTCTCTCCTGACTCCACTTTTTTCACGAATAGCAGCCCCGCGGAGATCTGCAATCGTGAAACTCCTCCCACCTTCACAGCAGTCCCAGAGCTGTGCTTGTGAGCCATGTTAAAGTCATGGGGTAATACTTTTAAGGACGAGCTGCTCAAAGACAGAAGTTCTCTTCTCTCTGTTCATACTTCATTCCAATGAACAGAGATCCCCTTTTTCCCTCGGGGCAAAGGATCTTCCAAACACTTCACACTACACCCCACCCCCTCCATGTCTTCCTCCATGGTTTAAAGAAATTTTTTAGTGTAGTACAGTCCACCCTTATAACTTACAAAAATATTTTTCAGCCAACCTTCATGGTGTTTCCTCATTCTCCTTCCATCTAAAAGCTTAGCTTTTGCTTCATTGACTTTGGTGTATCCTTTCTGTTCCTTCTTCCTCTCACCCAAGGAAGGATGGAAAGTCTGTAAGTCTTATCTGAGCATTGGAAGAGTTAAAATTTCACACAGAAGTTGCAGGGGTTGGGCCAGGCCATCCTGCAGCTGTGTTAAGAGCTCAGGCCTCGAAGGCCGTGCTGAAGGGGGCTGGATGAAAACTGCAAAGTGCACGCAGAGAAGAAATGGGTGCCAAGGCCGTGTGTCCATGGCTTTCCCCCGGCGCTGCCCGCCCCCAACTCCAGCCGCAGGCCGGGGGTTCTCCCTCTGCCCTGCCCAGCACACAAAGCCCTGGGGGCTCTCCCGAACCGGGCCCGGCTGCCTCCCCCCAGCCCGTGAGGGCGGCCGGGCGGGCTCGGCCACCCCAGGGCTGCTCTGAGCCGGGGCAGGGCAGGGCAGGGCCCCCCGAGCCACAGACACACCGGGAAAAGGGCGAGGATCTCAGCAATGGGCTTTTCTTCTTTTGTGCTATTGGGGCCTCTGGTTGGAAACGGGGCCCGGCAGCCTCCAGAGCCCAGCCCTGCCTGGCCCGGGCCGCATGGGAGGGGGACCTGGGCCAGGTCATTGTTACCTTGTGAAAGGCTGGAAATAAAAGAGAGCTTTTCCTGGGGTTTACTTGCTTCAAATACGATTAACGGAGCCAACTGACTTCTCCAATTGGTTTCTCAGGCTGTCAACAACTAAACCAGCCTCCACTTGGTCCCATCATTTCACAGAGGAAGTTCTCATGGAGAAAAACTTCCTAATGTGCTCTCCCCACAGGTGCCTTCAAGATAAAACCAGCACAATCAGTTTCTCCATTTGTCAAGCTGCTTTTTGCACTCTGGCTAAGCTTTCAGATGGATAGCTGAGGAGACTGGTGAAACTGTAGAGCTTTGTGACTCAGTTCTCAGCTTGCTACAAATTCATGTTCAGATGCTGTGGTGATTGTCAGTGTGAGTGCATACTGCAATATTACTGCTGACTCTTTCCACAGAAAGTGGGTATTTTACCCCAAGGTAAAAGAAAGATACAATAACATGTAGGCATTTGTAGTAAATCCAGTTGTTCTCAAATGGCAGAAGTGGATGCAGCCAGTTAGAGCATGGATTAATAATTTCTGGAGTACCTGGATCTTTCCACTTTGGTGTATTCCATCCTTCTGGTGTTGCTGGACAGGTAACTGTGGACAAGCTCAAGGTATCAGTGGATTTGCCATAGGGGTCTCCTAAACAGAAAATTCAGGAAAAACAGTTTTAGTCAGGCCTTGCTTTCTGGATCACACTAGATCCTCCATCACTCATGTCTGAATACAAGCACAACTGACACTGGATCATCAGTGAAATGAGAAGCAGCTGATGACACAAATGCTTTAATAATTGTGTTGGTTTTTGCAGGCTCATAAGAGTTTGTCTAGAGTAATTGTCTTGAGTAGCTGAGCTTGAGCAGTCTTCCTACACAAAGGTATAAGTTTGCTTTCTTGTTGAAACCCTCTGGGGCCCTGGCACAGCTCTGCCCATGTGTCTTAAGAGCAACACAGGCAGGTCCCAGAGGGTGGATGAAGGGTGTTATGAAGTTATCAGCAGCAAACTGTTCACAGGATTGGGATGAAATTGCCCTTTTCTTGTTGATTGTTCTCTCCTTTCTACTTTGACAATATGGCAGTATGAAGTATGGCAAATCCCCTGCTACTCTTTCAGGAATTATTCCTTGGATTGTTATGCTCCTTCTACCACTCTACTATGCTATCACATTTAAATCAGTTTAAGCAGTAGTTCAGCAACAGCTGTTCCCATACTGATGATTCAGACTCATGCCAAAGAAAATACCTCGCTGTTGTAGCTTCCTGATAGTTTGAAAGTTAATCAGTAGCTGTCTTTTAAGCCTATTCAAGCTGATAGCTTTCAGTAAACCTTCTCTATGCTCCTAAATATGATTTTGTTGTTATTACTTCATTTCAGAAGGTTGGGAAGGCTTGTGGGTATCTGCCTTTTAAAAAGAGATGGCTGGGTGTATGATGACCTCTCTGTGTCAGTCATTGTTGCCTGTTCTGTTTTGTGAACCACTGGGAGAAGAGAATTGATTTGACAAGTTTAAGATTTCCTCAGAATTGGTTGTCATTCAGAGTTACTTGCTGGCTAACATCCCTAAAGATATTTCTGGGTTTTGAATATTATTTAACTAATAGACTTGTTTTCCATTAGTTCACTAAGTGTGTGATTACACCTGCTAGCTGTGTTTGCAGTTCTAGGTTGGCATATGACCCTGTTCTTTGCAAGGGACATAGTGTGTTTCATAATGAATTATAAACTTCATATATACACACGCAAAATGCACAAATTTTTGGAATAATATTTTTGCTGTAATGACTTAAATGTATTAGTTTCCTTGCAAGTTATGTCAGTTCTGCATGATTGAAGCATCTTTGGAATATATTATAATTATATGGTTTTGTGTGTGTACAGAAGCTGCTGAGCTGAGTATCCAAGCTGTGTATCATTACAAGTTACTAGAGCTTATGGTTCAGTATAAGTGCAGAGACATATGTTTCCAAAGAAATAAAACCTGTCTTCCGTCGTACAGATGCGTCAGACATTTTAGAGGCAAAAAATAAATATCAGTAAATTAGCAATCATGTTGTGTGATGAAAACAAGATATCCTCATTCTTCTGGAAGCCTTGAAGCATCAAAATGAAGTAACACATAGCCACCAAAGGCCTCATGTCACCTTAGGAGTTGTTTGTGTCTTCAGGTAATAAATGTATCTATGCAGAACAGCTCAGTACCTACGGCACTGGGAGCCTTGTGTTCTGTATACACCTGCTACTTACTGTCACACCATAATACCAGTTCTGTGATGGATTTTAAGTTGTTTGCATAGCATTTTATATGTCCCAGCATCAAGTTGAAGGTATTTATTCCTTAACTTCCAATAGCATGTACTCATCACCTCAAGCAACCTGAAAAGTTAGTGTTCTTGGTGCTGCTCAGGTATCTCAGCTTGATGTAGTTGAAAGCCACACTGGAAGGGTGAAACTAACACAGGGGAAGTAGAAGAGTTTTCAGTGCACAGGTGGATCTGCACATCTTGTTGATAAAGTACCAAGCGAATTCTCCAAAGCCAAATGTCCAGGTAAGTTAGATAGAAGTCAGTTGATATCTCAGGGAAGCTGAGCTGTAGGATTCTTTCCTGCAGGCAGAATTCAGGACTAGACATTATCTGTAGAAGAACACAGCTTCAGTTATCATAAAGTAACATGATCTGTCTGCACACTGAACATTTCTATGGGTTCTGGTGAGGAAGTGGAAAACTTCCATTATTGGGTGGGAGAAGGGGAGGAAATGCATGGAGCACTAGGGCACAAAACCCAGACAAGCCATAATGGCATTTCCCAATAATATTTGTTAGATAAAAATTTTCAGTGAAATATCACGACAGTGCAGCCTACTCCCACATGAGATCTACCAACGTGTAGGGTGTGAGCACCTGTTTACACCTTATGCTGCTTTGTACTGAGAACAAAATTCCATTTGGAGCAGAGGCAGCTCAAATATACCAAAAAGCATTGCTGCCCTGCAGCTCCCTCTGCTCTCCCAGTGTAGGACTGTCCTGGGAACCAGAAGTATCCTGTACCTTTTTGAGCCAGGATGATATTTTGAAAGTACCTGTGAATTCCTTTTGTCAGGGAATGTGAGCTGTTCTTCATGTAACTGCTCTGAGCTGTTGCTAATACATCTGTTTAATATTAATGACTTATTTCAGATCCCAAAGTTTTAGATATTTAATGCAAAACAGTAAAGGGGAGAGGGGACAGAACCCTCTCACCAGTCATTTGTCTTCATCACAAGAGGTACTCATCCCTCATTTCCATAGTGATCATGCAATTCTGTGTTTCATTGAAGCTACACCTCCCTCTCAGTTATAAAGGAGGAGATGCTAAAGGAGAGGCCAATGTAATTACTGACCTATCCAGCAGCCCTAGGGCTTATCTGTTTTCATCAAGAGAGGATTGTGCCTAAAGTAAGAGGAACTGACAGTTAAGGGAGTTGTGCTTCATGGAAGGGTGAGGAAGGCAATGCTGCAGGAAAGGTGCTTACCTGTAGAAGACACCAAACATGAGACCTGAATGGAACATTTTGTACAGCATTAACTGCAGTTGGAAAGGTTGAAGGGCTGATCCTTCGTGTATGTTCTGTCTCTTACATGTGCACTCGTACATGTGCTCTCACAGACAATCTGGAATAGCTCTACTCAAATAAGTGAAATTATACATCTGTAAAGCAGGGTGGGATGGTAGTAAAATTGATCCTTTTTAATGTTAGCTTTCAAAAATACATTTTGAACTTCCTTTGTATGAGGGTGTTTCTAGAGCAAGCAAATGAGAATTTAGAGGAGAACTAAGAAGGCATCTAACTTCTGTGATCCCTAGTACTATCTTACCTCAAAATGGAAATGTGATGGGTTACTTCACCTCAAGCGAACAAGGACTGATGCTGTAAATCAGCATGAATTTCAGGTACCTGTTTAAAGTGCAAGGGACCAGATGTCCTGTGAGTGGCAGGACCTTCCCCTTGAATATAAACAGCACAGTGAGACATTTTAGTATGATCACTGATGGGTATGCAAAATAAGCAAAAATGCATAGTTTGGGCACCACAGTCAATTATGGAAGAAGTGATCACAGCTCTTGAGAAAATTCTCGATTCCTTTTCATCCCCCAGAAGGTATGAATGATGTTGCATAAAAATCAAAGGGAAGTAACTGGAAAGAGAGATTATTTATTCTAGTTTACTTGCAGTTTCTTCTTTCCCTTTCTCTTGCTGCCATCTGTAAAGTAAATCGAAATAAATTAAAGCGAAAGGAGTTTAATAAATCCTACCTCTATTGGGTTCAGGACTGGGGTTGACACCAGGGGCATGCTCATCACAGTCAAGGTCCATCCACTGAGGTTCCCTATGTTGTGGAGACCCAGAACGGCATTCCCAGTTCAGGAAAATGAGAGGCCTCCAGCCCTGTGCCCTCTCCCATTCTGTCAGCCTTTTGGTCACTCTCGCTCTGTTTTCCTGTTGGCCCTTGCCCTAACCCCACCCTTGTGACACCCCCATGTCCCCTGGTAATTGGTCTCTGAGGTTTCTTAACCTGAACCCCCTCAGCCGCTCTTGGCTTTTTGTTCTCTGACCAATGGACAGTGCATGCGTGTAGCTGAAATAAACATCTCTGTGAAACCCCTGCAAAAGGCCCTTCCTGCTTCCTTACTTGCTATCACTCCAAACAACAAACAGATGCAACACTATGTGTTAGTTGCATATCCCACTTCATTACCTATAAAGTGTCATTCTTTTTGCCAAAACCCTCAGCTTGAGGTTATTTGAAGACTTTTGGAATGTTGCTGGTGGGAACATTCTGGTGAATTCTGAATTAGCTGCAGAATACCTATCAGACATGCTTAGGAGCAGAGGTGCTGTACTTGTCAAGTATTAATATCGCTGAAACTTTCCCAAGATCTTACACATAAATCATTATCTCCTTCCTCTCTCTCCCCCACACACCAGCTTGTCTGTAGACTTGGACAGTAACACAGCCACAGGGAAGGACTGTTTCTGGCTTTTGGTTCTGCAACACAATTAATTAGTTCTGAAAGTTATTTTAGGAATGTTATTTCCATCCCATTTCCTATAACATCACAGTACTGTATGAGATTGCTAGAAAATCATGCAAATTTTATCAGCCATTCCATAACTATTGTGGCATTGACCCTTTTTACCCAAAAGTCACTGCACCAGTCATCAAGTGATCACATCATTGCATTGTCCACAGCAATTTTCCTCAAAGTACTGTAGAACCCATAATTATTGCAAGGAGAATAATGTTTTACCCATTAGACCTGGAAACACTCTGAAGGATAGTCTATAGCACTGTCAACTTTTGCAAGAAAATTGCACTAGTACAATTTAACTTGATATTGATGCAGGTGGGAAACAGAGCAGACAAGGTCGTGGTATCCAGGCTTGGATTTTACAATGATTTTGTACAGTATATTGCAGTATTGGTTTCAATAAATATAAGTAAAAATGTCAGGGTGAAATCTTTAGCCCTGTTAAGAGTTGCAGATTTCCAGTGTGTAGTCAGTTGCATTGTATGTGAGTGACTGGAATGGTACAGTTGATCTAATGAGCTTCTTGCTTATATGATAAATAAAAACTAACCAACTTGAACTAGGTCTGAAAATTAAAAAATAAAGTTAAAAGCCTGAGGAACGCAGTAATTGGATTTGTGGAGATCATCTATCTCTTCAGCCTTATTTTTTCCCATTTGCCTCCTATGGATTTTTTTGATTGATACACCACTTGGAACTGGTAGTGGGGTGACAGAGGATGCAACAGGGGAGGGAGAGACAAACAAGTGAGTTATTTCTGTGAGTGTCTACTTCCAGTTTTACAGAAGCAGCATCTGACTTGTGGAGAAGCAAGGCAGGGGCTCTCACCAGTGGGAATTCAGCAAGAACAACCATTTCATGTGGAGGCAGAACACCTCTGACCCAAGGCAAAACTGAGTTGATCAAAAGTATTTCTTCACATTTGAGGTGGGAAATTTTCAGGGAAAATCCTATGAAAGGCAAAGGATTTACACTTTTTTGTTTGCTCTTAAAATATTATGAGCAAGAACTAGAGGAATAGATGGTTGTAAGAAGGAGTGATGTATCATCTATATAAAATATAGATGTAATATATAATAATTTTATATATAGAACATGTTCTGTATATACTATATACATAATATATATATATAGGATTAAAGCATAGCATAGAATTCCAGGCCTGGAAAAACCTGCTCTTTTGTTCAATATAAACATTTCAATGTCACGTCTTTTATTTATTGTGCATTATTTTACCTTTATAAACCCTATGGACTTGAATCTGTCATCCCCAAAATCTGAAACATTAACCACATACCTACTCATGACTAACAACTAGGAAGAGGTTGAGATATGAGCAAAATGAAGAAAAGTTGCAAACATGAGTAAATCCTCATGGGCTGTATTGTCTAGAATATTAAAAAAAAAAAATTACTGTGTCTTGGAGTAACAGAGGATATTCAGGATGCAAGACAGGCAGACATGGTCCTTTTCTTTATGGGTCTGCAAGTAGGTTCAAAAATAGCAGAGCATGGGAGGGGAAAAACCTGAGAATTTGCAGCTCTGGTAGGTCTTCTAGACTTGAGAGCATTGGATTAGCCAGAATTGCAAAAGGGAAAATATTTAAAAGCTGTGTTGTCATTGCTAGAAAAGTAGCATATGGTATTACCTTGGCAAACTGAGATGCTCTGTGTTCAATGAGAGGTAAGGAGGGTCTTTAAAAGTCTGGAGAAAAATCTTCCTTAGAACCAGTGTGTTGGTGAATGGCTCTGCAGAGGAGCAGTCTCCTGCAAGCAGACATGGTACAACTCTGAAAGGTAGCTACAGAAGCCTGCAGTCTCTTGTGTGTGTCAGCAGCTAAATCTTATTTCTTCCTGGGATCTACAGTACATCTTTTCATTGATTTGGTGAGGAAGGAGTAGGAGTAGGTGCTTCTATAAAACATCCTTTTATTTCCAGTCATGCAAAATTTACATTTAAAGCATTCTGTCACTAAATCTAATTCATCTTCAAATGCTATGGAAGGCAGCTTTTTTAGGTATCAAGGTGACCTTTTGCATTACATCTGAAAACCGTATTCTTACAGTAACACAAAGCAGACAGAAGTGGTTTGGGTTATGACAGCACCAACCTATCTACACACTATGGATCCCTCCTTGTGCTTATGGGGAGGTGTAGTTTTGGGTACTTCAGAGGGTCTCCTGTAAGGCAGGTCAAGGTTTTCATGAGACCAGAGCTTTAAGAGATCATGAGAGTATTTGGCTCTCGAAAAGCTCTCTAGTCCATCCTGCAGCTCAGGGAATGATCAAGTTGCTTTTGCCATTCTGTCAGATCTTCATCAAATCTATTCTTCTAAGAAAAAATACCTGGTAGAGAGGTTCTATAACTGCCTGAGGTAGTGAACTTCTAGTTCTTGCTCTTACAGATGGAAATTTCTTTTGAACGTTTAATCTTATTCTGTTCAATTGCAAATTAAATTAATTATGTCGTGTTCTATCCTCAGCAGACATGGAGAACAATTGATCACAGTTGTTTTCACTGCATTTTGCATAATGAGAAACTGTTATCGTGTCATACCTCAGGTTTCCCTAGACTAAACAACTAATTTTTGTGTTCTTTTTTTCTTTTTTTTTTCTATCCCTATTCACCCCCTTTTCTTCTTTTATAATTCTATGTTCTAGTGTCCTATTTCTTGAACTTTGTACTTTTCTCAGTGCTGTGTTCATGAGTCTTGTTCAGTCAAGTCTTCAAGCACAGATGCCAGTACTGGACAGGTGACACTCAGAGATTTGGATACAGTAGTGGTGGGATGTTAGGGGTAATATGTTTTCAAAGAAGTAACATGACAATAAACATTAAATGGCAGTTTTTGTCACCCTTATTTTATTTGATATAGCATTATTGACAAACAGTAGAGGACTTAGAATCGCATCTTAATATATAGTCTGCCTCTCTATGTAACCTGTGCAGATTATTTTTCATTTCTTTATAAACAAAAACCAAACCACAATATTGCCGTGCCATTCAGGAGGACTAGCAACCAAGTTTCTTTTCAGAGGTGAATGCTTACTAAAGGTGAGTGGGAAAACTGAATATTTTTTTATCTTTGTGAAAGGGTAAGTAACACAGGACCAGAAGATTGGAAAGTAAGCACATAGAATAATCTTTCCAGTCTCTGTCAAACTAGTTGCTGAAGCCAAACATCAGCAGAAATTACTCTGCATCACTGAGGAGTTGCTTGGTATCCAGACTGTTTGCACAGATAGCAATGCCGTTAATTCTACCTGTGTCCTTCACAGATCTTCGTTTACTTGTCTAGTTGCAAATAGAGCATCCAAAAACCAGTGCCACCTCCTGAAATTTGGCCAGTCAAATGTTCATTTTTCAGAAGGGATATGAGGGGCTGAGTTTTTAACCAGTGTTTTGAGCACCCTAGTGGAAGAATCCATTGTGAACTTATGAAACAACCTTCACTCTTCTTTCTCTTTGGGAATTCTCTATGAACAATGTGGGATCTTCTTCAATTATTTTGTATTGACAATCATTTGTCAAGTAATATCTATATGAATATTTTTTTTTTATGTTGTAGCTTGTCCATGATCTGCTTACTGAGGATATTTGAAATTAGAGATGACTGATTAGCTGTGATTGTACATATTGGTTATCTAGGGCAGTTCTAGTCCCTGATGGGATGAGCCTAGGACTTTGAAGCACATTTACGCAGTGAATGCTTATGATTAAAAATTTGACCACTCTAGTGACCACTGAAAATCGTTTCTTTGAACACTTCTGCCAGTAAACTCATTAGTTAGAATAATTGCACAAAAAGGACACAAAAAGGGGAGCAAAGCAAGGCAGACCAATTTGTTTTCAAATCAGAATGAATATTGCTGAAATATTCTAGTCTTTCCCAGTCCTTTGAGATTTGCCTATGTAAGAATATTTTGTGATGTTGATAGGCCTTTTTACTCCTGAAGCTTTAACAACTCCTGTTTCTGGCAGGATCTTATGGATGAAGTGTTGTCATGTCCATGATTCCTTGCTGCTCTGACCCACTTCATATTAAGCAGATAGAAAGAAGGAAATTGCCGACTCAAATGTGCTACTTGAAGAATTTCTTTTTTCCTGAATAACCACAGAAAAGCAGAGGGTTAAATATGGAATAAATGAATATATATAGCCTAGATTATTTGTGCCTGATTATTCTACAGTGCTTTAACACTCTTTGGTAAAATAGGCAGAGCAGATACTTGCATACCAGGAATCCTATGGGTTTTGACTTTACTGCTCTTGGTTTCTTTTATGTGTCTGCATAGGGAGAGAGGGTGAGTCTCATTTTTAACTTCCTTCAGAGGCAGAAGCCTGTTTTGGTGATTAGCTTTAGAAATCATGTTTAAGTAGATGTTTAGCTGTAAATTTGCCATTGTTCTGTCAGCTTTAGTTCCCCTTGATTTGGTCTCTTTCCTTCTTTTTCTCTTTTCCCCACTCACTCAGGACATAAACTTTAATGATGAGATTTCATGCTCAGTCAAGTTTTTGAAAGCCACTTATGTGAAGCATCAATCAGATGATATACCTGCCCTGGCTGGGTGCCTGCTTTTCCCTTCCTACAAGGTGCTGATGGTCAAAAATATGTAATGAACTACTATTGACAGCTTATCAGACTATCACCTCTCCCTCCTCTCCTGCTGCAAAAAACCTCTGCAAGTGATGGCTTAGTCTTGTCACCATGGAAATTGTTATTGCCTGGCATTACTCTGGAAAGTATAATTGTGTTTGTTTCTTAACACATCCACCGACACATTTTTACAAAAAATGCCTGGTAAATTGGTAAATCTCTTCTTCTTTCTGTACTTCTGCCACTGACCTAACACTGGATCTCATGTTTCTCTGCAGGTTTTTACCACTTTTTAGGTAAAGAGCCTCATTTCTGTTAGTCTTATTGCATGGCCTCTGCTACTGTGGCGAAATGTAGGAGAATATTTCTACAAACAATAAAATCAGTTCAATAATTCCAGCAGTATTGTTGATAAAGTACAGGGTCTAGCAGCTTCTAGTTCATGTTAGGTAAATATATTTCCTAAATTGTGTTTAAAAATGTTTGGAAGCAGGTGAAGATTTGCCTCTGCAAGGACTTAAAGCCTCAAGGTTTTTACTGCCCTAGAACCATGACCAGCAGAAAATGTCTCTGTTTTTTTCATGCCTTTTCTTCCTGTGCTGGACTTCAGTGCTAATGCATCTTGCTTTCAATTGACATGAAGAAAAAACCTGTGTTTGTGTATGTGCTTGTGAGAAGCCTGGGAATAAGCTCTAGTTGGAGCTTATGTCATTTATACAGCACATTGTATTGCCTGTCTGTGATAAAGGGGTCTCACCCCACAGCAAATCTGGTGGCCTGCAACGCAAAATTTCACAGCTATTTAAATTGCCAAAGGCTGCTGAAGAGCAATTGGCACTGTGGCACACACCCCTTCTGCCAGGTGGTTGTTGCCAGAAGAGAGGAAGGATGGACAAAGGGAGGCCAGCTGTGACTACATTTGATGAAGTTCATCTTTATAATCTTTCTCCTAACTATTATTTGCTCTGGATCTCTGAGGTCAGCCTTACCCACTTCAATGTGCTTCTTCACTCATTACAGTGTGCTGAATATTGAATATTTTTCTGTCCATCCCTCTTCCAGTGCAGCATTTTTATTTGTCAGTTGCTGTCTACCCAACTTCTTATTTCATGACCTTTCTAAATGTAAAAAGAGTAACACATAAATATCTTCCACTAAATAAGAAAGTACAGGTATTAGATAAAAGAATTTTCATTATGTAGCTGTGAAGTAGAACACAGCGGCTATCTCATCACACTTCTTGGTTTCACCTGACAATATAGAACAGGAAATAAGGAAAAATAATTGCTGCCATTTCAAATCTTGAAGAGATTTCACAGAAGGAAAAGCCTAATTATTGATATTTAAGTCTGTAAGGATATTATGGCAAACAACCATGACTCTTGCAAAAATGTCTCAAAATGTATTAGTTCTGTAGCTGACATAAGAAACCTTTACAAACACCAGATGTTTTGTTGGACCAACGTTTGATGATTTTGAAGATGAATTTTGTTACACTAAAAAAAAACCACTCTCTTTGAATGAATTCAGATTTTTCTTTATTTTATTTTGGTCTTTGAGGCAAGTAAGCTTATTTTATTTGTAATCTGTTATATCCTTGAAGTGTCACTAATCTGTAAGGTCTGCTTTAAATTAATTGCTGCTAACTTAAATTGTCTGGGCCTCTGCTTTGCCTCTGTAATGGGTTGCACAGCAAAAATAAGCTCATTAAGGCTTCCCACTCTGGAGAGGGGATATAAAAAACAAGCAGCATGATGAAGGCCTATCTTTGCATTGTTTGCCACCTGAAGCTTTATTGCATGAGTGACTAAGAAATGGGCTACTAGCCCCGCTCTGCTTTTCTGCTGAGATTGTCTGAATTGTGCAGCACTGCTTGCTTTCAGGATTAAATGCTAGCTCTTGCTCTGTGAGCACTGCATCACACCTGTAATTTATTTTCAGATTTGTTGGCACCATCAGAACAGTCACCTGTTCTTCCCACGTGTTTTTTTTTTTGCAAGCCTGTATTCTCTAGTACCTCCCTAGCTGGGCAAATACAGTCCCCCTGACAAATAACTTGTGTTTTACATGAGACAGAACAAAATGAAATTACCAGCCCACATAATGTACAGGTTGTGCCTTGAACATTTCTGTGCAGGTTTGTCTCTGCTTCAAGTCCCAAAATCACAAACTGTTTTATTTAGTCTTATTCTCAGCTAATCCCATATCCTCCCCGCCAACTCTGCTTTGCTTTTCACAGCTCTCTGTGTAATGGGTCTCTGTTTAATGAGTTGAAGAGTTGTTTTCAGAGATCAAATACTGTTTTCAGTATGCATGTACCTTCATCTACTAAAACAAATTCCAGTGGCTTTGAGAAGAGAAGGGTTGACAGTGTAGGGGAAAAAAAAGACTGATGAAGGGAAAGGTGGTATGATTGCTGAGTATTCCGATTTGGGAGACAAGGAAGACTAGTATTTTATTCCTCCAGTGTTCTTTGTATCTATCTCTCAGACAGAATCTCTGTTAGTGGAAATCTAATTCTTCAGCCACTGGCAAAAGTTAATTAATTTGTAACTATATTTCATCTTTTAAGTGACAGTCCTTTCTGACAGAGGAGCTGATAGAAAGAGCAAAGGGGTTAAGGTGTCATGTAACACCACATTCGTCCCAGGAGATTGAGGTAACATCAGCTAGTTTCATCTCTTCCATAAGATGCCCTTCATAGCATGGAAATACTGTACTTTAAGTGAGGAGGAAAGGATTGCTTTTAGTGCTCTGCTCTTTATTGCTTCACCTTTTATAAGGAGTCTATCTAGAGTTGTGTTTGTCTAACCTTGCTTTTTTTTTTTTTTTTTTTTTTTTTTTTTTTTTTTTTTTTTTGGGTCAGTGGTTCCTTCTCCAGTGGTCTCATATGTCCTCACTTTGTACTGCCCTATTATTTGGGTTTCTAATGAGCAAGAAGAGATTTTCTAATTTTAATTTGAAGTTAATACCATGAATGGCAGTGGTCACATGATGTCAGAAGTTCCACTAGAGACCTGAGAAACTTGAGAACTGCTCTTACAATGATTCCATGAAGCTCAGCAAGGAAAAATTCTGCCTTTGTGGTAGAATAATCCATGGTCAGTGCAGGTCAGGAACTATCTCTTAGAGTATCAGCCCATCAGGGAAGGACCTGGGGTTAAGATATTAAACAGATAGCTGACTATGAGCCAGCAAAATAAGACAATCATCTTCCTATAGCCTAATATAAGTGTGATTAAGAGACATGGGGATGCTCTTATTTTCCCCTGTGCAGCCATGCTGAGCCTGCATGAGGGTATTATATCCATTTCAGACTTCCTAGTTCTACAGGAGCATTGAGAAACCAGGAAGGGTGCCTGAGATGTTTAGGAACCAAGAAGACATAGATGATGAGGAAAAGTTGAAGGAATTCTGTTAATTTAGTCTGGTGGAAAGAAGCAGTAGAGCCAGGAAATAGTAACTGTTAGTAGCTTGTTGAGTAGCAAAAACATCAGATACAGGCTGTTCCCAGGAATGGAAAGTGATAAAGCAAGGATATCCTGGTTTTGGCTGACATAGAGTTAATTTTCTTCCTAGTAACTATTACAGTGCTATGCTTTGGATTTAGTATGAGAACAATGATGATAACACACTGATTGATGATTTAGTTAATGTTGAGTATTGCTCCTCAAAATCAGGGATTTGTCAGCTTTCCAGGCTCTTGCCAATGAGCAGGTGTGTGAGAAACTGAGAAAGGACACAGCCAGGACAGGTGACCCAAACTAGGCAAAGGGATATTCCATTCCTGAGAACATCATGCTCAGTATAAAAACTTGGGGGAGTTGTCTGGGAAGGAGCAGCCTGGACATTGGTTAGTGGTTGGTAAGCTGATGGATTGTGTTTCTCTTGGGGTTAATATTTCTCTCTCTCACTCACCCTTAATTCCCCACTCTTCCCCCTGCTTATTTTTAATTACATTTTTATTATTATTTTTAATATTTTGTTTTGTTGCCTTTCAGTTACTAAATAGTTCTTATTCCAACTCATGAGGTATATCTTTTCTTTCTGATTCTTCTTCCCACTGCAATTTGGAAGTGACAAGGGGAAGTGTTATACTTAGTTGCTAGTGGGGTTAAACAACATCAAAGAGTGGATTCAAGATGCAGAGCTCAGGTGAAATGTTAAGAAAATCTTTATCCCTGGGAGAGAAGTATTCTGTAACATAAGGTACAGAGATTGTTGCAATATCTCCATACTTGGAGGTTTTTAAGACTCATCTGGACAAATTCACAGGTGACTTGATCTAGGTTTGAGTGGGAGATTAGAGTAAGTGATTTCTAGGGTTCCCTTCCAGCAAGCATTTCTGTCACTTTGTCAGTTGAATTTGTTCACTTTGATATAAAGAAAAACAAAATCAAATCCCTTTTAGGCTGAAGTTGCCAACATATAAAATGGCCATCAATCCAAAGGCCTGCTATTCTGGAAAAATGAGCCTTCCAAAACAGAAATAACAGTGTCTCTGTACAGCAATTGTAGGTTGTCTAGGATTCAGTCCTGGTCCATTCATGCTATGAAAATCTGTTTTGACAGAGAAGAAACTATGCTTCAGTTTCATTTAAATAGAATTTTAATAAATTACATAGAAAATTAATGTCTTATGGTTAGCATCTTTTGTAATGTAGTTTATTTTGCTGTGCAATTTCTGAACTGATTATCTGAGATTACAAAGAAGCTGACACCACTAAAGTAGCTCAATAGTGAAATAGGTGGTAAAGGGGGCATTTAAATCATTGTACTTAACTTTAGTAGTTGCCATAACTTTCAGATTAGAGATGTTTGCTATTTTTGGAAATAAATAAACAGATGGTCAGAAGAACTTCACTGGGTTGGCTTGCAGTTTGTTCACTTTTTCTTTTGGAAGATAGAAGGGTTAGAAATTCACTTGCTAGAAATTAAAGTGCAGGTTCCAGGTCTTAAGACTCATGACCAGCAGGAAAAAAATAATACAGAAACTGGTATTTCCATATCTACTTTCTTTCATTCATTCTATCCTTCTTTCTTTTTCAAGAAAGTCTAAGAATTGATTTGGCTGTCTCTAGTTTTATTTTGATGTTTCACTACAGCATTTGTTGTGAGCAGTGGCTAAATTCTCTCTGCAGAGATTAAATATGTATTTATTTTTCCTTGGCATAATGTGGACCTTATACTGTGTGTAGTATAAAATTTATGGTGCCTTAAATTGTTTACTTCAAGTCTTCTTGCTGGTTGCAAATAAAGGGAACAAGAGGTACTTACATCTCTGAGCAACTTTAACTAGTTCTAAAATATAAAAAAAAAAAGTTTTTGATTACAGAACTTCCCAGTTTATTTCACATTTACTTTTTCTTCTTCCATTAATAAGTAAAGACATAATTTGTTAAATTCTTAGTAAGTGGGATTGAATGGTCACCAAATTGCTAATAAAGGAACAAATTAAATATCAATACTAAATTAAAGTGTTGGCCAGGCTAGAGAAAAATGAAAAACAGTATCTGTACTCTATTAGTAGTTTGGAAATAATGGAAAACTGTCAGCAGAAATCCACTGTCTTCCATAAATCATCCAGTATCTTTGATGTGGCGGGCAAAAGAATTCACCAATGACAGGTGCTGTCACAGAATATATTTATTCCACAAGTTTTTATTTTCTCTATCAGCTACAATGATGGACAATCATGTCTTGTTTCCAGAATAATGGCAATTTCTAAGAAATTCTACAACTGCTGCCCTTGAAGACTGTCTGTTTTGTGATCCAATGTCAAAATCTATCTGTGTGCCTGTACAAAACACTTATCACTGTGGTATTTAAGCACTCTACATGGTTTAAAAATGAACAGTGAATCTGCCTGGAGGATAGTCAGTAAAATCTACTTAAGTTTTGGATTTTTTGATATAATGTGATTTCATCGGGTTGACAGAGGGACACAAAGAAACATCAGACACTTCGCAAAAATTTGGGGAAAAAAGCTGTTCTTATTTATTTAACTCAAAAAGAGATTAAAGTATTGAAAATTTTGAGAATAAATTCTAGTTGTCATTGTGACTTAAACCTTGACATGCAAAAGAATAATGGGTTTTTACTTGTTTGTATGATGATGAGAGGTGGGTTTGTAATCACCCTATAATGGACTTTGCCACTAGAATGACACCTTAGGAGAGGGAAAACCCTCACTGTCCTATTCCATTTTCCCCTCACCACTATGACAGCTGAGTATTAACAAATAATTATTCCAGCACATTGAACGATAGCGTCAGGCTGCAGATTGTTTGGTTTCCAAGACTTCCATTAAAGGTACCACTTACAAAGGCAAGTTACTTGACCCTTGCAGAAACTGGTCCAGTGGCATATTCAGCCCAACAAAGTACAAACCCTGCAATGTGGGAAAAGACACCCTCAGCTAATGACTTGGCTGTGTTCTCATCACCTCAGAAGCCAAAATTTTGCTAATCTTATGCAATCAGCCTATAATTTATGAGTTCTTTAGAAAGTCTTGTAATCATTGCACTTGTTGTGGATAATTTGGAGATATAAATGATACATTTGATTTAATGTACCTCTCATATCTTACTGCCAAGCTCTGAACTCTATATTGTTTCCATTGCATATTTTTTTCACTACAAAACTGTTCCACAACTTCCTTTTGACTACATGGACTTCATATTGAGTTGAGGCACTCAAGAAAAGACAGAAGAAATTAGTGCACTCAGCCAACACTGAAAATATAGCGATACCAATCCCTGTTGGGTAAATAACAGTGAGGAAAGGATAAAATTTCTCAGAATATTATTACTGAGTAATACTTTGTCAGGCTATTGGCTGCATCCAGATGATAGATATAATGGAGGGAAATTAAATAAAGATAATCTTGTGGATTTGAAGAAGGAACTGAAGAAGGCCCCCATCAATAGATTTGGCAAAGGCGTGTAGCTCTTGCTCCTCCTTTGAGAAGAATTTATTTTCCCTTAGAGAACAGATATGAAAAGGGAGCTGAGTAGGCCCTGGGAGTCATGCAGGAACTGAAAGAATTGACAGAAGCAGATGGTTCCCTACACCTGTGCCTAAGGCCCGCACAATTAAAGCAATATGCAAAGAGCAAAAATTTCTATTGCCTTACAAGAGTTATTGACTAATTACAAGTATCTGTCTATAATTAAGGGATCAGCAAAATTCTGGCATGTACTCTTGCCATCAACCATCTCCTTGGCACTTTGAAAAAAATAGCACCATTTTGTATTGTGTTTGGAACCCACTGAGAAACTGTATTTTGGGATGATGCTGGAGGAGCTAAAAAGGATGCCTGCCACAGCAAAGGAGTATGTAAATTCCATGGGGTAGACAGTAACTGGGAAATTGTACAGGCATATCTGAAGAAGATTCCAGCTGTCAATGATATGCCTACCCTAACAAACTAAGGGAGCATGCAGTTTGGTTAGCAGATGGCTTTGTGTGGCTGTCCTGATCAACAACCTCAGATCAGATTCATCCAGAGATGTCCAGGAGAGATAGGACACATGTTCTTGTGAAGAGTTAGAAAAATAAATGGCAACTAAGGACCAAGGTCTTAATAAATAGGTAGCAGTTAATGTTAAGCACAAAGCTACCAGAGCAGGTACCAGAACATTTATCTATATAATGTCCTCAAAACTGAAGGCCAGTGAGCTATTTATCATAGCTGCAGCAAAAGCTGAATCTCAGTATATACAAGTTGAGAAGGATGTCATAGCTTAGCTCTTGGTGATGAATAATTTCTAGGATGGGTTTGTTGGAGGCCTGTATTAGCTGAAACTGACTGCAAGCAATTCATTGTGGTTTCCAGGAAGCATTGAGCAGATGCCTGCCAGGTGTAGAGGGATTATTTTTTCTGACCAACTGCAAATGTATGACTTGCAAACTGAGTAGCAGAGGTAGAAGACTGGTGGCTGCAGTTATACTCTTGAGCATTTGTAAGAAAGATTTATAGGAAAGCACACAGACAACCAAGGATGTGTCAATCCAATTAAAGAAAAATAATCTCAACAACCTTTCTAACATCAAGAAAATATGGAGTTTTCCTGATTATATAATTAGGGCAAGACCTTTTAGAAAATCAGTATAACTCTTGGCCAGAAGTTTATGTGCCCTGATCCCTTTTAGGATTGAAATTTTCAATACTGCAAAGGATATTGTTCAAGGGCACCAGATGATGATCTGAAATGTGTTACAGGGAAATATGATTAAAATGTTACCTGAAGGTCATTTAGGGATTGGAAACTCTGAGACAGGTCAGAGACATTTTCTAGTGTTCCTCAAATGAATAGTGATACTGAGGAAACTACCAAAGTGTCAGAAATAGAAGTCAGTGCACTAAAAGAAAACAGGTTGGCAGCACAGAAAAAAATTTGTCCTTGAGCTAGAAAGACATAGATTAGCAGAAAAAGTTCTGGTACCCTTTGAAAACTTATGTGAGGATGCTTGCAGTCAAACAGGTGTTTGCACATGTCAAATCAATTTTTGCTAGAAATAGCATATGTGATAGTTTCTGAAAAATGGTAAGTTAATATGGTTGTGAAATGTGTTGCTCTCCACTTGCAAAATAGAGGAAACCATATGGTATGTTGATCCAGTGTAGGAACATGAATATGCAGTGCAGCCCTGATCCTCAAAAGTATTCTGTCCCCTATTAGTTACACAAGATGGATGGGCTCTCAGGGCATTACTAGGGGGGCTTTTATCTGTGTTTCATGCCTGGGTGGGAATGCTATTAAGACTTCTTAATGGAGGAAACAGGCTAAAATGGTCATCTATGTAGTGGAAAAAAGACTTTGGAGGTATAGTGTCCTGAGGGCATAACTTAATCAGATTTTGGAGTTCTTGATAACTTCTGGGTGTATAGGCTGGATGAAGCCAACAGTAGAGCTACAACTCATGAGCCTGATGGAAAGTTTTTGTTTGTATATTTTCAGAATTAGATTAATAGGTTGGAAACTACATTTCACCCCACAATTTTTTCTAACACTGCTTACAATGTTGGAGCCCAGTTTTTGCAGAAGTACGGTAATGATCTATATCTGTTTTGACTTTTGTGGTGAAATATGACTTCATTAAGCATGTAGAGGGAGCACTAAGGGAATATGAGATATAAGCAAAGATTTGGAAGCTGTTGGAGAAAATCTTTGTCATTTGTTGCTGGTTTTCTAATATGTTTTTTCTGCATGGGTGGCTTTTAAGTGTCCATGAGTGCATAAAGTACAGAGTTTTGAGATCAGTTGCTAGTGAAATGCCATTCACTGTTTTATCTAGAGGTTTTTGCTTTTCATAAAGCACACAGGGGAGAGGCAGCCCTCATGTGGGATGCTGTATTGCACTTCCACAGCAATAGCCAGTTTAGGACCAGGGAGTTTGGCCCTTTAATTCTCTGGCCACTGTAAATCCACTCCTGATCTTATCTAGAGATATTTTTTACTTTTGCCACTTGTTCATTTACAGTCTCATTTCAGGTCCTATCTCACATTATCCCTCTGATTCTTTCCTACTTGTGCCACTTAGTCTTTCCCCTTTTGCATTCATTTATTATTTAATACTCTTCTGAGGTCATGCTTTGTTTTCAAACTCTGGAAAGCTGCTCAGAAGGGTGTGCATAGAAGTGTGGTATGAGCATGCTGCTTTGTTGCTGTTTCACCCAGGTTATGGGTTTTAGAACAGGCGGACTATATCTGACACCTATGTATAAGAGAGATGGAGGCAAGTATCAAGTGTAGCATACATGCAGGCAAGTTGTAAAAGCCTCTGTAGCTGTAGATGAGCAGTAGAAACATGCTAGCACTGCATACTCTGTAGTTACTGATGGAACAAAATAGGGGTCACATCAATTCAGAGTTTCACTTCTGGGAAGAGGGCAGCTCTTTCAGTTATTAGCTTGGAATTGGCATAGAATATTAGGTCTATTAGGTCCTTGTAGAAAGCCTGCCAGTTTTCATTATTTCAGTCCAAAGTGTCAGTTCCTGGGGTATTCAATACACTTGCAGCATCTATGTTCTTTGTATTCTTTAATTGTGTAAATTACATGTCAGTAATGTGAAATCCCGGGTGGTGGGAATAGCACAGCATAGGCAGTCTTCTAACAACATTGTTAATAGAGAGCAAATGCTGCCTTGCATGTGTACTTTGAAAAGCTGTTACTATTTAGTGCTTGCAGAAGCTTAGACGGACAGGAGAGAACAAAAACTATTCATTGCCTCAGAGCCATGTATCCAGCCTAAGTAAGGAAACAACAACTGGTAGAGCAGACAGACAGACAAGACAATCATCCCAGTACAGTTGAGTGGCCCACAGGCCTGCCTTACTTAAGAAATAACTGTTTAAGAAAGAACTACAGGGGTTGCTGAACATAGTAGGGGTTCTTCATTCTGTCTCATTGCTCTGGTAGAAAGGGAGCATTATTTGTTCTGGTTTTGTAAAGACTTGGAGAAATCAGTGCTCTGTGATACACTGCTGCCCAATTATTGCAATGCTTCATGGAATCATCCATGAACTGCATCACATGGACGTCTGTGCAGTTTCCAGGCCTGCCTGTGCTTTGAACTGACTGGTCTTAGAGATGCTAGTATCTGTGCTTGCCATGTACCCAGGATTTTGTTCATCTCTACACAGAGTACATACTGCAAGTAGCTGAGTACCCTTTGGGACTCAAGGCACTAGACCACAGGTAATCAGCCTTTTCTCTTCAGATAGTTTTGTTTCTCTCATCAGAGAGACACAGAGGACTCTTCCCTTTCTATTGCTCACGTGGTCTGCATACAGCTTTTGGCACAGGTACAGCAAGGTACTGTAGATACCAATTTTTGTTCAAATGGAAGAGGTTGCTAGTGATGGATGATGTGGCCAGCTTCTCTGTTAGAAAAACAGGTTGCCAAATATTTTGACAATTGCTGCATTAAATATTTGCTACAAAGCAAATTTGGAAGAAAAATTTGTATATAAACAAACCCTCTTTTAAGAGAGTTTCCCCCACTGTCAACATCAGCTCCTTCAGAGATTAACAGGTAAGTAACCAAGTAAGCATATGAAAAGGAGCCCAAGCCATTTCTTCTGCTTCTGCCATGGATGTCTTTGTCCCTCTGCCTGTCCCTCAGCTCTAAAACATTGTCAGCATCTCCATAACACCCATATCCCTGTTCAGAATTGTGCCTGCATGCACACTCTCCATTTCCCACAAAGTGTTTCTGGCATGCACGATACAAGAGGAGGAGGTTGATTGAAGCCTCTGCAGAGATGTTAAAGGAACACCTATCAGCTGTGGGAAATATCTCCCACATTGCAAAGGGTTTAGGAATATACCTTCTGTTTGAATTTTCTCCTAATTTCTATTCTCAGGGAAAAGAAAGAAAAAAAGGACTCTAATGCTCTTTTGAGCACAGACTTTCAGAGTGGCCATAATGCATGTCACTGTTTCTGTGGTTCATGCCTGTATAAGGTTATAGCAATGCTCTTTCTCCCTTAAGGACTTTCAACGGCAACATATAAATAAGATTTTGGAAAGCAGAAATAATGCCATGACAGATGTGTAAATCATAAAAGTATCTAAAATTATGTGTAGTAATTAAAGTGTATAAAAAAATTTTCTAATGCTGATGTTGTGATACATGCCACCTTCTTTCCTTTTTTTCTTTTAAAACAGCTTGAATTTACAAACAACTTACCTGCATTGATTTAGAGAGAAATTAAAAGGTCCTTCACATTCCACTGACAAATCACTCTCTGGATTTGTTTACCGTTGAACTCTAAAGCTTTAATAGTGACTAGTCATTGCATCTTAAATATCTTGCTTTTGATGACCCCTTATGTTTGCAGAAGTTAACAATGTTTAAAGCAGTAGTTGAAACTGCTAAGTTCTGGTCCTAGATATCAGGAGTGTCTAGAGAATGAGAGAGGTTTCTTTTTCTAACTTTTTAACTAGTATTTTCGTCACAATGTGTGCATTTTAAGGGTTATGTGGACTTTAGTGGTCAGTACTGTATTGTGTGGAGTTGCAATGGCTATTTTCCATATCATTGAAAATTACAGGTGGTTGTGAATGTTCCATGGGAATGATTTTCTGGGAAAAGGTTTTTTACAAAATTGAAACTTTCCTTTGGGAAATCAAAATGAAAGACTTCATTTTATTGTCAGTTAAACCTAAATGATAAAACTTAATTTTACAGAAGTGAGCCAAATGTTTTATTTTGACTCAGTTCAATACATTTTTAATTTCAACTTTCCAGTTTCCTGGGGGACGAGAATGAAAGTTGAAGTGTCAATATTTCTCACTGGATGGGAATGTTACCCAGCTATATTCAAAGTGTAGCTGAAAAATTCTTCTTTAGGTATCGTAGACAAAAACTGCTCATTCTGAGGCTATTTTCAGTATATGCTGCTTTTGATGGGTGATGAAGGAAGGAAGTCACTCCAACAGTTATCTCCTTAGTTGTAAATCAAAAGCAGGACTTAAAATAGTGACATTTCAAGCATAGCACCTGTAGGTAGCACCTTTAAGCTCAAGCCCATACTGTCTGATTTTAAATCTCTTTTTCACAAACAAAACTGTATTAGGATCTCTTTCTAAATTTTGCCCAGGCATTGCTGGCAGAGAAGGGTGCCCATGCTAACCTGGTCAAAGTGGCGTTCTGTGCCAGGCAGTCCTTCATTTCTGCTACCAGTGGCTCAGCCCCATAAGTGTTGGTGTTTGGAAATGCTTGTATACTCAGCATAGCATGTAATTGCTCTTTTTTCTAAGCAGGGGAAAAGGACAGTGGCCATCATCATCAAAACTGGAGCAAGACTCAGTTGGACAGTACAAGGACTTCAGTCTGGGGAGGCAGAAGAGGCTATAAAACTGAACTGGTTACCAAGCCAAATTGAAAATCGGTGCACCATTCTCCATGCTTTAGCTGTCCTCTCTCCCAGAAGCAGCGCTGCCTGTGTTCCTGCCTCTTTCTCCTTTTTTCCCCTGCCTATTCATGATGTTTAATCTGTGGTCCCCAAATGTGGGATGAGACTGCTTGACTTTACAAACACAAGACTGAGTCTTATTGTGTGTCACCAATAATTTCTAGAGCTTAGATAGCATATTATTTAACATAACTTCTAAGTTTCATGATCCTTGCAAGCCAGCTTCCTTGTATTTCTCTGTGGGGAATGTGTGCAATTGGCATTTCTGAGCTCTTCTATTGTTCTGTCTTACAAGCCAAGCTAGGAGTCGTGTTAGTTTGTGTTACTTCAGTCTGTGAGAGCCTGTTTGGTGAAGAGAGAAGAAGGTGAAGAAGCAGCTTTCCCTTGTGCTGCTCCCCCAGCCATTACTGACTCATTAAAAGCATTTACGTCTTATTAATGCATCATGGGCAGCATCTGAGCAGTAGCTGTGATGGGAGCTAGGAAAACGGAGGCTTGTGTGTTTGAGCAGAGAGAAACCTGCATGAGGGAAAATACCCTCTGCCTTTATTGTTGTCATAAAGCATGCAAGTCAAGGTGCTATTAAGCAAATGCATCTGCTTCAATAGGATGTCAAGGGTGACAGCCTCTTTCGTTCTCTTTGTGATTGTCCTAAAAGTAGGTTTGATTCAGATAATATACTTTGTCAGAGGAGATCCTGCATTACCTCCCCACACACACTTCCTCCTCCCACCCCCAAAAGCAAAGGTCCCTTTAATCAGCTGCTCAAGTGCTGTACCAATTACCTCCCTACAGGGTGACCTTTTTATCTTGTAATGGCATTTTGGAATCCAGTCTCCCTAACCGCACTGGGAGTGTATGCATGTCACATTTCCAATTCTCTTTCTCACTTTTTCTCCCTGCTGTTGTTGGTACTGAATACAGACTAATATATTCATGACCTAATTAGGGTAATTTTTGCATAATAACGACCTCCCGGGGGAAAACTTTCTTTTGGGTGATTTTAGTATGTGCATGTGTGTGCATGCACACACTGTTCAGATACATGAACTGGAACAAGTGTTTATTTTTTAAGTGTTTCTCTGGTTATTAGAAGTATTATTTGTCATTTAAAATGGAAATGATGGAACAGAAGACCCCAGAGGAGGCAAATATTGTTAAAATTTTTGCTCTGTATTTCCTCTGTAATTGTGAAATGTGTGTCTTCTCTTCTGAATGTGCAAGACAGCATCTTGCTGCCTTGCCTTTATTAGATCTCTGTGCTCTTAAGGCTTCAACTTATCCTTACCAGCTTCATCCTTCCCCTCTGTCACTTAGCTTTTTTCC
This sequence comes from Cinclus cinclus, assembly GCF_963662255.1. Classification (NCBI taxonomy): domain Eukaryota; kingdom Metazoa; phylum Chordata; class Aves; order Passeriformes; family Cinclidae; genus Cinclus; species Cinclus cinclus. Next base: position 26,103,216 of record NC_085047.1, on the reverse strand, counting down.
CTCATGTCATTATTTGGCCTTCAGTTTTCAGATGAGTCCTTCATTTCCTATAGCGGTCACTTACTTGACCTTATCTTCACTGATGGACTGTGCTCCTTCCCTCCATCTCTGACATCTCAGTCCAAATTTTTGTGATCTGCTGTAGTTGGTGCCCATCTTTGCAGTCTGTCTCTGCCTGCCATGACGCTCACTGCTTTACTGTCTGATTTACCAAGTGCTTGATGTCTCCTACATTCCTTTATGACCTTTCTGTTTTCCCTTACTTTGCAGTTTCCACTTTCTTCTCCTCTTCAACTTGTATAGATTGTTTCTGGATTCAGCTTCCACTCTCAGCTCTCTCTTCTCGAGCTCCAGTTCTTCCTGCCCTTCTAGTCCTTGCTGTTTCTTAACTATGGTTTTCCATTTTCAGTTTTCTAGAGATTCTATGTGTAACCCTTTTGGGCAGGAATCATGTGCCACATTCCTCAGTATTTCACTGGTATAAGTAAAATAACTGTATTGACTTTGACAATGTTAGCAGAGATTTGCACCAGCAGGACACATTTATTTTCGTAAGCATATTAATCATATTTTCCCTAAACTGCTGTTTAAAGAGCATTAAGTGATAGCATTCAGAGCACTTATTTGCTCTAAAATGACACTACAGGATGGGTTTGCTGAAATTTTTATTTTATTTGTTTTCTTCTGTATTTATTTTAGTTGTATTAAGTAGTTCACTAGGAGTTTATGTCAATAAGGAAGATAAGCTTTCCACAGTCAAATGCTTTCTAGTGTTGAAAAAGTTCTTTATGCCTTGCTGCATTCCTTGTTCTTCCAGTCCCGGGCTCTTCATACTCAACACTGCGGGATTTGTCCTATAACTCTTCCTGTGATTCCCTGTTTATCCTTTGTACATGAACATCTGGAAACCTCATGAAGGCCTCGTGTTATTGACTTGGGCCTATCACTGTTTAAAAGCTAGGATGAGCTTTGCCTGGATCTGCAGATCCATCTCCTGCATCTGTTAGAGTTCTCTGTCCTATGCCTAACTCTGCCAGCTTGCATCATGCCTGGCTGACAGCATCCCCTGTCAGTTTCAGTGTGTGTACCTGTGCCAACAGAGGATGCAGAATTAAATTAGCATACCCCAAAACAGTTGCTATCAAAATCTTGTTTTGCAAAAAAGGCTGTAGGAATGTATCTGTCCATACTAGAAAGCCACATGAAAAGTTCCTCTGTGTGCTCACTGTAACACAAATGTTTTTGGGGATAGCTGAAAGATGCAGTATGCAAAACTGGGATGTTCATAAGCTTGCTGCTCATCCTGGCACCCATGTTTTGATGTTGGTGCTTGCATTGCTTTCCTACATGCCTAGGCTGTAGCATGTACAAGGGAATGTGCACATGATAAATGGGAGCCACTGCTAATACAGGATGCAGTTGGAGAATTGCCATCATCTCTTTAAAGCCATAGCTCAAATGTACCCTATATTTCATAGTCTCTATGTGCAGGTTCAAGCCAGGCACATGGATTGTGTGTTAATACCATAGATTGGGGGCTAATGGGCTTAGGACTGAGTAAGCAGGTACAGATGTCAAGGCTCTGAAAGTCTCTTGATTAGTGTATAAAGCTGAAGGTGCTACAGGAACAGGTGGGCTTGGGTGTGTGGCTGGAAGACAAAAAGGAAGATATGGACAGATTTGAGGTAATTCTGAATATTTTCACAGCAGTTCTGCCTAATGTTCCATCTGTGCTTTTGTGCTGCTCGTGGAAGGGATGGCATATCCCTTTCAGATGACTACAGGAAGCGTGATTTTGAGGATTGTGATAAGCTCTGCACATGGGGGAATAATTCATAACCAGAACACAAGAGGCTTTAAGAGTCCTCTGCCAAGTAATTTTGGTAACCTCTTAAATCTGCTGTCCGTTGTTCTTTGTATTGTTTCCTTCAGTCAGGCAAAACTCATATCTCTTGTACCCTTTTACTTCTTGTAATTCTCAACAGTGACATAAGAAGGAATATCTCTTGCACTAAAATAGAAAAGCAGAGGGATAGAAGGGGACCACTGCATTTAAATGGAAAATGGTTAGAGAAATGGAAAGCACGTTATGATTCTTTGCAATAGCAAAACTGCATTCCTGACTTTCCATAATGTTCCACAGGACCTGAAATTTTTATTCCCAGATTCTTTTATTCTTCAGAGCTTCAATTAAGAATATCAAAATGGGCGTGCTTTGAATCTTAACTCTGACCACTTGATTCTTGCATTTAGGCTTTTCAAAGCTGTTTTTTTTAGGAAGTTACTGCTATATGCTGCTTCTGGCACCCACTCCTTTAGAAATCAATCTCATGGTACTTCCTACGAACTTGACCAGAAAATCAGCAGATCCTGTGACAGCATGACAGCAGCAAACACAGGTACACAGGATATCTTTGAACTGGAAGCGAGATTAAGGTTTTGGAGTACCGTTTATGATGATCTTTCACTAAACCTGGTCACCATCCCTTACTCTTGGCCTTATTTTGTCCCTAAGAAGGGAATAATGTGGGCTTTTCTGATACAAGTTTCTGATGGGTGCTTGATTGCAGAATATTACTCTCAGTATTTTCATGTGAGTTGTTGCAGTATCCCAATTCTGTTGCTCTTATCTGTTTTATGTTTACTGGAGTAAAGGCATTTCTTGATTAATTCCTCTCATTACCCTTTCCTAGGAAGATGGATCTGGTGACAAAGTTGACCATATATTAAAAATCAGGAGCTTTGGTTTGGCCTTACTTTATCATTTAAAGACCTAACAGTGACTCAAGATGCACAAATTAGATTTTCCAAAGAATTCACTTCAGAAGTGCAAGGCTTGACATTTAGAGAACAATGAGAGATCCAAATCATCACCTACTGTTTTCTTGACACCAGGTGCATCTTCTCACTGTACCCAAATGGAATAAATCTGGAATAAAAAAGGGAGTGACACTTGAGAGTACTTGAGAGTCTGGAGCTCTTAAAGTCAAGAAAAGAGACAAACAAAGAAAATAAAGCAAGACAAAAAGCAGAAAAAAAACCCAAAACTATGCTAGGCTGAATAGAGGAAAAACTAAATTCAACATTCCCTGACAACTTTCTAGGATTACTCACAGTACAGTACTAGGACAGCATGAAAATATTCCACTGCTAATTCCCTAGTCACTAAAAGTCTTTGTATGAGTGAAGATTGAAAGGCAGAGAGATCTTGCTTCCCTTTTTTGACAGATTTCCACAAATACATAGTTAATCCTTAAATCTTGTATTGTCTGTTTTGTTCTGACTATATCATTTTAGGTCCAACCATTTCATTCTCTTGAGGGTTTCTAAGGGAAAAAAAAACCTCAGCCTGGAAAAATGGGGTTTTATTCCTTTGTCTCATGTCACCTCTTTTCTTGATTAACTGCAGCAAGTGTCTTGGGGTGAAGGGAGTCTGGCTGCTGGGTAATGTGGTTCACAATGTTTCTTTAACAGTTGGATCAATAACTCTTCTTCTAGATGCCTGTTTCCTTGATTGATCTGGTTGATCTGGTTGACTTTTTCCTTTTTATTTTTTTTTTTTTAGTTCATTTTAATTCATCTACGAATGACCCTCCCCCTCTCCAGATGCCACTGTATATTTAAGTGCTGCCTGGCTGTTCTGGGGACTTGACATATCCCTAGCTCTGGGACCCTTATATAGGGGAAAAAACCTCAAACTCTCATTAAATAGCCCTTTCTGGGCAAGGCGGTGAACTGCCTTGTCCCAGTCTTGCAGATGTCAAACCTCCCCTGAGAAGGAAGGCAGGTCAGTGCCTTACTTGGTCATGCAGAGGCAGCCCAGAACCAACAGGGTTTATCAGTCTGGTCTCTGCAGCCCATCTTGCTGTGAGGGAGATGTGCCTCCCTGCTCTGCTGCCAGCACTTTCCTCATCTCCCCTCCCAGCCTCGCCTCCTGGATGTGAAGAAGGCACTTTCTTTGGGCTATGACTAAAGAGTAAAACCAGCAGGATCCCCACCTGTACTTATCCCAGATGAAGCACATTGTGTGAATGCCAGCACCCTTTTTCCATCCCAGGGAGGAGAAACTGTGAAGCTCTCACGTACCTGTGAGAGCACTGAGTCCCTCACATTGCAGTGCTCCCTGGCATATGAGACTGAGTTACAATGCTGGATTCTCCATTCACCCATAAAGCATTTCACAAGCTCCAACAATTCGTTACATCTCACCTTCCAGCAGGGATGAATTTTTTCATTGGAAAAATGAAAACATTTTCCACTGAAAAGTTGTTTCCAATTATTATTTTTTTTTCATTTGGAAGTGCCTTTTGGTTTTGCAATATTAATTCACTGTGTTGTTATATCTCTTCTGAATCTAGACACTGTAAAAAAACCTTGGTTTCATCTGCAGTGTTTCCAGTTTTCTAAACCAAATGTTTGGATGTGTGTTAAAATTTTATTTCATAGAAAATGTCAAAGTTGTTTGGCTTTGTTCTGACTTAGAATGAAATAAAATCTTAATGTTGCTTTCAGTATGGGAAAATGGAAAGAAAAAACCCAAAAGCTTTCAGCAGGAAAAGTCTCCAGGTCTCTAACCTACCCTAGGAAAACTGATATTCTTGTTGAGAACCCCAAACTCCACCACAGTACGCATACCTCTGCTGGTTGTGGAAATGGGAGATTTACCAGCACACTGGGGTGCCATGTTCCCCTATAGCAAAGTATTGTCTAACTCTGCTGTGTAGGCAAAAGACTGGGGATTGGTCTGTTACTATGTCAGGCAACTGTAGCTGTGCTCAACCAAAATTAGGAAGGATTGAGAAATAAATTTAGCAAAGCTCAGCAGAGCCATAAATTTCCAGGCAGAGATGCTTTTTAGTTTTTGGCAAATTAACTAGCCTTTCTTCGTTCAGGGTGATGAGAGCTCCTTTTGACTTCACTGAGGAATCACCAGTTTGTCTTCAGGCCTGAGACCTTTGTGCACCCATTCCATCGCTTTGATTAATCTGGGATCAGAGACATAGGTGCAGAAACACATGCATCCAATGTTCCAAGCTGCAAGCATTCCAACCCAAAAAGGATTTTGAAGAGAAATTGTCTCTGGATTTTCAGATTCATGAGTCTTCAAGGGACACCTTTTGAGATAAACTTAATTAAGCAAGTCATTCTATTAATCAGTTCTAATTACTCATGCAAATCACAAGTGCCCTGGTCTATGGTTAAGTGAAACCTGATTTGATCCCAAGCGCAGCCAGACTCAGTAAATCCAGTGGGTATTTTCAAGAACGTGCCTTAACTGATCTTCCTGCTTCTCTCCAGATACAGTAATCTTCTGGAGACTGCAATGTGAATTGATTAGTTGTCATGGGACACAATGCTATTACCTAAACACTGGGAAAGGGGATGGAAAGCAGAATATGGAGCTTAGGAATTCTTTCTCTCCATCTGTTTGGTACACAGGTGTGCCTGTGCACAGGAGAAGGTCAAGACCATGGGCAAATAACAGGGAAGCCAAACTACATGTGTGAAATCTCTTCTAAGTCAAAAAGAGCTGTCTATGGTTTTCAAAGCAGTGATCTGCAGGGACTGTTTCCTGGGAGCCAGGGAGCCAAATTTGTCAAAGGGACATGACTCAGAATAGGCCATGATTCTGTGTGACTTGGGGCCCCAGTATGCCATTCTCCATCTTAATCCCACTATGTAAGAGAGCTGTGAATAACTCCATATTAGCCTGTCAAGTAATGTGGACAGCAGAGGTAAATGAGTGAGTGATTGCAGGCTGCACCTTCATTGATTTCTGTAACACAGTGGTGCTGGTTAAAGGGCTGTGAACATAGGTTTATTCTTTTCTGTGGCTTTAAAGTGTCAGCAGCATAAATATTCATTAGCATAAGAGTGGTGTTAACACTTCAAAAAGATTCCTATTTCACAGTCTGGCTGTGAGACCTATGCCTTTGATTACATCAGAGTAGAGAAACTCCTTTTGCATGGCATGGGGTTTCCCTAGACCCTGGCTGTAGTTACCATATACAGTGGGCTGCATTCAGAGTGTGCCAGTGCCAAGGGTCATACCAGTATAAGCTTCAAGGCAGAGCACACTTCTTTCCATCATCTTGAACCACTATCTTGCAGTGCATCTCCCCTGAGCTGAGCTCAGTGTTGGTCAGCCACTGGCTGAAGATCCCTCACAGGGCAGCCCAGACTGTGGGTTCATGATGATTATTCATTTATTTGCATGCATGTGTGCTCACCCTGCATGCATGCATCCATGTTCATTCTCCCTCCCTTTCAAACTTGCTTGCATGACTGGCAAAATGAGCTACAAGCAGATAAAAATTGGAACACAGAAGAGAGCAAATTATAACATGTTCAATTATCTTTTTCTAAATCATTCTTCATCTCTGCTCTACTCGGTGCCTGGTGATGTTTCCTTTGTAATCTGACAAGGGCATTCTTTTTTCTCACTTGTTTTATCCCCTCTCTTGGGTGGCAAGGTGGTCACAGAGTGGGGACATGGGGAGAAGTCATGTAGCAGGGCCAAACATTTCAGATTGTGTTAAGTAGAAATATAAAAGACTGACATTTTTTTGGTCTCCTGTTAACAGCCTGAGCAAGTTCTCTCTCTGATGACTCTGAATGTTTGTTTCTTGTTGCATGCAAATACTACAATGACAAACACTGATTCCCTCCCCACCACTTTCTTGCCAGGGAGTCAGGCAGAGGTAGCTTTGCCTTGTTTACTTCCTCACTGTTGTACTGCACTCTTGACAAGCACTGCCAGCCTCCTGCTGGCCTCACCCCGGACTTTGATAATTAAGGGGCCCCATCTCCTGGGTCCTTGCACCAGCCCTGCAAGATAAGAAGGGCTCAGAAACTCTGGCATTCCTTCTGGATTAACAGTGCTGGTGATGAAATTTTTTTGCCAGTTTACCAGAGGAATGTTCCTTCCATATGCCTGAAGACTGGCACAAAGGAATCACCCTTTGGTTTGGGAGGAAGTTTTTTTCTTTATGGTCTATTTGGCTCTTGGCCTCTCTACTGAGAAACTGACTGAGAATATAGAGTCAAGTGCAGTAGTAATAGTGTTTTAATAGTGATTATACCTGTCCAAAGTAAAACAAGATTACATCAAGACATTTTATGCAGTTCACATGTAAGCTAGAAATTACTTTTGGTGATGCCAGCAAGGATTACAATAGAAGACTGGACTAGAAGTACTAGAAATTGACCATTAAAATTACAAGAAATTTTTTCAAGTTATAAAACATATTTAAACATGTGTTTTATAAAGGTGAAATGGTTGAGCAGCTTCCAAGTCATATTACATCTGGTAAAAAGTCTGGTCAGCTTAAATCTGGAAACTAATATTTTGTGGTTTAAAGTAAAAGCAGAGGTGTGGGGTTTTTTGTTTTGTGTTTTTTTTGTTTTTGTTTTTGTTTTTTGTTGTTTTTTTTTTTTTTTTGTTATTAGCATCAATGTGGTAGGGTTAGTGGGATGTTCTTGTACAGGTAAGAAAAGACTAGAGGAGAAGTGTAAGCAGCCCAAAGAACTCATACTGCAGTACCTAGACAACACAAAGGATGGCAAGAAGTGATTGTCTTCCTCCCTGTTTGTGGGAGGACTGTCTTGCCCATAGTTGCTCAAAATCATGTTGGAGAAACTGGTAACTTAGCCCATCTTTTGGGAATCTTCGCTCTAGACTCAGATCTAAAACAATGTTTTCTGTTGGTTACCATCTATCTTTCAGGGGAAGACTTGAGTCTGGCACATTAGCTGTCCTCAGGCATTCTAGCAGCTGTGAAGATAGCCTTAAACGCTCTGTCCAAAAACCCAAATAAAAGAGCAATGTATTGATGCTGAAAATCAATGAGAGCACCTAATGAGAAAGAAATTGCACTTGTTATTACTCTGCAAGTATTAAACCCCTGCCCCACAAAATCAGAGAAAGTGAGAATACCCTATTTTATTTTTCTCCAGTAAATATATGGGGAAATATGGACATAATAGGGCTGTTATTTAACCAGCATCACACACTAGAACAGAGAACACCTTTCTAAGATCTACATGTTATCAAATATAGCATCATTTTTCAAGCCAATAAAGTGCAAAATGCAGACAGACATGATGTTGCATAAATGACATTTGAGGTGCTCCAAACTGACGGCTTAAGGCACTTACGTGTTTTGACTAGTATTTCAGAACACTTTTAGCAGGAGGCCTTAGAACCAGAGTCCCTAAATCACTGGCCCCTATTGCAAATGCAGGCCTACATTTTTTTTAAAATTCACTTCTAATAATTTAAAGTGTCATCTTGGCAAGTAACATTTGGGTTTAAATTTATGGAAGCAATTGAATGTGTGATATAAATCTATATCATACAGCAGTTAGTCCAGGAGTGAATCTTGCAGAGATTTTTATCCTGATAGTGGCCCTTTAAAAGAAAAAGAGAAAGAAGGTATTGAATTGGAACAACCCAGCATCTCTCTTGTGTTTGTCTTTGATAAACACTGCAATTTATTTAAAGCACACGGAAGGGAGAAAAAATATGGCAAAGTTAAATCCCAACAAATTGTTTTATATTTACAAATGAATTAGATTATTTGCATTTGTTGTGTTTTTGAATTTCTTTGAAACTGCAAATTAATGAGAAAAAATTATTTCCAAATCTTATTTTACTTAAAGGCGAGTTTAGCGAAGGCAATTTGCATGTAAATCAATGTTTACCTGACGTGTGCAATTTCCACAGTTAGATAAACCATAACATGAAACAGATGAAAGACATAGGAACTGTATAAAAATTCTTTGAAAGATAATAGGTGGCAGTTTGCAATAAATATTCATTAAGTGAGTTCTCTCTCTGTGCTGCTCTCCATACAGAGCTCACCTCTTTCCAACAGCCTCCTTGTTGAGTAGCTTTGCTCTCCTATTTCTTTCTTATTTAATCTCTCTGCTTCTTTGCGATGTAGCAGGGGTCACTTTCATTATGGGATGCTCTGTGTATTTTCACCATCAGTCTGTATTTGTGTGATTTATAATGCAGACCAGGAACATGGTGAAAGGCATGTGAGAAGTCATCAGGGAGGCAAGAGCTATTCCCAGGCTAGGAACTAGCAGCCCTGGGCAAAGTGAACAGTTGCTGGGGGCAGGAGGCTACAGGAATGGGAGGGCAGTTGTGGCCCTGCTGTGACTTGCCTGCCAGCTTTTCCTGATGCACAGCCTCTGCAAACCAAGCTGGATGCATATCCTACCAGCACCACACCACAGCTAGCTCAAGAAGTGTTAGGATGCAGGACACAGTGATGGTGATGGCCAAGCATCTACTCCAATAGACACACAAAGCTGGGTGACCAATTGGCTTTCCAGACCTCTCCCTACCCTTTTGTGCTTTTGGGGAATAAAGCTTTTTCCCCACGGGTCTAGCTCTTATCTCTGGGTCAGAAATTGTTTCATTTGGGTGATCTCAAAATGTAAAGCCCTGCAACAGTTTTCTAGAGCACAGCTGTGACCAAAAGGATGCCTGAGAGAAGTACAAGCCAAAGGAAACTACGTGCCAAGTCCTGTGTGCCTCTATGGTTCTGACATACACAGGTAGCATCAGATATGTTGACAGGTATTTAGAAGTATATGGAACTTCTGGGAGTGATTGAGCATGCATATAATTTCAGCCAAATAACTGATACTTCAGCTAAAATAGACCACACATTTACCACACTCAGAATATGGCTGATTTTCTAAAAATCTGCACTTTTAAAAACAACTAGTATGTGTCCAGTTCAAAGATCAAATGTTCTGTGTTATAGTGAATTCACGCTGCATTCATTTTATTGTATGTATCTTCTGCTACCATTATTGTGTGGTGCCTTATCTCATGCCTAGAGAGCCATCAAAAACTGTGATGTATGGCCAGACTGTGGACTGGCAGTACGCTGTGAAATTAAAATAGCAGTAGGTTTACAACATATCTTGGAGGGCTGTGTTCCCACTCCCCAAAGCAAGCCATTTTCTCAAATGACCAATCTCATGTTTGATAGGCAGTATGTTCCTCATGTGCTGTGCTGCAGGATTTCCCCACGAGCATCGAGCAAACACATGCTTGCTCAGGTGGCTGCTGGAGACCAGACCTTTCTTAGGACAGACCTTGCTGAAGCCCATCCCCTCACACCACAACAGGACTGTGGGTTGGGGGATCCCTGCTGTTCTCACTATTAAAGCGCAGTTCCCATTGCTTTGTTGATTGTGTAAGAGTCATGTGTCACCTTCCTTTCCAAAATTTCATCTAATTACATCCTGCCAGCCTGCAGGACTGCAGCCAGAGCATGCCTCTGGGGCTTGGTATGTCCTTGGGAACAGCCATCACCTTCTGTGCTGCTTCCTCCTGCGCCTGCATTGAAGAATTGTGTGACCACTTGCAGCTACAGAACCAGTTCCACTCGCTCACACTATTTACATTTAATATCCCTTAAATGATTAAAGCAAATATTCCTAATTAAATGTTAACGTGCTGTAAGTATCTGCAGCATACTGTCCACCCCCTCTAATCTCATATATGTGGACATAGCCCCTGGACTTAAGGAGAAAATTACTTTTTGAAACTTTGATGGGGGAAACACGAATAACTTATCCAGTCATCCCCATTAAGTCAAGTCTTTGCCCTTGGGAATATCATCGTGCTGCTGCATTCTCAGGAGTGGATGATGGCAGCCTGCATATCCTCAGGGCCTCATGTGGTTGGCTCAGCATAGAGCAAAATCAAGCCTACAGAGACTCTGTATGGGCTGAAGGGGCAAGGAGCAAATCACATTGTCATAAAAATGGGAATTTGATGTGGATTAAGGTATTTTTTAAAAAAATTCCTCTCTCCCTCTCTCTCTCTCTCTCTCTCTCTATCTCTATATATATGTACATATGCCATTAGATTGTTTGCATTTCTCAGTCTGCTTTTTGTTCCAGTTCAACAGTGGAGTTTTGTTGGTGTTCTATTTTCCTCCAGAAAAAGTTCTTTCCCACCCTTGTTAGACTCTACCAACACCTGTTCCGTGTTGTGTCACTATTTACTGCAACACTCATTGCTGCAGTCAATGAAATTTGTGAGGAAGATGTTCCTGCAGTTTCACTTCCTCTGCTGACTACTTCTGCAATACCAACACTGACAGAGCTTAAAAGGTGGTGAGATTTGCTCCAGTGCCAGGATATTCCTTGAGTAGCGCTTTACTGTAAGACAGTTGTGTGCACTCTACTTTTTGCTTCCCTGGACCCCAAAGCGACTCTGAGGTAGACAGGAAACTGTTGCACTCTCCCATTTTTTCCACTTATCTTTCAGTAAGTCTGGGTTTAAATTTTTTTGGAAGTTTGTTGGGCTGTGAGGTCATTGTGGTATTTCAGATATGTGCTCCCTGGTCTTGCTGTCTTTTGTGGTAACTAACTTTATTCTTTCATAAATTTTATTATTTCGGTATTAAAGGTATGTCTTCTGAAAATAACCTTCTATTTATACAGACAAGACAGACGTGACTAAATTAAGTTGTAAGTCCAATGTATGTTCCTCTCTAGAAGTTCTCCAAGCACAATATTTTGGCTCATTCCAGTTATGTCAGTGTTCAGTGTTTGAGAAGATGACTGAAATGTATCTGCTTCTTGGCTAATGAGAACATCTAAACTTGCTTAGGTTCTGGGACAGTAGATTACATCTTCACATTGTTTATTCCAATATGGCTCCAGTGAGCCATATTTTCAGTTTTAGTCCTTTGTGTAGCAGAAGCACTGAAGTATCAGCCATAAAAGAAGTCCTGAAGCATTGAAGTATCATCCATAAAAATACTTGCAAGCCATTTCCAGATGGAGCAGTTACTGAGGGAAGGCAAGGTGGCTATAGAAGTACTTTGCTGTCAGGGAGACAGCTTCTTATGTGTGCATCCTGTATTAAGGTTGTCATCTAAATCTTTTGTTGTTATGCTGCAGATGATGGTGATTTTCTTTGCTTGATGGCACAGTGTAGTTGATTGGAATCTTCTCACCTAGAAAGTCCAGAGACACTAAAAAAGGTCTTCTAAATTTGTTCAAGCCTGCTTTTTGAGGTGTTCTACATTTGATGTAGAAGAATTGTGAGTGTTCATCAAACTAGAGAAAAATATCTTTCTCTGTAGTCCCTTGGACGTGCCAGTCATCAGTGTTGTAGACACACATGAATAAATGATGGCACTTACTAGTGGCTGATCCCGCAGAGCAGGTGAGAATCTACTCCAGCTATTAAATATGAAATAACAAACAGAATATTCACTTGTCAAACACTTGCTTAGTTGGCAAGGGCCTGTTGTTTCACCACTGATGGTTCAATTTCTTAATCCCAGCTCTCCACAGTGTCATCATCTTTGTAGACAACAAACTGGATATAGATGGCTGGATATAGGCAAATAGAAATGAGCTTGATGAAGAATGAAAGCTGTGCCTCTTTGGTGCCAAACAAAGTTTGCTCAGTTAATATCTCATTCATGGAGTATTAGAAATATTATATTCATTGGTGCTGAAACTTACTCCATACTCTTTTTGGAAGGGTGAGCAGGTCCCCTCATGGCTTTGTCATAGACAGTTTACAAGGCATATGCTTAAGTCACCTTCATTCATGTCAAGTTCCTGTAGGAGATAAAAACCATCATGAAACAGAAGCTACAGCTATGGCTCTTGTTTAAGAGGATGCTGTCAAGCCCTTTAAGCACAAATACCAAATATGTCTTCAAAGTTCTGAATTCTCCTGAGGACCATGCTCTATATTCCACTACAGTAGTCTTGCTTTTTAAAACCAGACCTCTGATATTTAGTAATCCAAAGGAAATAGAGGGCCCTCTCAAACAGAGATAAAAAAATGCTCATGGCTGATGGCATGGAATGCTAGTCCAGTATTCTGAGCAGCAACTTAACTTGGTGATGTCTTGTCTATGTTCAAATCCCTGGTGCACATTGTTGTTGGGTTTTTTTAATAACAAGTCACATGCATGCTAATTTTTCCTTGCCTCAATCCTCCATCCATAAAATCGGGCAATATGTTTGTGGGGATAAATGTTTTCAGTGTTCCGTATAATTCACACCCCAAGAATGGAGTTGTAAGGAAGCAAGTAAAATGTTCCTGATTAGAAGTAATTTTCATGTTGGTCCTCATGTTCTTTGCTGCTGAGTATTCAGGTGATTAAAGTTAACAATTTGCATGCTGTTGTCCGGTTTTGATTAATGAAAAATTATTTACTTGCACAAGGAAATATAGTTCACAATGAGCGGTATTTAATGTATTTTTGATCAGCCAGCTAGGAGACATAGCTGTGCTGTGTGATTCAGGTGAATATTGCAAGTCATTCTGTAATCAACTGGATGTTTGCTGCCACAAACTCAAGAGAGGCATGGGGACTAAATTCAAGCTACCCTGGAGAAAAACACTGTTTTTGACTTATTTTAAGAGGTGTCATGTGCAAGGTACAAATATTAAATTAGGGAGTGTGGATTGAGGAGATGAGTGGATGACCATGATCTCTTCATCCTAAGGTCATATGGTGCTTTCTAATAAATCCAAAGAGAAAAGTAAGTCCTTGTCTTTTTCTAAGCAGTTTGCAAACCAGTGCAGCTGATAAGAAAGTTTCGCATTCTTTACATTTGCAGTTTATTCAGTACCAGATAACAGAATCCTTAGAGGTGTTATTTATACAACGTATTAAATGTACTTTTACTTAATTTCATAAATTTCCAATTTTTGCAATAACTGATATTCTTCAAAGTCCTGACTTAGACATCCTGCGACTATTGTATAATCACAGGTTTCTTGTGTTTGAATGGAAAATATCTGTTTTCTTCTTGTAGTTGTGAAAAATAACTTGAAAGCATGATTCAGAGGCTCAAAAACTAAATCTCAAATTAGAGAATAAACGTGCTTGTTTTCAAATCTCACAGTCTTTAAGCCCATCCTGGGATTTTTTTTTAAGCTTGGCTCATTATTTTTGACATTATTTTTGTTTAGGGATGACAATCTTGTAGGTGATTGTTGACTGCCTCTTTCCATTGTGCCTCTTCAGGTCTGTGCATGCGTGCAGCAGTAGCTGAAGTGAGTATTGTGTGGTGACATTTGTGATAGCATTGAACTTCTGGTATTTCTGCACTGGGACCTCATGTCTTTTTTAAGACAGATTTAGTTCAAATGCTTAGGGTGTCCATACCCGCAGAATATTCATACTGTCTTTTAGATTGTTCTGGGACTGGGAAGCAAAGCCAAGGGGCAAATATTAACATATCTTCGAACCTTATGTACCTCCTGAGAAATGTTATAGCACTAACATTCAATATCCACCAAATTATTGAGAATTGTATGACACCTATCAGTCACTTTGATGTTCATGGGACTTGAGCAGTCCGTATCTGACTCACCTCTTCCTTTGTGACTGGTCTACCCTTGTGCAAAGAGATCCTCTCTTCCAAGCTTTCCCTGCTGATTGCAGCACATCTCTTTCATGAATATGTTTCTGTGCCAATTTTACTCCCTCTCACGAAGCTGCTTCAGCCTAGACTGGCCCTGCTCTTGTGCCTCTTGTCCTCTCCAGCTGCCAATGCTGCAGACCCATGCTGGCCAGCAGAGTCCCATTGCCACGACCAGCTCCAGTCACCTGCATAATGTGTTCCCGTTTTTGCCTTTGTAGGCCCTTATACACTCCATGTGGGTGACTCAGCTGGCTCCTTTTCCTTATTGCCAATATTCACTTACCAGCACCAAAAAGCAGACTGTATGTTACACAGCCAGGTACCCCAAGATGAGTAGATGAGTGCAGCAATGACTTGTTGTTGATTTTGCTACCTGTCAGCTTTTCATTTTTTGTGGTGCAAAGCAAGTTTTACTTTAGCTGAAGCCAAAGTCACTCATTCTATAGCACATGCAGAAGGGTGCAGTTTTTTTTATTACTGGAAATATGTGTCCCCACCTATGTAATGCTGTAATTTATCTTCAGTGGAGAGACCCTTGCTAATATTGTAGTGGGAATTACACACACAAAAAACAAACAAACAAACAAAAAACCCCCCAAAAAACCTGCTCCCAAAAAACCCCACCTACTTAAGATTTATTTAAATCTTCATATTTCATTTTGAGAACAATCCAGCTGATTAAAATCCACAATATTTTCAGTTACAAAAGTTTTGACAGCATAAATCTACTTTTTGCATTTTCTTATATCATTAAACTCTCCTACTCTATGCTAATGCTTAGTAAAGAGGGTTATTAGCATTGAGGGTGAACCTTAAAATGTTTGGAGGTTTGATTCATCTATGAAGCACCGACAAACTTGGATTAATTATTCAAATCTAATCCAAACCTCTCGAGTCTTGCAAAATTGGGCTGGAAGTCTCAAGAGAACAGGTTAGCTTGTGTGGATTTCTAGTGCTGCCTGCCTAGTTTTCTGAGGAGTCTACATCACCAGTAAAACCTTTTAAATGTACCACTTTTCTAAATTATATTTTAGACTCAGCATTGTCTGAACAATGCAGCTGGTGCCTAAAGTTTTCAGCAGGGGTGAAAAGTGTTCCACTGTCACAGTTCTGCCTTTTTTTGGGTACAGTACCAAACACTTTCATGGAAGTGAGGTTTAGGAGATTAAAAAGGAAGAGAAGAAGCTGCTAAGATACTGCCTTTTGAAAGTGATATCCACAGCCATGTTTCCTTCATTGCCAAAAAGTGTAAATTGCCCAAGATATTTTGAGGTTGTTTTTTTTTTTTGCTTTGTTTTTGTTTTGTACTGGGGAGTGATTCTGCTGTAAAAAGGTTAGTATTTATTTAGCATGACAAATACCTTTGAGTTTCCTAAAGCTCATAATTTAAAAATTTGTATATACTTAATATTTGATCCTAAATCTGCTTCCAGTTAAGTCCCCTGATAATTACATGTTCTACGGCTGTAAGAAATAGTCCTGTGTCTGGGCAGAAATATATCGCCTGTCAAGACAAAAATTATGCTCTGAGGGACAAGCAGTGAGTCTGATTTTCTATTTGCAGAGCAGCTAGCACAGCAGGGTCCCTATCTTGATTTGAGACCTCTAGGAACTACTCCAAGAAAAATATCAAATGATAACTCATGCCATTCTGCAAGAGAACTACACATTTTGAAGGACCACTATGGAATTTTGATTTTATAACCCCAAGAAGAAAAGCAAAGACTTTTTTTTCCATTTAATGGATGGGGTGCTTGGGTTCTCTTGCTCAGTGACAGGCCAGCAGGCAATGCTGACCCTTGTGTCTGACCTGTGATCAAAATTCCTCCAGCTTCTCAGGTGCCAGCTTACCTCAGGCAAAAGAAGGCTCAAAGGCACTCTGTAGAAGGGAAGACATTCATCCCCTTTCTGGGATGCAGACAGAAAGCGTTACAGCTCATGGGTTTTGCAGTAAAAGGCAATTAATTATCACCTCAATGACCTCCTTTGCCATCAAATCACTACTCAAATGATTTTACTACTCTTTATAATGTGGCTAAATCCTGACAATTTTATATACTGATTCCAGTGAAAAGTGATGAGTGTCCATTACATTAGAAAACCTTGTATTTTATGGTTGTGCCACCTGACTTTGGGGACCTGCTTTTATGCACATATATGTATTTATATATGTCCTGGTTTGTATTTGCTAAGAAAGGCAGAAGCCTCTCTTTGAAATTGAGAAATTTCAAATTATTATATTTGAAATTCAATTTAATTTCAAATTATTATAATTTTGGAATTGAGGGAGCTCTCAGGCAAAGATATAGGTATAAGAATAACAGTTCTTTACTAATATATCTAAAAGGACAAAGAAAAAAAGAACAACATGTATGACATTAGCCACAAACAGAACAGTAACTAGGTCTCAGTTATTTTTTGACCTCAGGCACCTTTTCCCTGAGCTGTAGTTACTGGTGCTGGGGGCAGGTCCCGCACAGCTACAGGAGGGCTGGGAGTGATGGTGGGAGCCCACGTGGGAGAGAGAGATGGGGAGACCCCTCCGCTCATGGTGTTGGTTGTGGAACTCAGCAGAGTGCTGGATGATGGCAGGTTAAAGTCAAGAAGGCAGCAGTGCAGGGTCCGACAGCAGCGAGGATGGCTCCCGACGCTGGGATGGTGGAGAAAGGGGGGACGGAGGCAGTGGTTGTCCTCCCAAACTCCACAGACAAAATGGGGCAAGCCAGTGCCTCCCCTCTCCTCTTACGGATTTTTGGATATTGTGAGGTTTCCCCCTTTCTCCCAACCCCCATTTCCCATGCCACTAGGGTCTAGTCAACAGATATCTTAGCATGACAATGGGGGAAATTCCACAGAGAGAAAAGGGAAAGAACCAACCCCCAACATTATGCACCCCAAATTTTTTCCATACCAAAATGATAGATCAAATTAAAACCTTTAAATTATAGACATACATGTAGTTACAGATACAGGCACAGTATCATAGGTAGTTCACCCTAAAACAAGGTCTCCTTGATGTATGCATCAGGTCTCTCCACTCCCTTTGCATCACTCACCAGGTACAACCCAGTCCTTGAGCGAAAACCACCCCACTGTTTGGATTGTTTTTGCTGGAGGCAGAGTTTATCCAAACAGTTTTTCCTAGCATATCTCTCATGTGTACTACTGGAACCTTATCTCCACCTGGTGTTCCCAAGGGCTAAGATTTGGCAGGGCCTACTTGGTTAGTGTAACCTTGGGTGTTCACTAACCACGTGGCCTCTGGTAGATTAATTTCCCAGTACTTGAAAGACCACCACCCAGTGCCTTCAAGGTGGTTTTAAGCAGTCCATTGCACTGTTCAACTTTCCCAGCCGCTGGTGCATGACAAGGAATGTGGTACACCCACTCAATTCTGTGTTCCTTAGCCCAGGTGATTATGAGGCTATTCTTGAAATGACTCCCACTGTCTGACTCAATTCTCTCAGGGGTACCATGTCTCCAAAGGACTTGTTTTTCCAGGCCCAGGATGGTGTTGCGGGCAGTGGCATGAGGCACAGGGTAGGTCTCCAACCATCCAGTGGTGGCTTCTACCATGGTCAGCACGTAGCGCTTGCCTTGGCGTGTCTGAGGCAGTGTGATGTAGTCAATCTGCCAGGCCTCCCCATACTTATATTTGGACCACCGCCCCCCATACCAGAGGGGCTTCACTCGCTTGGCTTGCTTGATGGCAGCACACGTCTCACAGTCATGGATAACCTGGGAAGTACTGTCCATGGTGAGATCCACCCCTCGGTCTCGTGCCCACTTATAGGTGGCATCTCTGCCCTGATGATCTGAGGCATCATGGGCCCATCGAGCTAGGAACAATTCTCCCTTGTGTGGCAAATCTAAGTCTATCTGTGACACCTCTGCCTTTGCAGCCTGACCTACATGCTCATTGTGTCGGTGCTCCTCATTAGCCCAGCTCTTAGGAACATGAGCATCTACTTGGCAGACTTTTACGGGTAGCTTCTCTACCTGAGTGGCAATGTCTTTCCACTCATCAGCAGCCCGGATTGGTTTTCCCCTACGTTGCCAGTTAGCCTTTTTCCACCTTTCCAGCCAGCCCCACAGAGCATTGGCTACCATCCATGAATCAGTGTAAAGGTAAAGCTTTGGCCACTTCTCTCTTTCAGCAATGTCCAGGGCCAGCTGAACGGCTTTGAGTTCAGCAAGTTGACTTGATCCACCTTCTCCTTCGGTAGCTTGTGCAACCTGTCGTGTGGGGCTCCATATGGCTGCTTTCCACTTCCGGTTCATCCCCACGATGCGACAGGAACCGTCAGTGAAAAGAGCGTAGCGAGTTTCATCTGCTGGCAGTTGGTTGTATGGCGGGGCTTCATCAGCCCGGGTCACATGTTCTTACTCCTTCTTGTAGGCAAGACCAAAGTTTTCACCTTCTGGCCAGTTTGTATTTCCAAAATCACACAGTGATTTGGGTTTCCAATACGGGCACCCTGTATGATGAGGGTGATCCACTTGCTCCATGTGGCATCAGTGGTGTGGTGGGTAGAGGGGACCTTCCCTTTAAACATCCACCCCAGCACTGGTATTCGGGGTGCCAGGAGGAGCTGTGCTTCTGCGCCAATCATCTCTGAGGCAGCTTGAACTCCTTCACAGGCAGCCAAGATCTCCTTCTCTGTTGGGGTGTAGTTGGCTTCAGACCCTCTGTAACTTCGGCTCCAGAATCCCAGAGGTCGGCCTCGGGTCTCACCAGGTACCTTCTGCCAAAGGCTCCAGGACAAGTCCTTGTTCCCGGCTGCAGAGTAGAGCACATTCTTCACCTCTGGTCCCATCCTGACTGGGCCGAGGGCTACAGCATGAGCGATCTCCTGCTTGATCTGGGCAAAGGCTTGCTGCTGCTCAGGGCCCCAGTGGAATTCGTTCTTATTGCAGGTGACCAGGTAGAGAGAGCTCAAAATCAGGCTGTACTCGGGCAATCTCCAAAAGCCTATGGCACCTAGGAAAGCTTATGTTTCCTTCTTATTGGTTGGTGGAGACATTGCAGTGATTTTATTGATTACTTCAGTGGGGATTTGGTGCCATCCATCTTGCCACTTTACTCCCAGGAACTGGATCTCTCGGGCAGGTGCTTTGACTTAGCTTTTCTTGATGGAAAAACCGGCTCCCAGCAGAATCTGGATGATCTTCTCTCCTTTCTCAAATACTTCCATTGCCGTGTTCCCCCACACAATGATGTCATCAATGTATTGCAGATATTCTGGAACGTCACCCTTTTCCAGTACAGCCTGGATCAGTCCATGGCAGATGGTGGGGCTGTGTTTCCACCCCTGGGGCAGTCAGTTCCAGGTGTACTGCACGCCCCTCCAGGTGAAAGCAAACTGAGGCCTGCACTCTGCTGCCAGAGGAATAGAGAAAAATGCATTGGCAATGTCAACACTTTGCTGCCTTGGACTCCAGCTCGTACTGGAGTTCCAGCATGTCCGGCATGGCAGCGCTCAGCGGTGGAGTCACTTCATTCAATGCACGATAGTCCACAGTCAATCTCCATTCTCCGTCAGACTTACACACAGGCCAGATGGGGCTGTTGAAGGGTGAGTGGGTTTTGCTGACCACCCCTTGGCCCTCCAGCTCACGGATCATCTTGTGGATGGGGATCACGGCATCTCGATTTGTCCTGTACTGCCTGTGGTGCACTGTCGAGGTGGCAATTGGCACTTGCTGCTCCTTCACCTTCAGGAGTCCCACTGCAGATGGGTTCTCTGACAGTCCAAGCAAGGTGTTCAATTGCTTAATGCCTTCTGCCTCTACAGCAGCTATTCCAAAAGCCCACCTGAGTCCCTTTGGGTCTTTGTAATAGCCATTCCTGAGGAAGTCTATGCCTAGAATACACGGTGCCTCTGGGCCAGTCACAATTGGATGCTTCTGCCACTCTTTCCCAGTCAGGCTCACCTCAGCCTCCAGCAAAGTCAATTCCTGCATTCCCCCTGTCACCCCAGCAATGGAAACAGATTCTTTCCCCAATATGTCCCGGTGGTATTAGGGTACATTGTGAACCAGTATCAGCTAATGCTCTATGTTTCTGTGGCTCTGATGTGCCAAGCCATCGGATCCACACTGTCCAAGAGAGGCAGGGCCCCTCTAGCCCTGGTTATGACTTCCTTCCTGCGCATACATATTGGAGGCTCCCTCAAGGGGATCTGACAGATCATCCTCCCTTCTGTAATACCCAGTACATTGGTAATGAGAAGTTGAGGCTACCTTCACTTCAGTGGAACTCCCTCGGTTAATGTTTCCCTCCCTGAGTTGACGCACCCGTGCTGCCAGGGCAGAAGTGGGTTTCCCATCCCACCTTCTCATGTCTTCCCCATGGTCATGCAGAAAGAACCGCAGGTCAGCTCGTGGGGTGTCCCTCCCTCACTTGCTGGAGAACATTGGGCTCTAACTCTGGCATCTGTGACTTGCACTGGTGCTGCATTGACCTTCCTCATCTCCTCCATCACCCATCTCATCTCCTCCTTAAACTCTTCTGTGAGTTACTTGACCATGGCAGAGACATGAGCCTGCATTGGGCCACTGATCATACTCTCAAAATTCCTGAGCTTGTTAGCAGCAGAACCCATTGCCTCTTGGTTATTGGCATTAATTGTAGCAATAAAGGTGGTATATTGAGATGGCTGTAGGTGTGCCAGATTCCATATCTGCCCTGTGCACCTGACCTTGTCGGGGTCATTGTCATGTTGTCCACCCCTCCCAAAGAGTACCTCCAGTACTGCCACTTCTCTCGGCTGTTGGATCCCCTCCTCAAGGGTCTTCCAGCACATTCTATGGTGGTGCTCCTGTATTCTCTCTCTGTAAACAAACCTCTTTCCTACACTCATTAAAAGCTGCTCCCAGAGGGAAAGGAGGCCTGGCCCCCTTAGGAATACCTGATCCACACCTGAGTCCTGGGTCAAGGGTCCCAAATTCCTTGCATCAGTACCATCCAGTTGCATGCCTGTTCCCATAAGGTCCCAGATCCTCAGTAACCAAGCTGTAAAAACCACACGGCCCCATTATACAATGTCTTTACGCAGATTACGGAGACTTTCATATGACAGGGACTCAGTGATTTCAACTTCTAGCTCCCCTGCTGGCTCTGAGTGCCCTTGCAGTTCAGTTGGAACCTGGACAGAGGTAACATTTGTGGGTTCCACTGCTGCACCATGAGGCTCTCCCTCTTTAAGACCGGGGAAGAGTTTCTCACCAGCTGGGGAAAGCTACTCCTTCAGCATCTGGCCCATGTCCTTCACTAGAAACCCCACCCACTCTGGGTGGTTCCTTTCTGAGCTGACCTCTGGTGCAGAATAAAGGGCTGGGACAAAATTTTTCCAGGTGTCATATCCTCACAGTACGTACCATTATTAAAGTAACCCCAAAAACATACAGAGTGTGATAGCCCTGAATCCATGTACCCACCTTCCAGAGGAAGTTAAAAATCCGTTAATTCCTCACCTTATCAACCTACAAAATGAACTGGATAATGGCTACAGTAGCCTTAGTTATAGAGCCCCATGTTCAAATAAGGGATTGCAAATGGGAGAGATAAATCTGTGGCCACATGGAGCCTGAACCAGGGTAAGCTGGACAACATGATGCCACCTAACACAAAACTGAGGTAACTCAAGAACTGTTATTCCTTTTTCAACCTTTCCTCTCAATGCCCTCGGGCCCCACATTGGGCAGCCAAAATCTGTCCTGGTTTGAAAGCCAGGTATTTGCTAAGAAAGGCAGAAGCCTCTCTTTGAAATTGAGACTGTAATCCCCCCTCCGTCCAAATTATTATAATTTAGGAATTAAGGGAGCTCTCAGGCAAAGATATAAGAATAACTATTCTTTACTAATATATCTAAAAGGACAAAGAAAAAAAGAGCAACAGCTATGAAATTAGCCACAAACAGAACAGTAACTAAGTCTCAGTTCTTTTTTGGCCTCAGGCACCTTTTCCCTGAGCTGCAGTTCCCGGTGTTGGGGGCAGGCAGGTCCCACAGAGCTGCAGGAGGGCTGGGGGTGATGGCAGCGCTGTCCCAGGGGGACAGAGAGAGATGGAGAGAGCTCTCCGCTCACAGTGTTGGTCCTGGTGCTCAGCAGAGTGCTGGATGATGGCAGGTTAAAGCGAGAAGGCAGCAGTGCAGGGTCTGACAGCAGTGAGGATGGCTCCCGGTAATGGGATGGCAGGGATGGAGCAGAGGCAGCGATCGTCCTTCTCATCCGAACTTCACGGGGAAATGGGCCGAGCCAGAGCCTTCCATCTGCTCTTCTGGATTCTTGGATATTGTGGGGTTTCCCTCTTCCATTTGTTCCCCACCCACCCCCCTCCCACCCCCATCTTTCCCCTGCCACCAGGGCCTAGTCAACAGGTATCTTAGCATGAAAATGGGGAAAATTCCACAGAGAGAAAAGGGAAAACCAACCCCCAGTAATATACTGTTCTTCTGTTCTCACTGTTTGTCATTTGTACTGTGTGGTGCTTAACATACTCCACTGAACATAAGGCTCGGAATGTATTCTGACGTGTTTTGTGGCAAGAAATCTGTCTTAAACCTTCATTTAGTGTTCATAACCACTTCTGGAAAACAGATATGTCTTTATTTTCTCTTTTTTTAAAGAATAATTATTTGGCTAACCCCTGATTTAAAACATTCAGGTGGATATCACTCTGTGGTAATTAGTATAAAGGGCTAATTGTAAAGCACAAGTTTTTTACCAGTGAAGTTTCACCATGGAGATGAGGTGGGAGACTGGGAGCAGCAGCTTCATGGATTCTTCTCTGCCCTCTCCTTTCTGAAGAAGGAAACAGGCTTTGAGTAGCTGCCCCTTCTCCCTTCCAATGAGTTTCAGCGCTGAGTCCCAGGGCTGCACACTCTAGGAGATCCTTTTTGCTACAGCTGTTGTTCCACTTTATCTTGAGAGGCCCAAGGGCAGAAGAGTAAGAAAGGAGGACATTCAGGCAGACACAGACAACTCCTAAGTAGTCATTTCATCTCTTTCATCAATGAGCAAGACAACTCTCCAGTGCTGTTTTCCCAGTGGCTGCAGCTCCCATAATCATTCCTGCACCTTGCTTACCATGATTTCAGTCCCCACAGCTGTGGGCTCGCTCCAGTGGCTTCAGTAAGATCTGAGTTCCTTCTTATCTCCTTGAGTTGCAGTGATAAAAGGAAGGAGGGGTAAAAGAAGCTGTGGGAAACACAGAACCTCCATGCTTCTGAAGAATGGCAGAAGTGGTCTCAAATTTTTAAGTGAGGGAAAAAACAAAACAAAAAAGGCTGTGCTATCTCTGCTGTACTCATGCTCCATTTTGGTTTTGAATACTGGTAAAATTAAGGAGAAATCAAAATTTATTTTTTTTCTTTCCATACTGAATTACAATGGGGAGACAATACCTCCACTTTTCAGCTCAGTCCAACTTCTGATTTCAGTATCGCCTGTTGTGCTTTAAGGTCTGCTTGTGTGGGTTGGAAGGATAGAGATGTGCCCTGCTGACCATACTTTTCTTGAGTCATTGTGACACTGAAGAAGGAGGTTTTGGGTCCACTGCTCCTTAGGCAATGTACAGTTAAAGAATTAATTTGTTCTTTAAGGAAGTTCAAGGATCTTATCTCTTCTTGTCTAAGGAACAGTCTTGACTTAAGCATGACTCAAGTCCCCAGCATGACTTTTACTCTCCAGACCAAGTTGCCTTTCTATCTTTCTTATCTAAATTACACCACCTGTCTGCAGTTTTTTTCAGCTCCTCCAGTTGCATGTGGTGGCTTTGTTGAGGCCTGGTTGGGAGTAGAAAGCTCTTTCCATGGGGAATTTGCATGCCTCCTTCAAAGGTTTTCTTGGTTTGGGATTTAGGGTTGGTTTGTTTATTTCTTACATATTCTGTGATACTGAGTTGTGGTAGTAGCCTCACTAACAGCTGTCAAACTCCCCAACAGAGAGACAGGCAGAGCAACCAAACCCAAACAAAACACAAAACGAAATTCAAAATGTGTTCAGAGAAACATGCTACTTCAAAGACAGGTGTAGAGGTCCCCCTGGACCTCATTACTCTAGTCAGTGGAAGGGAGGGGTAAGGGAAAGTGTGGAGTGGGAAGCAGTGTCTATTCTTTTCCGAAAACTATAAGGACATGAATAATAACCTGTCTCCCAATCTCTTTCCATGGGCCCACAGACCCTGGTCTCCTCTGTACTTTGGCACCTCGGTCTCCTCAGAGATGGACTAGGCAGGTATGTCCAGGAAAGATGGCTGCAGTCAGACACACTGCCCTTTAGAGATTTGGGAATTGGTTTATGTTAGACCTGACAAATTAATTTCAGATGGACTAACATCCTGGGATTATGGCCTTTCTGTGAATTTCTTTAGTGAAGCTTGAAGGTTCCCCTACAAAAAGAGGTTATTCTAAAATTATCTGCATTTTTTAAAAAACTCTTCTGACTAGAATTTTGTAACTCTTGTCATTTCAATCTTTTCAGCTAGTCTGTCTTTCATGTCTTTCAGCTTGAAAGAAAAGCAAGACTAGGTTAAGCAGGTAATGGATCATCTCACAAAAATTGTGTCTGATTCTTCAGTTCTTGCTGAGGTAGATAACTTACAGTACACTGAGGTTATTTCACCCATGCGAGGATTACATGATGGAGGGATACGAATTTTATATCATACATGAAGGAGGCAAGACTTAGAGCATCTATGGATCATGTGCCAGCACTATAGCAAGTTCCCTACCTTCTTTGCTGCTTTCCTAGCCTGCTATGCAAGGTATCTGAGAGGACTATAATGAAATACTGCCACAGGAAGCCATGGAGAGGCAGAGAAGGGTGGCATTTGACATAGCTTTTCTTTGTTGAGGGAGCATTAATGGAGAGCCTCTGAGTTACCACGTGCACAGCTGTGTGAGCTGGTAAGACCTGTGGTGGTAGAGAGCATGTTCTCATGAGAGCAGTTTCATGCAGAGATTGCATGCTGCTGGAAAGGCAGGAGGATGATAGCACAGAAAGGCTATGTGATCTTGTGTGCCTCATATAGAGCAGTAAGGTGTGATAAGCATCCTGGTGTTTTGGAGCCTGCCCTCTGAACAAGTGGGGAGATTGTGAGGCAATAAAACACATAATTCCAGAGTGTGAGAAACACTCTGAGAATTTGGCATGCTGGATGTCACACATGGGAGGTATTGTGATGCTGGGTATCCCTGGAGAGAGAATACAGCAGAGCCGGCCCATGTTCCAAGGCTTCTAACAGCATTCCTGTGACTTTGATTGTTTGCCACTCATTCTCCCCATATGCAGGCAAGACCCACTGATCTGGGAAACTATTACAGCTGTTGCTATATGCCTCCAGAAGGATCTAAAAGCTAATTGCAACAGCTAAACCAGCTGTTAGAATAAGGATTACATTCTTGGTCCTCAGATCCTGGCATGTCCTTGTGGGATGCATTTTCTTCTTCAGTTCTAGGAGGCTGAGGGGAAGCAGCTGCGTTCTTTGCTGAGCCTCGACCAACTAGACCAGGAAAGATGCCAGTCAGGAGACAGAAAACTAAACAGCTGCTGTCATTTCAGGCCAGATTATGAAAGTTTTTATAAGGGTGCTGGGATGCTGAGTTCAATTGATGCGCAGTGCAGTTCACCTTCCTGTTTCCTTTGACTGTTTCTTTTCCAATGCATTAGAGACTGACTGGACCTGTGGGTCACTATAGTTTTCAACTTTGCTGGGAGAATGACATTTCAACTCCCACCTTCCCTTCCCCTAAAAGCTCGTAAGGATTTTCTGCCTCCTGCATCTTGGACTTGCTGTAGCAAGACTGGGGAAGAGCAACTGTGGTGCATATTAGCAGGAGAGTGAGGACAAGCAGAAGGATCTTACAGAGTAGTAGCAGTAATTGTGGGGAGTCTGCTGATTGCGGTTGCCTTAAACCACCAGGCTGTGTATTTTTATTTATTTCCTCCCAGGTGAGATAACATTGGAAATAATTTCCCCCACTTTAGCTGTTACAGGGGAAGGTTTTTCATCACAAGAATGGTGAGCTGAGGACAGTGAAAGACAGTGGTTTGTGTAATCACCCTGCTGGATGAGGACCTCTGAGAACCATGCAATCCCTAAGGATAAGATGCAGTAGCACACCTGGCTCTGCCACCTAGTTAATAAGCTCACTTGGACTCGGTTCTTTATGGGAGCACTGGAGTGTGTCTGCTCTACACTCCCTAGGATGATCCACTTACTTAAATTATCCATTTTTTCCTTGTCCTGTAGGGCATCCCTGTTATCTTCCCTCCCTATTATCCAAGATAATAGAGAGCTGACTTGCAATAATGCAGTCACAATGGCTCCACAGTGTCTGAATGATTCCCATGTGATTGACATTGTGAGTCTGTCTGAAGCTTCCTGAAGAGCAATTCTCCATCAATGCCTCTTCCATCAGGCATTAGACAGAACAGAGTCCTGTAGTACAAGTCTATTAAGGCCCAAGAAGAAATCTCTTTCCCTATGTCAAACAGAAGGAAACATGAATTATACAAATGGAGGGGCAATTCTTTATGCTTATATGACTTACTGTAGATGTGGATCAAGGTCATAGGGGCATAGGGGTATCTGTGTACTGTACCTGGGGTTTCCTCAGTTCCCTGGGCCTATAGAAGAGTGAAGATAAGCAACAGAGGGAGCAACAAACAACTCAAATGTTTTTGTGTCTGCCACCAAGCAAAAACAGACTACTCGAACGGAAATAGCAAGGGGGGTTAATCCCAAACTTTCATGACTCGAGTCTTTTCAACATTTGGAGATTCTGGTCTGTATCAGAAAAGATATTTAAGAAGGTATAGCCTGTTCATGCTTAAGTAAGTCAAGGTTTTCCTTATCATATCTCTAGTCCAATTTCATATTTGAGAACAAGCAGTTCTGGAAATCTCACAAGAAAAGATGGTTTCTGGCTTGTTTTCGCTAACTCACTGATGGTGGACATAATTCTTACTGAATTTCTAGTTTATTATCAGAACTGAGGCTTGTGTTGACTGTCACTAGTAATCACAGCCTACTGATGTCCATCTCAGTGGTACCATAACACTACCTTTGTGCTGCAGGTGGACCAATGTGGAAATGACAACAGGATCTGTGTCCTCCACGTGTCCTAAATTAGTTCTATGACTAGTTTCAGTGTTGAATGGCAGGAACCCAAAGCTGCCCTTGGTTTGCAAAGCCTAGGGGCTTTCAAACCAGTTTTGTGCTTTGTGCTGGCATCCAGATAAACATGAGCAGCATCTCATGTAAACAGAGATTCCTGCAGTGAAAGGCTCAGCCCGCACCTGGTATAAATCATAATAATTCAGTGACCCATGTACACTGAATTATACTGGCAGACCTGGTGGTCTAAAACTTACTACAAAATTTATATGCTTTCTATTCAGCAAACATTTTGTCACTAGATTTTTTTTCTGCAAGTTATGCTAACTTCAGTTCTCAACCCACAAGCTGTTTTGAGGCATTGTAGCTTTGACCGTTCCTTTGCTTTCTCAAAGTGTAACTCCTTACCTTCATGCCGTGGCAGTTGCTGCTTAAGTAGCGTGCCATGTGCAAGGGGAAGGCAGGAACTTTAAAAAATAGAAAGTGAATTATGCACTTTCCAGAACTAATCTTCAGACACTTGATCTGTGTTAAAATGCATGAGGCTTTAGGGATTTGTGAACATTTTCATGAATAATAAGAACTTCACAAATAACAGGAGAGTGAACTCGCCAATCTTATTTCCAAATCTTTTATATATACAAGAGATATGATTGGCTCTAGCTTTCAGAAGGAGTTTGGCAGCAGGTCACTTTTTTTCTGATCAACAAAGAATAGGGCACTTGGGAAAGGAAGATGAAGCACATTATTTGCAGGGCTCCTACATCCATGAGTATTCTTGACTTTTATAGATTTTTCAGTAAATTAGCATAACTACATTATCCAAGATTTCTTGCAGTTGTTTTCCCTCCCTATGTTGATGTGACTGAGAGAGAATGCAAATGCAACAGCTTAAAAAAAAAAAAGACAGGAAGAAATTATCATATTTAATATTGTTTATACAGAAACTGACTTACTTTATAGAGCATCATCTGATTAACTCATTTCCAGCCCTGTGGTGTGTGTGCATCAATGATGGCAGGGAGGAGAAATGAGAGCTAGGCCATGTTTTTCCCTCGCATGAGGAAGTGTTGCTGTAACACTTGTGTGGCTGGCAGCGTGAGATATAATATTACCTAGAAAAAAACCTTTAAGTATTGGATTAATTTCCCACCATCTGCATTTTCTCTGTACTGGAAATCTAGATCCAGAGAGAAAAACTGGGGAACAGATCTGAGTAGCTGGCAATTAGATTTGGAGAAATGAAAAATGTTTTCAGAGACTCCTTACTAGTCATCTGTTCAGTGGCTGCAAGGGTTTGGTCAGCTGAGGAGCCAGTTTTGGAAAAGCCTCTTCAGCTTAATATCCCAAAAAGCTTGGCAGAGAGGAGTAGTGCCTTATTGCAGAGGTGCTGCCAGTTGCAATTAGGGACAGGTTGCTGGGTGCTGGCAGCTGTAAAATAAATGCCAAGCTCTGAGGAAGCATCCAAGGAAATAGAGCTAAAAGTTATGACCAAATGGGATTTGCTCAAAAGGCGTACTGTTGTGTCAGGATGAAACCTCACCATGAAGCAGCCATACATGTAGGGAGAGGAAATGGTGAATGGTAGAAGATCAAAGCAGGAAAGACTGGAAGGAAGAGGGAGCAGCAGAAGGAAAAGGTGAATTTCAGGCACCTGTCATTTCTTCTTCAGCTGCAGCTTGCATCAGCAGTGAACCACGGAGAGCAAAACCCTCAGGGGAGAAGATAAGTCACTCAATATTCAGTATAGCTGCCTTGTGCAGAGTCTAGAAGGGATGGCCCTGTCTCAGCTGCCACCCAGAGCACAAAGGGTCTTTCCCAATGTGCAGTGCGACAGGGAGGTAGGGAGCTGAGTGAGGGTGGTGCAGTTGCTGGTGGGAGCTGTAATGTGCTTATGTTTGTGTGTTATTTTCTTCTAGGTTAGTGCATAAAGTACTTATGAACGGTTCTAAGGTGCTCTGGCATATGCCATACTGGGATATCCTTGGCTTCTCCAAAGAGGAGGGAAACACAGCACTCTCTGAAATGGTGACACCACAACCTGTGAAGTAGATGTGTCAGTCATTACAGAGCAGTCCCCCTGTACTTCCATCTGTAAATCTGTTGGGGTTTTTTTGCATTTAGTGATAACCCAGAGCCAGCCCAGAAATGCACATAATGTCTTCCTCAGCCTGTGGGTTCTGCCCCCAGTGCCAGGTGACAGCAGTCCCCTTCATGCCATAGCAGAGCTTGCATCCCATGACCTGCATCTTAAGAGTCTGCCACCTTTTGCTATCACTGTTTCCAGCTCTTCTTCAGGTTTCTCTATAGGGTTGGTAGATATTTTCTAGAAGAACAGCTTAAATATCATCCCAAAAGTTCTGTGGCCTTTGTTTCTCTTTCAGCCTTCAGAAATTGTTGCATATTTGGACACTGCAGAAATCCACATGTTATATTTCATATCTTTCCTCATCAAGTGTAGGGAGCTCCCTGGACAAGGTTTTCTAAATTCCTTTTCCTCTGGCTGATTTCTGATTCACCCAGTGGGGGATTGTTTTGAGAACATAGTGACAACCAAGCAAAAAGAACATTCAGAACAACACTTGGGGCAAAGCTCTTTGGCAGTGAGATGAATTGAGCTACTCAAGGGAAGTGCTGGGAATGCTATTGTTTGCGATGCTTAAAACTCAGATACTGCAGAGTGCAGTTCAGTGCTTGGCAAGTAGGCATACTGGTGGAGATGATGGGTCTTTCTTGCCTCTGACAGTTTTTTATTTATTATTATAATTTATTGGGTTTTTTTTAGCTTCGGATCGTTGACTTCACCTCTAGTTCAGTTTTGCTGTATATGCTATACAGTCCATTATAAACATGGAACTAAATGAAATGCTTTTGGGCTGATGTGGTGCTTGTTTGTTTCCCAGTGGAGCAAGGTGATATAAGCACATGCATTAAATAGATTTATGACAAACTTCTCATCTATTACTTTTATTTAGAGTGGTTTTGGAGTAAAGGAGATCCTTCTGGAAAACAAACATCTTTCTGAAGGCTGACAAATCCAAAAGCATATTTGCAACCTTACTGTTTTTGTGTTTTGTATGTTTTGGGGTTTTTAAATTTCATTTTTCTTTTTACAAAGACAGCTACAAAGCTGCAAGGGAGGAGAAGAGATCACCACTTTGTTTCATATGCAGCTGGTGTAATAGATCTTGGCTCATTAGCGCTTGCTGGGGGAGATATCGCTCTCCCTTTTTTTAAGAACTAGAGACAACACAGCTGAAGATATGGGTCACGTCTGTTGTTCATGGTCCAGAGTTGGAAGAGCTTCCCTGAGCTCAGAGACATTTTTGGAGCTACTCTGTTAAATCTTTAATGCCTTAGGATCAGGAAACCAATTCAGCATTCAAGCACATGGCTATCATTAAGCAGATTCTTTGTATATGAAAAGGCTATACTTTAGTAAAGAAAGCAAAGGGAAGATACAGTTGGGAGAGAAAGGAAATTACCATTTTATTTCTTGTTCCTAAATAATATGGCAGATATATGTATACCTGTATATATCACCTGAGAGCTGCAGGGCTGTGTTAAATGTCAAGCCCTCATCTGTGTTTTAGGGCAGTATGTGCTTCCTGATGCTTACATTAGAGAATAATGCCAAATAATGGAAGAGATTTTCTCTTGAGGCCGAGTGCCTTCCTTCTTGGCAAGCCTGCTACTTCCTGTCCTGACGTACTTCAGGGAAATATTCTTGCTTCCAGACTTTTAATCTTCCCTGGTGTCTATCATTTCTCTAGGATATTAGCTTTTTGTTGTTGACCCAGCCTTGCTGATAGGCTTCAGCAGGTCTTAGCCCAGCTTGCAGCTGGGCCTACCTGGCTTAGACAGATAAAATGCAGCTATGGTGTCCTGCACTTGGACCATGTTTATGAATATACCATGAAACTGAAATTCCTCGGGAAGAAATGCTTTTCATCATTTCTTCCCACAGAGCTAGATTACCCTTATTAATAGAAAGCTATTAAAAATATCCTTCTACTGGGAAATTGTTAGAAAACCTTGAGTACCCTTTCATGGGGGTTAAGTTTTTATTTTTGATTTTTATTCTTTTCAGCCAGACCTTTTCCTACTTTGTGGCTGTGTTTCTTAATTGGATCTGTAGTTTAGTTTGCTGTTTCTCAACTCGCTTAAAGAAAAAAAGACAACAAACAAACAAAACAAAAAAACCCCAACCAATTGCAATTAATAGATTTTGGGGGAATCCTAGGACCTTCAGGAAGCTCTATCCTCATCTGTAACCAGCAGGAAGGTAGTTGGTATAACTGTTTGTATCCATGCAAAGTGCAGTCAGTTGACATTACCTCTGATAGTGACCTTTTTTAGTGAACTGAGCTGACATATGATGTTCATGTATCCTGTTTCTTGTTCTATATTGTCTTTTTTTTTCCTTTCACGTTCTGCACTGTACCATCCCTGATTGCACATCTTCTGGGCTCTTCTCACTGAGGCTGTGGAAGACACTTGACAGATTCTCCCAAATG
The DNA here is from genome assembly GCF_963662255.1 of Cinclus cinclus. NCBI lineage: Eukaryota > Metazoa > Chordata > Aves > Passeriformes > Cinclidae > Cinclus > Cinclus cinclus. Next base: position 26,071,143 of record NC_085047.1, on the reverse strand, counting down.
CACTTTAACAAACATTGTTAGGGAGCCTCGTGGACGGTGATCCTTATATCTAATGATGCTGCACCTTGCAAGCAAAGCAATTGGGAGGCAGAACTGAAAAAGCAGTAGTGAGGACAGATTTTAATTGCTATGCTGAGAGGTTAGAAAAGAAGTCATGAAAGAGCTTGAAAAAATGTGAAAGTTTATATACCATATTAAGACCCTAAGTCTGCAGCCATGTTTGAAAGTGCTTCTAAATTTGGCTACTGTAAGCATGAGAACATGCAGGCTACTGAGCTTTTCCTCCTCATTCCCTTGCTTCCCATATTCTCCACCAATTAATTTGCTTTTCTTCTCCTTCTCTGGCTTTCTTTGTTTCCACATTCTGTTTCTGATCTTCTGTCTTGATTGCTGAGTGATTCCTCTCTGTCCTGCATACTTTTTTGTGTATTTTCAGTTTTTCTTAATCTGCAATAAAGCCAGTGCCTGATTGTCTTCGAAAGTAGATTCTACCTGAGCTATTTATCAGCTATGTAGATTGCACTTCCTTCACCTTATTAACTATTTGATATATAAAGACACATTGCATGCACTCAGTGGATAATTCAGTTATAAACTATGCTGCATAGTATTTCCATTTTTTATCTGTTATTGTGGGAACCAATGTGAAAAATTTCATCTGATACAGTTGGGTTTTTGTTTCTCCTTTCTCTCAAGAATTTCTGGCCCTTTTTTCCCAATGTCCCTTTTGGGTTCTTAGTGCTCTTCTTCTGTAGATCAGTTTAGTTGAATCTACTGCTATATGGGTTTGATTGCGTGGATCCTCATCAAGTGACTAAGCAGAGTGCAGTGTTCCTGAGAATGAAGGACCCTGTGCATTGGCAAGTAGCATCCAAGCACTCATTTCCCAGTACAAGATGCTGTTTCACCCTCACCTGTAGCAGCGGGGGCCCTCTTTTAAGACCTCTGAACTGAATTTTTTTCAACAGTTGCAATCAAACTGGATTCTTAATACTTGCAAACTGTATGAACCAAATAGTGAATTTGTGTAAGGTTTAATACACTAAGCTCCCAGTGGAGCTTACAGAGAGCACAGGAGGAAAGGAGAAAATGTTTTGAGTTTCTTGTTATGTAGCAGTCACTTTTGTCCATGCTGTCAACATTACCAATGTAATGGGCTCAATGTTGGTCAGAAAGAACCCAGACTGTGGCACAACATCAGGGCTTTTATGACCCCCCCAGAGACTGAGATGTTGTGAAAAGCTGGCAAGTATCATCTGACAATGATACACTGTCTTTAAAGTGCCTGTCTGCATCAGACTGTGTCAGCTGGTGAAACAAATCCAGCCAGCAGCTCTCTTTTGGTCCTTTATTTTCATCTGGCTATAAAACAACTGTTGAAGTCTCCAAATATGTGCTGTGGTGCTGTTCAAGTAAGGAGGGAAAGCAACCAGAGGACAAGAGGACCTTTGATAGATGCTAAATTGAGGAGGGGAATGGTCATTCCTGTCTCCTGGGCTTGGGTCCAGGTGAACTTGCATAGGTGGAGCAGAATGTAAATATCTGTACAGGCAGTGCAATGATCTGGATCTGAGATGATTTCGAGGAGGTGTGTTACAGCAGTTAAGTGCAGGACATTTATTTGCTGGGAGCTGATTTTGATCTTGGAACAGGACTAGTGTATGAAATGAATTTTGCTAGGTCTTGGTCTGTCTCCGATTGAGTGACTCCTGCATGAGGAGATGGATGAGATGGGAGTGCAGCCTGCATTGCAAGTGTCAGCCTGGGTCCTCTTTTTGGGATTCATTTTCCTGGGACTCAGGCTGCATCAGATATCAAAACTGGGAGATGATGTAAAAAATTAGGGAACAAATCTAGAAAGTGAGGATATGCATAACTTGCTATATGGGACTGTATCTGCTTCATTGACTTGCAAGTCCAGTTTTCTCTCAAGAATTTATTTTTTATATTTTGCATCCCCTAGTTTCTTTGGTATAGATCCTTACATTGGTTTCTGGGATTCTAGAAGATACCTGGATGTCCAGAGGTAGTATCTCTTCTCACAAACATATTTAGAAGACCTTTCTACTTTAGGCATCTTGTGCCTCCTGGTACACACAGAACTTTCTGCTCATGGATATGACAAACATCTCAGTTAAGGGTTTAGATGGGAACACAGATCTCTAAGCCTATTTCTAGGAAATCTGTGGAATTTTCCAGTACTCCTCTGTCTTACACATAGTGGCTGTAGCACGTGCCACACAAACTGTGTTTACATGGATGCTATTTAAGCTGAATGGAAAGACTGCTTCTTCATTCAAAAATTAATTTCCCCACCACTTTCCTTTCTGCCTGACTCCCTCTGTTGTTCACTTTCTTTCCCTTTGCCTGCCCTTTGGACACTGCTGAGCACAGGATGCCAATTCTGGCTGTCCATCCTGTGGCCACCAGGCACTTGTTTCACAGCTGAAGTCAGATATGCTCTACATCATCCTAGAAAAAATGAGCTTCTCTTTTTTGGAGGGTCAGGCTGTGGGAAGCACCCACTCTTCTCTGATCTGAGTCCCTGTAAATCTTTGTGCCCACCACAATACCACCGGTGAGGACTAACAGCAAGGTCATTCCATGCTTGCATTGTCCTCCAGGGAGATCCACATGCTGGCAGAGTTAATTACACTAACAACCACAGAAATTATACTGGCCCACCACTGGCCTAGTGAGATTAATATCTCCCTTTCTTACTCACAGGGGGATGTTAATGGTATTTTTATTAACTGGTGACCTGTTGACTGCTATTAGAATATAGATTGTATGCATAAACCAGGTCAGGGTACTGAAGATATGATTATAGAGCAATTACTGTGTCAGCCACTGTGGCTTCTAAATCAGAGCTGGCAAAGAGCCTTTAGAAGCCTGAAAACTGTTTTTGGAGACCAACAAGAATAAACAGCTTTGGATTAAAGTGTGTATTGTGCTTTTGCATCTTTCTGGGATTAAATGTCTGATTTTTTTATGATTAGGAAAGGCAGTCAAGGCAGAAAGAGGTCTTAAGAAGCTCAGATTTTAGTGTAACACAACTGATTAGGGGACTTCAAAGTTTGGAAACTTTTTTCCCTATTTTTTTGGTCTCCCTTTTCTTCCTTTGTTATTATATGGTTTATGTTTATTTCACTGAGCTGGCTGAGGATGCTAATTCTGCTCTTGCCCTTTAAAATGAACTGCCAGGTCATGTGGCTGAGTGTCTGGAATATTAGTAAAATGATTACATTAATACATGCATTTCATTTCATGAAGGACGTAGCTACAGAGCCAGGTTTAGAATTGTTCAACATTTGTCAGAATTATTAAAAGGGAAAAGGAATGATAAAATCGAGAGCTGGAGTGTCAAATGTAGAACCAGGGCCTGGCTTTCTCTTAGGAGCAACTATTCATTTGGAGATTGGATTGAACACCCTGGTTCCTAAAGACTAGATTTATTTCACTAGCAGCACCACTGATCCTAGTGAAGTGACTGGAATAGGTGGAAGAACCACTTCATATGGACAAGAGCTCAAGGCTCACATGGGGCTTTACTGGTGCTTGTAACTACATTTATATTATCTGCTTTTATGGGTTAGACAACAAACTGTGTTGAGCTCACCAGCACACCTGCCAAATACACTTAAATGTGATGTTTTGCAGTGGTGGAGATTGGCTTTACTGGAGAGAAGGACACAGCACTGTTTGCATGTTTATGATTATCCTCTTCCCAAAAAAAAATCCTAAATCATCTGAGATTTGAGAAACTAAGTGATCTCATGGGAATCTGAGGCTGAAACTGGATTTGTAAGTGGTTCTCTGGTTTTTATGAAAGGAACATATGTGTTGAGATTCAAGAGGAAATGAAATGCTTATAGATTCACTTGATGATTAATATCTACTATATTGCTTAGAGAATAAATTATCTTCACTCTATTTCGGAACTGTAATTTATCTTAAATAGGAAATAAAATTCGAATTATTAGTCTGTACCAGGCTTTCTGTTCTGATAGAGTTCAGTTGCATGCAGAAGCTTGAGCAGGAAGGCATGTTTGTATTTTTTCCATCACATTTTTAATTATCTCTCCAGTTTTTGTTGTTGTCAATGTGGTTAGTAAGTTTTGGGTATTCTATCAAGTTTATCCATTGATCTATTGAGATTTGATTCTATTCTTCTGTCTGTTTTTTAACATGTGAATGAAAAAGGGCATATTCTGAAGGCACAGCAAGAGAAGGAGGGGAAGAACAAGAGATTAATGTGCTTCCTGTACTAAACGTTTTGTGAAAGGGGAAAATGCCTGCCAATGCCTTAAAGCTTACTTTCTATGATGTTTCCATAAGAGTGTTTACTTATTAAAAAAAAAAAAAAAAAGGGAAGGCATTTCTTATCACTATTTGGGAGGAGAAAAACTTGGTGATATGATATGAAACACAAAACATCAATAATGAGAATGGCATTGAAAAACACTATACATTATTATTTCAGGAGTTGTGATTTTTAAGGTGATATGATGATTCTTTGTGTTTTGACTTATTATCTTTTAATATGGAGAGTTGCTTCTAAGGCAAGTTTTCTTTCTTATATAGTTTTTCTCTGACTAACTTCCAGCAGTCTGGCATCTTATTTAATACTCTGTGTGTCAGAAATTCCCATTTTAGACATGACTCTGTTTCCATCAAAGCTGCAGCCATACTTCACAATTTCACTTATTAACAGCCTACTGAGATAATTGGGCCTGCCCAGCTCATTAAAAATAAAATATTGATGTTTTCTTAGGGTGGATGTAATTATCTTGCCCCTACAGGGAACAGCAGCATAAAGGAGGGATGGTGTGGTCTAATACACATCCTGCTATGCACCTACTTTCTGCTCTGCAGTGGAGGAAATTAGGGATTTCTGGTGCAGTTACAATTGGTGAAGGTGGCAATGCAGAAGAAAAGATTTCTTTTTGAGCCCGGACAACACAAATTAATTAACTTTTTTTTATTTGTCAAATTTTTAATTTTTTTTTTTTTACAGACCGGACCAACAGGAATGTGTCAGAGTGCTTCTCTCTGGTGTATTTTACTGTGCTGTAGTATTCTCTACAGTATACAATTGCTAACACTTAATTCTAGGCAGGGATGTCTTCTCAGATTTTGTATAAAAATAAGCAGCAAAGGAGCATGCTTCTCTTTACTGCCCCACTTGAAGTTATTCAAGATGGCATTACTGGAGCCAGTTCTACAAGTAACTTAAAGCCTCAGCTTGTCTTTTCTGAGATTTTTTTTTTTTTTACAGCAATTTCTTCAGTGCCCTGTATTTCTCTCCATAAGGCAATGAATGGGTTGCTCTCAAGTCCACCTGTTAGAGGTTATCAAATGTATGATTCAATAGCAAAGACGTGAAGCCACCACAGAATCCGTGGTTAACTAGGAGCACTGATGTCCTCCCATGACCTGAGTTTCCCAGTTTTCCTTTTCTGACTGTAACTTTGAGATGCTTTAATGTTGCTCTACTGGCAGTGGGTTTTAATTTCCCATTGGTAAAAATGGATATGGAAGACATAAGTATCAGAAAAAAAAAAACCAAAAAAACAGGGCACTTTTTGCTCCTGTCCCATTCTTTCTGGTTGTTTTAAATGAGTGTTAGAAGACAGACAAAAGAGAAAATCTAAAATACCAGAGAGCTTAGCTGTGCCTGTCTCATTATTCTGTTTTGGCTACACAGGTCCTCAGGTCCAATTGAAAGTCTCCTGTTCCATGTGTTCAATGATGTGTTGCAGCTGCTGCTTAATCCTGGTTGGAACTAGATTGAGAAACCTCATTACATCTGTTGCAAATCCACTGAGGGTTCAAGATCTTGGTAACAGACTGTTGGGTCCTTTCACTGATTTAAAGGCATCCTGAACTTCCTTAGAACTAGAGCCTCACTTTTGGTCATTTACCAGAACATCATTGCTGTGGAATGGTCTGTTTGGAGGCACTGGTCTCTAACTCACTCCCTTGGGCAGGTACAGTGCTAACTATGAGCAGGTGTAGTGTTCTGACAGAGACAGATATGTAAGGCACTGGACAAGTTCACCAATGTGTTCTTCTGGAAATAACAGTAATTATTTTTGAGGGAAAGAATCCCACATGATTTTACAGAAAGTTTATTTCCAAAAGCCTCTGGTTTGGGAGCAAGTAGGCATTGCTGAGTAGCACAGTTTGGTTTTCTTAAGTGCTTGTTAAGTTATGTACAGCAGCCCTGATCCAGATGACTTTGGCACTAGGAAGAATTGCAACATCCATTTCAGCATCATCTGAGAGGAAACAAACTCCTTGCAGTTTTCAAGCCTGATGATGTGGGCCTGGCTGTAGTAGGATCACCTCAGTTTGTTTCTTTTCCAAGTTGAGCTATTATCAGGTTAAAAGCTGGAAAAGTCCTGTAATGCTCTCTTCTCTATCAGCAGCATTGCTAAGGGATTCTTCTCTTTCTTAGAAAGGCTCCTATTCTGGTGTGCCACAAATGATATATCTAGCTCTGCAAAATGGCTGGAGGCAGCATTATAATTTCGCAAGTTTGCTTCTGCAGTCAGCTCTGAAGTGCTTCATATGGAGGTTGATAATAGATGTCTCTTGAGGAGGAATTAGGGAAAATAGAGTAAAAGCAGCAGGGTTTATTACACTTGTCTTTCAAGACCATGCTGTCTCAGACTTGGCGAAGTTGGGGCCCTCTCACTGTTACTGGGAATGAAAAAGTATCTACTTCCAACATGCCAGTAAACAAAACCTGGAAGATGGCCTTTAAATAGGCCACTTCCTCCTTCAGCAGACAGGGAATAAATGGTCACGTTTCTGAAAAATCTGGCCATGTTGTGACTATAACTGTCACAGTTGAAATTGCTGGACCCTGAGCACTTTGGTATATATGGCCTTTGTCTGGATAATGGAAGCTGAGCAGTTTGGAAAAATCTGTCCCTAATTATTGGTGCAGAGCCCTTGAAAATCTGCCCCTGAGCTCTTCTCAAATAAAAATCTGGCCTCATGGGCACAACACTGTCAGAAGCAGAGCCTGGCATAAAGTGCTTCTTATCCTTTTCAGTGATTCTGTCCTCCTGTGAAGTTTCTAATTTATTTTAATTGCTTTAAAACTTTTTAAATGAGGCTATTTAATGGCTTGGATTTTGACTTATGTATCAAAGCTTCAGCGCACTCCACATTAAATGGCATGTATTCCGTTATGCCTAAATTCTATTGTTATGCCTGCCCTTTGTGCTGGCTTTTCGTTTTACAGTTTGGGGGTAGTTGCATTTCTAGGGCTCCCATCTGTCATAATTTAGTGTTTCTTCAGCACTTTTTCTCATCTTAGGAAGCCATTCACCATGTCCAAATATTGCTTTATGCCTGCATGGACAATGCTCGCTGTCATTGGAGACATCTATTCTGTTTCACAAAGGGAAGCCTTGTGGTACATCTGTGTGCTGACTGAAGGCAAAGATGTCTCTTTGAGCCATTAGGTTGTAAAGAGATGAACTCACTGACCATCCTCTCTCAAAGATTTTCAAGAGCCTGACTGTTCATGGGGGATTCTTTGCATGGACCACAATTGAACCTAGTTCTTCCTGTGATTGCTATTTTGCAAAGGGTAGCAGTATATAAAAGTAGGCATGGAGCTTTGTTGCATTGGAAAAAATGTCCCTGATACCCTTTGGTTAGAGCTAAAAGGATGAATTCACATCTTCTTAATTAAGATGTCTGTGCTTTCAGGTGGGTACCGTTTTGGATGGTATGTCTCCCAGCCCTGTCTCCCATCTAAAGTGGCATTCCTCACTGTTCTTTGTTAGTGAGCAGAAGCAAGAAAAGTCACTTGGAAAATGCATTTACCCAAAAGCAGGGAAGGGGAATGGAGTTAAAGCAAGCAGAGAGGTAAATGTATAATGCAGTGAGTTAGAACAAGATCACAAGACCCATCTTACAATGCAAATCTTTGAGAAAGTAGTCAGAGCTCTATTACAGCTGTGGAAGTAGGGGCTTCTGCCTCTGTTTTTCATTAAGAACAGGTCCAGTGTCACAATACTAACAAAATGCCAAGAGGCGGGGACATCCATTCCAGTGGCTACAACAAGGTTAGTGCAGCCACAGAGATTTTGTATGTTCCCTTGGCAAATCAGGAAATCACCTTGCCTTGGTTTCCATTTGTAGCACAGGAGTCATAATGCCTCTTTGTCTCACAGAGCCACTCCAACATTTTTTTCCAGCCTAGATTCTATTCACATGCTTTTTTAAAAGCAAATTTCTTGCATTTGTAAAATCAGCCATGACTAAAAAGCAGTATTTAAGGGGTCTGTCAACTTTGCGTTGAAGATAGCATGATTATCTTAATTATCAGGGAAGTAGGGTTTTTAAAATATATATTGTAAGTATAGAGAGATCTAAGCTCAGACTTGATTTAACAGGGAAATTGCCACAGATTGCATGACTACTGCCACTTCTTATTTACTGGCCCAGACAATGAGATTCCAGCATAGGTTTTGCTACTGTAAAAATCAAAGTAGTGAGTTTAGCTCCGGGAATATCAGTTGTTACATTCTTCACTTGCAAGGCAACTGAAATTTCAACTCAAAAGTTTTAGTGAGAAATCCTTTTGGTTAGATTAACTTGTATTTCACCTTACTTTGACATTGTTCTAAGACAGACATGAAATACTTTCAGGTGTGTGTTTGGTTTTTTCGTTTTCAGGTGTGTGTTCAGTTTTTAGTGAGGATTTTTCCCATTTTGCACAACCACTGCACCAGATGTGACAGAATAAAAGAGGCTCAGTAGGGACTGAGATAACAGGAATTCTCTGAAGCCAGGCAGAGGTACACTGACACAGCTGGGGATGACTGAGTATTGGAAGAAATGTGTATTCCATTAAGACAGGAGCATTGTGTGCTTTCTGGAAATGTGGCTGGTAAGGAAAAGGAGTGATCTCTGCTATTTCTTACTCAGTATCTGCATCTACTCACTCACATCTGTGCCAAATTTTAAATTAATTTAGCCATGCTTTGCTCTTCTGTGTGCTAAGTGCTAGGTGGAATTCAGACAGATGTGTTGTCAGGAGCTTAACATATACACTCAACTCGTTCTGATGCTTTCATTTATTTATTTATTTTAAAGGCACCTGATTTTCTCCTGGCCATTTAAAATACAAACCAATAATTAAGAGTGTCTGAAGGAGCTCTAGAAGGATTAGGGATTGTCTCCCAAGAGGCCGACTGACATTTCTGCTCTCTGAAAGTCCCTGCTCAGCTGCCTCTTCAACCAGCAAACCTTGATTCCAGCAGCCGTCTGATTAAACAACAAAGTATCAGCAAGTGCTAAAAATCATTCCTCTTGGACCACTCTGCACTGACAGCAAGGGCAGAAACAGAAAATGATGAAAAGGGAGCAAGTCTTTTGGTGCAAAACATGTCTCTTGGTACCGTATAGAGAGCTGGAAGATGAAATGTTTTCCTTTGTATGATCCTGGCTTGTCTGTTGCTTGCTGTGTCCTAATAGCCTGGATGCTGTTTGCAAGTAGACAGAGATTTGATTTGTACCCTCTGCACCACTGTGTGTGTATGTGAGGTTGTGCAAATAAGAGCTGTTAACTCCATGATTAGATTCAGGTATCCAAACATTACTCCATGTGAAATGATGTTTTACAGAACCTCCTCTGTGAGACATTACCACACCTTCCCACAACATCCATGACCCCTTGTTCTCTCTCTGGCAGTCCCCTTCTCTCTGGAGCTGCAGACAGCTCTGGTGTTCTGCCTTGGCTTGCACCTGCAACCCATCTGATGCTCATCTGTGCAACCCCCAGACCTGTCCTAACCCAGGGCCCTGCAGGACTGCCCAGCTGGTCTCTAGAGCAGTGCCAGGCTAATACAGCTATGCTGCTTTTGGGACCTGATTAACATCCCCTGCCAAACAACAGTTAAGGGGGGTTCCATGGGACAGGGTGCAGGAACACCTGCTGGAGTTGGTGCTCAATAATGTCTTGCTCCTGTGACTCATAGACCTAGTAACATTGCCAATTTTAGGGCTTTTTTCCAACAGTGTTGTTATAGTTGTTATATTTCTTAAAGTCAGAGCTCTTGGTGACATGCTATTACATGAAAATCCAGCCTCCTGTTACTTTCTTTAAAAAGAAAGTTTCTAGTCCTTCTGGGTAGACAGAGGAGATTTATATTAAAAGGAATTGAAAAAGTAGAAAAGAAAAATTACAGTGTGGGGCTTTTTTTAAAGAAATCACTTTTTTAGGCACACATCCTGCATTTGAAGGAGGGAGATAAGCTTTTGGGTTTTCTTTTCCTCCAATTTTTAGGGCCACCTTTATCAAGGTAGATTTGCTGCTTCTGTCATATCCCACGAGAGTAATTTCTTCTGTGCTGGCCATATCCTATAGCAGCCAACACAAAAAAACATGGACATTTTTGTATTTAGACCTTGCTGAGACTAGATGACACTGCTTTTCAGGTATTTGACTTACCTGACTTTTAGTTTTCAAATCCATCCTCTTGCTCAGTATGGGAGATAATTCTCAAATCACACTTTAGTTCTGATCCTTTGCTAATGGGTGGCAGTTATAGAATTGACTGAGGGATTTTTCCTCAGCAGACTGAGCAAATGTAGCAGCTCTACTCCTTCTCTCTCAAACTTGCCTTTTAATTTTTGCATCTGAATTATGAAATGGCACCTCCAATAGTCACTGCCATGAGCAAGCAACAATTATATTGATGTTGGAAGATCATGCTGCTGTGCAGATTTAAGGGTCAGAATTATCAGGAATAGTATTGAAGTGAATAAACTCAAGGTCGAATTTGTAATTTTTTTTCATCTGTCTTCCCTCACTCCCCTCCCACCACCCCCCGCCCCCGGGCAGAATTAATAAAATAAAATAATTTTAAAAGGGAGGGTAAGAGTGAAATTATGGATCCTCTAGGCTGCTGATTCAATTGGTTTGTAACATTTTTTCTGCCTTGCCAGCTTCTTTCTGCTGCCACCTGTCAGGGCAAAGGCAGCATGACAAAGCCCAGTGTGAATAGAGCTGTGTTATCTGGATGGCAGCAAGCCACAGCCTGTCTCTGTCTGGAAAGAAAAAGAGGCTTGGATGGCCAAGAGGTTTGGGAGAGTGGCTCACAGGTCTGCAGTAAAGATGGGGAAAAAATGTCAGAGCCTGTCTGTTGTATCTCTTTCTCATAAAACTGAATGAGCGGGGCTGATTCTGGGCTTTTTTCTTATGGCAGAAACTTACATGACTACTGTTATTACCTTTTTCTGTGAATAAGCCACAGATAGTTTTTTAAGGTGCCACAGAGAAGACAGTGATTCTGCCTTTGTGCTTGCCTGTGACCCTGAGCAAGGCACATTGTTCCTCCTCATCCTGTCTACACAGTCCCATGATCTGCTCCCGAGTGTGGTCCAAGGCTCATGTGTGTCAGCCATGGGAATGGGTGGGATAGTAATGCCAAAGTGGCATTGCCTTTTTGAGGATGGGTTGTATAGCTCCTGAGAGTCTGAAGAGTGAGAAGGACCTCTTTTCCCAAGTTTCTCCCTCTAAGGCAGTGCAGGCAGAAACAGCTGCCAAGTGTTAGAGTGCCTGTGTGGAGTGAGGCTGCTGCAGCACAGCTGTCCAGCTGCCCAGGCAGGGAGAGCTGTCAGGCCACCAGCTGTGCTTGCACAGGTCCCCTGGCTGGGAACCTCAGCAGAGTCAACCTCTCTCTGTGGCAAGCTGGAAAGCAAACTGGTGGCAGGACCCTCTAATACTTTCCTTTTCTAGCTAAGTGTGTGGAAATGCGGCATAATGAGATACGTTTTTATAGTTAGTTGCTGGTTTTATTGCTGGTGACTGATGCCAGCCTGGGATGCTTTGTGTCAGTACAAAGGGGTTCCAGCATAGCTGGGGACCACCACTGTTACAGTGTGATGTCATGCTTCTGAAATAATTACAGCTCAGGTAGAAGAGACAGGTCTTTTCCACACTGAATGCCAGTGGTGCAGGTGCCATTCACATTTCCTTCCCTTGGAATTCAGGCTACCATCTTTTGCATAGATCGTCATACAGCAATGGTTTGACAAGGCCACCACAGCAGCAACGATTGCAAATGGGGGGGAATGACAATTTATGAAGGATGCAAATACGTAAACTCTTGTCCACAGGAATGTCCAGCGTGACATCAAGACTTTGTGGGGGATTTGCCGTTTTTCTTTTTTGTTGTTGTTTTTGTTTGTTTGTTTGTTTTAAAAAGAGCTGTGTTTACTTTTCTTCTGTCTCTAGACTCTTCCTTGCCTCTGAAGCTTTGCTTTCTTTTTTGCCCTCCCCACTTAGGGCATTTCCGTCTCAGATGCTGCTTTTGATGGGATTTTTTTTTCCCCTTACCCATCATAGTTTCTTCTGCCCCCAATTCTATTCTTATAATCAGGCCATGCTAATTCATGCTGAGAGCTTATGAGTTTTCTTTAAGCACCAGGAGAGGTCACTGTGAAATGGCTGGGGGTGTTTCTTTCTTCCCATGGCTGCTATTCAAAAGATTTGATCAATTTATTTCCCTATCCCCATCAAACCATTTCCTGGCTAAATTAACAGCAGTGCCTTCTGCAAACATGATGCTGGGGTGGGGGAAGGAAGGAACAAATAAATTGATAGAGGAGATGGGGATAGGAGATAGGGATAAAATTGATGGAGAAGTTAGGGCTGGACCAAAAGATATCTGCTGATGCAAATGCCAGCTTTGTCATTCCATCGCACCAGTGTAACTGGGAAGGTAAAAGCAAATTAAATCGTTACTAGAGAGAAACAATTAGCTGGTACCTCACAGTGATCTGTAAGTATATCTGTCAATTGTCTTTATTATTTGAAGACATGCCTTAAGGGAAGCCCTTTTTGGGGCTGTTTACTTAGTTACATAGAAGGTCCTAAACTCCCTTAGCAAGAGCCTTATCATTGTTATTAGTGGTAATACAATAATAACAGTAATAATGCTGGCAAATATAACTTCCTCCTCAATGAATGCTCTTGGAGACTTTTAAAAAAAATTTATTATTATTATCATTACTATGAAAAAATCAGCCTCCTCATGCTGGGCTCTAATTACCATTTTTATGAGAACTACATGTTCTTCTATTCATGCAAGAAGATTTGTTTATCAAGGATTTCTATTTCAGTGCTGCTTTTGCAGAATTTATCTCTTCATCCTTAGCAACCAGGGCTGGGGATGTGGGCTAAATGAGTTACTTGTATGGGTGAAAAGGCAAAAGGATCAGATTTTCTCATCAGGAGAAAAAGCAGAAGGACCAAATTCTTGGTCAGAATAAATTGGTACAGATCCAGTAGAGGATGTGATTCCATATTGTTCCTTGCCATTGCAAACTTTCATACAAATGGAGAAAGAGAGAGATCAGTTAGTCCCTTATAATTAAGTATTTTTGCAGACCCAGCAACACCTCATCCAGATCTGGGGAACAGTTTAGAAAATGAAAAATAACATCAGCTCTTTTAGCAACCTTCTAACATGACATTTCTTTGCCTTGGTTCATACAAGCAGAGAAGTTCAAAGCAAAACCAGAGCAAGATCTCTTCAAAATTGGCAACCAGAATTATGCCCTCTTTCAGATGAGATCTCTATTGGTGCCTTTTGCAGTGACATCTCCATTACTTTGTCACTGCACAGAGTCACCCCATGAGGTGTTTCTACTCCCAAGTCCACCTGCTCCACTGTTCTTTCTAGCTAATGAGCTCCCCACTCACATGAGAAGCTTTTGCTGTAGTGCCTGTCATTGCACTTTGTGCTTTTCTCATTTGTTTGACCAGTCCTCAAGGTGAGGCAGGTCTTTGTTTATTCATCTCCCTCTTTCTACATTGACAGTGTTTTCTAGGTGTCATAAGTCCACTTCAAAAGCAGACCCTTACTTTTATGTTATGATCAATCATGAAAATACTAAAAATTGTTCTCACTCCTTAAGGAGCTCTATTAATAAATTCCCCTTTCAGCCTGAGCAGTGGAAATATCTTTCATCAATTCCTTATTTGCCTAAAAATTTACTAATGCCACCATCTACATCTTAACTAATAATCAGACACCGTATCCAATGTTTTACTTAAATGGTAATAGGTTAGTCTTTACTGCTTTACTTTTGTTTAGAAATCAGTTATCTGGAAAGGCAATCAGGGTTTTTTCAGCTTTTGGAAAATCCATAATGCATTTTATATTATTTTCCACTTGCCTTTATGTCTTTAATTGCTTTTGCATGTATTGCAAAGCATTGCATATCACCAGGATCATGTAATTAAATCTGTAGTTTTGCAGATCTCCTTTCTTCCTCTTGTGTATTTTATATCAGGTATTCTGCTGTTGTATAACACCCTTCTATATTGACAGGTGTACTAAGATTCTTGTAGCTTATCCTGCAATATCCCTTATCAGTTCTTTAAACATTCTGGGGTGAAAGTGTTTTTGTTCCACCACCTTGAGTGGAGTATTATCTCAGAGTTTACTTCCATTTTCTAATTCCCATTAGATTCACTGCCTTGTCCTACACTCAGTATCACCACTGCTATTAAAAAATTAAGACAGGTTATAATTTACCTTTTTAATCTGTGCACAGATCATGTTCCATTTCTACTTCATCTCCATTGTATAGGATTTCTACTTAATTTTTTCTTTGTTGTCCTGTCACTGTATGACCATAGAGTATTTGTACTGTTTTCTATAAGTATCAATTTCCAGGGTTTGCACATTTTTCCTTTTGACAAGTATCACTTTATTTGTACACTTCTGGACCACAAAGAGAATAAATTCCTCATTGACTAGGTCCTTCTGTTCCTGATAGGTCCTTCCCATTATATGAACATCATTTTTGTGGGATTTTGTGTTCCCTTAACTTGGAATGCAGAAACTGCAAAATAACTGTGTGCTATCATTTAAAGGTGTGATGAGAGAGAACATGCAAGGTTTGCACAATCAATACCCAAGTGCATTATAAAAAAAGTCAAATCCCACCATTTCATGTCTTCCAGATCACGTGTTTTAAAAGGAGGCTGTAAACTTCTGTATTTAAATAAGCAAACTTATCAATGGGTTCAAATGCACCCTCTGCATGCAAAGTTTGGAGAAGTTTCCAACAAAATCCCCAGCCTTTCATCTTGGATTTGTGTCTGTTTTGAACATACCTTTGTGGACTTAATAAGGAAGAAAAAAATGCTACCTCTGCTGCTCCAGTAATGGGTAGGAGGAATTGTCTCATTGTGAATATTACTTCCTGGGACAGATTATAGCTATTGAGGTAGAGAAGAATTAGGAGACCTCAGGATGCAGACACGTGAGATCAATCCAGACTTCAGCAATGCTGACACAGTGGCCTGCTTGCTCTTCTTCCATACAAAATGAGAGGAAGCAAGGTACCTCCCAGATTACTGCTTAGTGAAGATTACACAAGATGGAGTTTTCTTGGATCTGAGCTTATTTGTATTCACTGGAGTCCTTGATGTCCACTTCAATTCCAGCAACCTAAAAAATAATGGTTATGTTTAAGCTTTCCAGCAAATGCCCACAACACAGATAATTATCACTGGAGTGACAGGAGGGAAAGAGTGGACAGGGAGGAGAGGCAGGAGGAATCTGCATCCATCTGCTGCTGCTGCTGGATTTGCATTGCACAACACTCTGGCAGATAAGAAGGAGGTATTTTTTCCCAATATAAATGCATGTGTCTATCCTAGCAGTGAAAGCAGGGCACATGTGATTGCACACAAACATTCACAAGTCCACAAAAAGTGTAGTCAGAACTACCACAGTACCTGCAACCACTGCCTACGCAGACAGTTGTGTCTGTGCAAGCGTTCATACAGATACCCTCAAGCAACTGAAAATCCCAGACTACCAGGAAAACTGCATTTTCACATGGACTTTTTATGGGCTACTCATTAAAAAAGCAAAAGAATACCCCAAGAACAGAGAACAGATTTAGAAACAATAAAGGGCATATACTGGGGAGCTGACCCTTGCACTCCTTTTGGCCCAAGCAGGCTTCCTTTCTGTAATTCTTCATAGCCTACTATTTTGCCTTTCTGTAACCTGAGGTTATTTGGGTTATTTGTGGGTATAGTGTTAGCTGAAGAGTTCTGTCTTTTAATCCATTGTGTGTTATCTGAATTTTAAGCTGTGGTGTGAAAAAATATGCAATTGTGCACAGAGCAATTTGAACCCACCTGGCCACACTAGTTTCTTCTTTTGACCCTCCCTAAGCCCAAATCCTCATGGTATACCAAGTTTAGCAGTAACTATTTTCCTCTCTTTTCCATAGGAGATGAATGATTAGTATAGGATATTGGTGAAAAAAACCTCTGTATTCTGGAGCTCATTAACCAAATGGGTCAGGAGAAGGGTGGCTGGGTTACCTGTGTGCAGATATCTACTACTGGTTTACACACTGGGGTATTTGAGATACCACTAATGGCCATCAGAGATTATACATGGCATATTCTATTCAGGACACCCAAGCAGGATACCCTATGGTCCTTAAGATGTCATCAGCAGCCAATATTTAGGAAACTGAATCACAGCCTACTTGATTCACAGGAAGTTGTATAATAGTTTATTATTGGATCTTAACAAAACCTGAGTACTCAGCAGTGAAAAATACTTTATAGCGTTAATAGCCAATATCTTTGCCTATACAGAGACAGAACTATAACAGCAATAAAAGCATCACAGACAGGATTCAAATTATCTAAATGCATTTTCCCTTTCTCTTTTGTTTTTATTTCCTGCATTTTTTAACAGCAGAGAGAGAAATCGTGCATATAGCTGCCACTGTGACCAGGTTTTGAATCTTCCTGATTTGAGCATGTCAGGGCTTCCTAGCAGTGCTGTTTCATAGTCTCAAGCAGTTTAGTTGCTTTGCCAACAATTTTGAGGGGTTTTATTCTTGACCTCATAGGCACTGATTTGTGTGGTTGTAGGAAACTTTCATAAGGGAATTTTTCAGCTGCCTCTGCGTAGCAGAGTGTAGCAGTGACTATATCACAACAAGTCCATCACTACTTGTTGTGTTAGCATGTTTTGAGGAGGCTGTAGGAAGTTTAGCACATATGTGTGAAAACATTTTACTATTTTTTGGTAGTTTTGGTAATGAGAAGTCAAGGGCGAGGTGCACAGTGCAGACCTCTTGCCATCATTCATCTCACTTTAAGGGCGACTTGGCTGACACCAGCTTCTTTCACTTTTGTGTGGCACTAGCCCCTCCAAAAAGTTACTCTAGAATTTTTTGAATGGCAAAAAAGAGGCTATAGGGGAAGTTGAACTCTTACGCTCCACCAAACATGGGAACCACTTTATTTATTGCATCTCAGGGAAGTGTTCTTTCTTGAAGAAAAGGTAATATTTAAGTACAACAGACCTGGAATATCTGTTCCTGGGGCATCCTCCAAAAGGACTTTTATCCCGTCCACTATGTAATTTCTGGTGGAGGAAGGAATTCAGGTCTTTGGAGCATTTTCTTCATGTAGATTTCCCGAAGAGCTTCTACTGGATCTCTTAATAGCTTTTTTCTGTGGTTCCTATCACCTCTGCCCTCTGCCGGTACGGTGTGTACAGTAGGAGTGAGCATTGTTCTCTGTTTCTAAATAGGTTTGTATATACTACACTGTACACCCAGCCGTGAGACCCTGATTCTGCAGCTCTCTTTTTATTCTAGGAAGCATCTGATTCCACCCCAATATATTTACCACTTCATAGTATTTTTTTTAAGAAAAATGGATCTAGACTGTCCTTGAAGTATACTTGAACATAAGTTTTTAGGCCTAAAAGGTGATGAGCGGAAAATAAAATATAGATATTCCAAGATGTGGTTCAGTGGATTTGCCATAGGAGAGGGAGGTAGGGAGGGAGGGAGGGAGGGAGGGGAGAGGAGAAGACAAATACACACAAGATGATGACAATAGCAAGCAGGGCTTCTCTTTAGCTGAAGAAGCTCTGGCAGTGATATTTAGTTGGACATTCCTCATTAAGTCCTCCCTCATAATAGTGGCACAAGGGAAGTGGGACTGGTCTACAAGTAGGTGGTATTAATTCTGCTTGGAAAACTTCAATTTAGGCTAGCAAAGACCTTGAGGGATGAGCAGGTTTTCTTCAAAGAGGAGGAAGTGTGCCTGTGTGTAGCTGTATCTCAGGAGGAAAGTGGGCAAGAATCAGAGGTGGGAAGCCAGTGACAGAGACATCATTTTTGGTAAGTGGAAGGTAAAAATCACCTCTCCTCCACTCAACACATATCGTTCTTTTTAACATCAAGAATGTCATTTTTAATTAAAGATTACTGGAAGCATGAGAGGGCATGGGGAGCAGCACAGTCATGATACTGATGTCAGCAGTGGGACTGCCACTACTAATTTGTTTGCCCTTGTTAAGGACCGGTTCAGACATACATGGAAATCTGAATCTCTGATTTGACTGCATTTGTTTGCAAGATGATTCTTCCCGTTCCTGTTCTCTTCACACACACATCTTTGATTCCAGCAGTGTCAGAGAACACTGTACTCCTGAATTTACCTATCCGCACAATATTCCATGGTTAGACCAGAACAGTTTGCAATTAAGATAGTCTGCTTAAGGAGCTTGACTACTGATTTGCCTATGTCTGCATTAGGAATTATGTAGACCAGTAAGAACAGATCTGTAGAATGTAAAAACCCGAATGCAAAAACTTCAAGGGGGTTGCTTTGAATTAGATCTAGCTTTGAACTGAATATCCATTAGGAGGTGGAGTACATATGATGTGTATCTTATTTTCAATAGAAAAAAAAAAATCCAGGCTCTGGCCTTCTAGACAGCTCCACAACTGAGACTCAGGGAGTGGGGATGACCTGGCAATTGACTTCATTAGCACATTTATGCTCTGAACTGAAACGCTAATGTTGACACACCAGAAATCACCTACTGCCTTTCGAGATGCCCAAGGATGCCCTGCCTGTTTCAGAATAGAGAAGGTCTCCCATAGATCTGATGTCATATTTGCCATCCTTGTGCAGATAACTCACACACAGTAAGGCAAATCAAATTACTTCCATGTGGGTAACTGAATGAAGCCTAGAAGGATGGCACCAGAATGGTAAAACAGACCTCCTTCACATCCTGGGATATCTTCCCTTCAGAAAGTTCCCATCCAACTCAGAATATTCTGTGAAATATCTGTGAGGTATTTAAAAGATATGTAGATAGAGCACTTAGGAATGTGGTATAGTGGAATTTAGTAGTGTTAGGTTTACAGTTGGACTGAATGACCATATAGGTCTTTTCCAATATAAATGCTTTTTTGATTCTGTGATTTTAAAGTAATGTGACATTAGAGGGCATGTGTTTTATATAAAAGTGGGATCTGGGCATGGATGATGCCTGCTTGCAATAATTAGATATTAGCATTGTTCCCACTCCATCACTAGCTCCAGCCCCAGTATTGCACAATTTAATCCAGCTGGGGGAGGGGAGGGGGGTGCACCAGAGCCACAAAACAATTTTACTCCATCTCCTTTTATGACCAAAACCAGCCACAGAAGAGACACAAAAGGGACTCCGCCTCTCTTCTGAGACCACAAAAGAACTCCTGCCTCTCTTAGTTGCTCTTGGTGGCTTTCACAGGAGGCTTATATTAGGTGGTGTTTGTTCATGCTTGGATGGCAATATATCAAAAAGATGTAGTAAAACTCAGTTTGAAGCATGAAGAAATTGCAGAACTGTTCTTTTACACCGTATTTTCTAGCACTATAATTGCAAACCCCTGTAAAAAGTCATGTTACTGTAACCTGGTATAACTAATATCTGAAAGGACTGTTATTTTAGCTGCAATCTCCTTGGAAAATTCAACCTTAGACTGTTTATTCTCCTTGAACTCTTTTATAAATACCAAGTAGATACCTAACTCTTCTGCACAATTTCCTGTGATAAACTTATTCCATAACATGACTCTTTAAAAAACACAGTCATCCCCCTCCAAAGAGGTCTTCACTTTAGCAGCAGGTGTAAAAAAAGGCCAATATTCTACAGGGTATATGTAAATCTTCTGAACCCTTTGTGATAAAGTGCAGTATAACTGTCTGATGATAATATGGTTTGGAAACATTGTCCTTGCTATATACCTTGTAGTTGGATGAATGATTTACTGATTAATTATCTGATAGAAGGTAGCAGTAACTTACCCCCAGACCATGTATTAGAAACGTTGATAAAAAAGACAGCCATAACCAGCATGGCTCACCATGGTACGTACAAGGTGGTGTTACGCTTCAGTTAATAGCATCAGCTAATTTAACACTGCAGACAGCAAGGTTTCTATAAAAACACTCTGTAGGAAAATGCAGACCCAATGCTGAATGGAGCAGGGACTTGATGTCAAAAGATTTGCAAATGACCAAGGCACTTTATGCCACCATCACCTTGATATTCACTAGGAAGGTTTCCCTTCAGCACTCTCAGGTCACTGGGAGCAGTGGGAAAACTGGTACAATGACAACTTACCCCTTGTAGAGTAGTACCAGAAAATTTAAACAAACTGAACACAGATAGGTCCATGAAACCTGATAGAATATTTGCATGAATGCTGAGGGAGATAACTGATGTCATTGTGAAGCCACTCACTGATGAACTGATGAAATATGAACTACGTAAGTGGACAGCAGAGTGGATTAAAAACTGGAGACAGCCAGAGAAGATACAAAAGTGGGTACAACTTGCCATACAGGAAATTCCATTTAAATGCAAGAAAACCCCCTTTTCTTACTGCAAGGGTGCTGAAACAGGAACAGGCTGCTTAGCGAGTTATGGAGTCTTCATCCATGGAGAGAGCATTAAAAATTGGACGTAGCCATGAGCAGCTCGTTCTAGTTACCTCACTCTGACCAAAGGGGACAGACTAGATGATCTCCAGTGACACTTTTCAACCTCAGCAACTGTTCTGTGAATCTGGGCGCTAATGTTTGATATTACAATGTCTGTGTTGGATTCACAGCTCAAAAGTGGAAAACAGAGCTGTTGGATGGACAGAGGCCAGTAGGTGGAAGAAAACCAACCGAGACCTTTACATTTCTTGTAGAAGTTTCCTTGAACTCATTTTAATGTGTCTGAATAGCATTTATTGGCTGTTTGCTTTTCTAAACTTCATGAAAGAGCTGCCAGTCACAAAACCACTTTGTCTTCTGGTAAGGTTTCCTACTCTTGTGAGCACATATATTTTTTATTCTTTTTTTAAGGGTCTCTGCTCTCACTGGAAAAGTCAGAGGCAGAATTGTGTGTTCACAGAATAAAAAAAGAAGAGAATATATTAAAAATGCTGTCTTTCTGTTCAAATCTTAAATGAATGAATGTATATTGACCTGTGTGTGTGACACAAATACAGTACAGAGAAGGGATGATGAAGAAAGAACAACTCTTTCACTGAATGTGGGCCAAGTTCTTCATTCCATGGATTCACTTGCATATTGAGATGGTTCCCTTGATCTTACCTGGGTAACCTGCTCTTTCATGTTTTAGAATGAAATCTGATTATTTCATTTTCTGCCAACAACATGAAGGTGTACAGCAGATATAGCAGAACTAGTGCTGCTATGGCAAAAACTAACAGTGTAAGGGGAAGTAAGGGCATAGTTGGGCTGCAGATCCCTTATCACACAAATTGTATGTGTCTGAAGAAACTAAAAGGCTACCTTGGTCAACTCTAAAGACAAAGTTTTGGCTTTTGCAGTCAGGAGAAGAATAAATGCCAAAGAGTTTCCTTTATCAACAGAGCATGTTTGCTGTTAAGCCACTGCACAACAATAAACTTCCTATCTAAATATTTGTTTGTTCCCACCACAGCGCTTGTATGCTGAAAAGATAGAGGGACTCAAGGTTCTGATAGAAAGTATTGATCTTTTAGTTGAGGTCAACAAGTGGTGATGAGAACCAAGCAAGACAGAAGGATGGCAAAGTGTAGGCTTTGTTCATATTTTTCCAGGAGCATCCACTTGAAGAAACCAGAGGAAAATGTCCTTGTTTCATTAGTTCATTGTAAAGATCTCCCTTCTGCAATTGAGACATTTAGCCTCTTGGGACAGACAGCTAAACAGAAATCCATTTACCTTTCACATGTTTTTCATAATTTCCCCTGCTACTTTGGTTAATTAATTATCACCGCTATTTGTGTTTAAACAAGGGGTCTGTCTCCCTCCCTCTTCCCAAGCCCATCTGCTCCTCCATGACCTTGCTTGTGAAGTCATTGCTGTGCTGATTTTGTGAAAGCACAAACACTACCCCAGCAACAGACAGCTGTGTCGCAAAGACAGGGCTGTGACCTCACGGCAGGAAGGACTGAGCTGGTGGTGGGGGAGAGATTTTCTCCCACAAACACAGAAGCTTTTGATGATAACAGAGAGGAAGGCAAGGCACTGTTATATCCAGAACAAATGATCTTGCTGTTTGACTGCTTCAGCTTTAGAAGTTGTCCATTGCTTTAAATTTTCTTCTTCAAAGAACCTTTTAAACTTGTATGTTTTTCATGCAAGGGGACTGGCTTCTCCCTTAGATTTCAGCTCAGAAGATATCTCCAGGAAGGAGTAGGGGGTGGATTTAATCACAGAGGACATGGGCCTGAATTTCTACAAAGCCAGCGAGTTTTCCAGATCCAAATTTTGATTTGTTCAGTTTGGTTGAACAAACCTAAGTCTAAAGAGGCAGTCTCATTTTTATTCTGTTTGTTTATGGATTTCTGTCGTAGTCTACTCCCACCTAAACTGCCTCTCCTCTGAATGAAATCAAATAGTGCAATCCAGCAATGACAGGTTTATTTTATAAACGTTTGCATGACTGGATGAGAAGTGGAAATCAGTTCTCATGATCACAAAGCATTTTTAATGTAGATTTAGCAAGACACATCAAAGCTAAATAACTTACAAGTGGTACTTCACAAGCTGTCTGCAGAAGCTGCCTCTATATATATTGATTGTGAGGTGACGGAAAATGTATCTTGTCTTCTTCCTTGGCTGATTGCTTGGTTGCTCCATGAAACGCCAGTCTTCAAACCCCCACACCTCTTTTGTTAGCTAAAAGTAGCCCATGTTTAGAATATAAAGCATCTCTGTTTATTGCCTGAGAACAATTTATAGAGCAGTGTGCTACCATGATAGGCTAATCCGGTCAAAACACCTCTGCCTTTTGGATTTATTCAGTGATTAAATCACACTCCTTCAGAGCATACATGATGGCTCTCCACTGATACGACCCTGAGCAAAGCATTAACTTACCTGGAGTCCATTTTCTTTGGACATGGAGGTGATAAGTGACAGGGATAACACTTTAGCACTTTTCCTGTACCTCACCTTCACCACATCTCACTCAGCCTTGGGGATGGGTGGCACTCAGCAACACCAGCCTACAAACAGTACTGAATCACACTTAGTGGAAACTATTTCCTCAGTTTTTTTCTTTCTTTCTTTCTTTCTTTCTTTCTTTCTTTCTTTCTTTCTTTCTTTCTTTCTTTCTTTCTTTCTTTCTTTCTTTCTTTCTTTCTTTCTCTCTCTTTCTTTCTTTCTCTCTCTTTCTTTCTTTCTCTCTTTCTTTCTTTCTCTCTTTCTTTCTCTCTTTCTTTCTTTCTCTCTTTCTTTCTTTCTCTCTTTCTTTCTCTCTTTCTTTCTCTCTCTCTCTCTTTCTTTCTTTCTTTATCTCTTTCT
This sequence comes from Cinclus cinclus, assembly GCF_963662255.1. Taxonomy (NCBI): domain Eukaryota; kingdom Metazoa; phylum Chordata; class Aves; order Passeriformes; family Cinclidae; genus Cinclus; species Cinclus cinclus. The sequence continues at coordinate 26,047,463 of NC_085047.1, read as the reverse complement.
GTTGCCAAACTAGAAAAAAATAATTTCCAGATTTGCACATCTGTATATCCAAGTAGCAAGCTACCACCTGCCTTTTATGATTTTTTTTTTTAAATATGTAGAGGAAGGAGGAACTGGGGTGTAATAAGATGACGAATGAAAGAGATGTAATTTTCAATTAAGTACTGTTTACAACACTTCACAGAGTTTAAGGGACCTAGCACAAATACTTATTAGTTGAAGGCTGAATAGAAGAAAAAATCAAGTCCTTTGTGTCCCATTGAATGGCCCTCACCCATTATTTCATGTCTGATTCATCCTTAACATCCTATCCACCTGCTGCAGACATTTACTTTGTGTCCTATTTGATTCCCCCCTTACATCTATGGCTCTCTTCTTATGTTCTGATTGATTTTTACCAGAGAATCAGCCATTTCCCATCATTTGCCGGTGTCATGACCTCTCTTTTCTCTGTTGTACACACAGACCTTCCTTTCTATGCAATTTTGTTTCGTTTGGATGTTTTGGACCTATGAACATGCATACCAAAGCTTCTCCACTCACCTGGATCTGCTAGTGTCCTGCTTTCAGGCAGCTTTTTGTGGTTTGCACTTGCCATATATTTGGTTTTATTGTGTTTTGTTCTTGAAAAAGTAATTTTCTTGGAGTCCTGCACCCTACATAGTATGGAATGATTATTTCTGTCAAATCTGGAGATCCAGCAGCCTCAGATCACTATCACAGAATAGCTGGAAAAACCCAGAAGAAACTTCCCTTTCTGTTTCTCCATGCAGCCTGTCTGTTCCTTTGCTTTGGTGCAATATTCCACTAGAGGACCATGGGCAAAGCTTGTTTTCTGACAGCACTAATGCTATATTTAAGTATGCTTAAAAAAAAAAAAAAGAAAGAAAAAAAAGGGCAAGAAGTTTCTTTAGTTGGTGCATTCTATCAAGAAGCAAGATAATAGAATTTCTAAACCCATTGATTTTATGGCATTAAGAATCTGCTTGATAAGTCAGTCTCTGTATACTGGTGATCACTATCTCCAGCTGTATAAGCAGAACTGTCCCCATTTCATTTTCAATAAGAAATTGAGGGAGACTTAGATGTGCTGGAAAATATGGGGAAAATAAGTAGCACAAAATCTCTGTTCCCTTGAAGTATGGCATAGCTATCTGTTATTAAATACTGGAGGAGTCAGAAACAGAGTTGGAAGATGTGTGAGCAAAGGATTCTTAGTCTGTGCCAGGCTCCCCCAGCTGACAGTGCTGAGGGGCACCCACAGGAGCACTGCTTGTGGGGTACTCTAGCACCAGCCTTTCCAAAGGGCAGCCTCAGAGGAAACAGGCAAGAGAACTTTGCTTAGGAGGTTCCTATGGCTACTCTGAGATGTGTGTGGTTACCCTGAGAGCAACTGATCTCTCAGGAAATGTTGAAGGGAATTGGGGTGGAGGGGAGATCCCAGTTCCCTGCAGTCCTGTTTATATGAAGTACATACAATATTGAAACACCCCTTAATTCTGGAGGGGAAAAAACCCAAACAAACCCACTTTAAACCCCACAGTACCCACTTTAAGTAGTGTTTGGAAAAGAAGGAGAGGAAATAAGGAAGTGGAGTCACAGGCAGACCTGTGGTGTTGCCAGGTACCTTGGCCAGATAGACGCACAACATCCCTTTCCAAATGCTGCCTCCCTCCATGAGGCTGTCCAAGTCTGTTTTCTACTTGGCTGCTTGTGCTATTGTGTCCCACTTGGAAGGACCTAAGACTGTCCTCTAGATGTCTGACTCTGTCCTCTACAAGATAAATAATGCAAAAACAAACATGCCAAGCTGTAACCTTCACTTGTCTCCCTGACACTGCTGGAGGGAGGGAGGGAGGGAGGGAGGACAGGAAGGAGCGGGCGTGAGCAGGTGAATGAAAACCGCGTGCGAGGCAGGCAGGAGATGGGCACGGAGAGCAAAGGCGCAGCCAGAGGAACCGTGAGAGCTGCTGAATTTCCTCTCCACGCTGCTGTGCTGTTTTCAGACCAGGGTTCCTGTCTGCTGGGACACTGTCTCTTCCAGACAAAGCCAAGGAAGCATTCAGCCTTTCTCCCTGGCCAGGGTGCTCAGTGAGCTTTGGCAGCCTCCCAGCCACTTGTGCTCAGCGGGGACCATGGCTGGTGTTGGGTGCGGGCACCAGGACTGCACAAATTAAAGCCTTCCCTGTGCTGCTGTAGTGTTCTGGTAGCATCCAGCAAACTGGTTAATGTTATACACTGCATGATTTCTTCCCTGCACCCTCCCCCAACACCAGCACCCCCTCAGGCTCCCCCTCCCCCAGTCTCTAAAAGTGGGGAAGAGGATCCTTTCTTTCTATTGAATGTACTTGTGATGCAAGTATTCATTAATTGCGGATACAGTTGTACACGGCGTGTGTGCTAAAGTGCTATCGGCTTTGTGTGGAGCACAAATGCATGCAGACTAAAATAGATGAGATTTTTATCTTTCTCCTCACAGAAAATATGCAGCAAGTTGGCTCTGTCTGGAACCTTGCCAAGGAAAAAAAAGGAGTTTTTCCATTTTTTCTTTCTTATCCTGAGATAAAATGAGGTAGATGATAAAATGAGACTGTCCTGTGTGGTTCTTTCAAAGAGAAGGGCCTCCCCAGTCCTGCTGTGGTATGTTTTTGTCAGGTTAAAAATTTTGAGATTTTCTTAATTTGTAGGTAGAAGAAAACCAGAGGCTTTTGGTTTTTTTCTTCTGTTGGTCCCTTGACACTTCACTGTGGAGGATTCCAGGACAGGGAGTGTAAAATACAGGTTGTGGTCTAGAGAATGTATCATTCCTGTGTGTTACTCTAAAATATTCTGCAGCAGAGCTCAGCATACACTGTGGCAACTGTGAAAGAACCAGGTACCCAGGGAGAGCAGGTGTCTAGAGGATCATGGAGTGGTTGGCACAACCTTATTTGCCTTTCAAATAAGGAGAATGCAGTGATTCATTTCCAGAGCCAAGCTGGCAAAGCCCTGAATCTGATGGATGCATGTAGGACACATGGGACAGTAACTTGCTGCAAAGGGGCCACCTGGACAGATGGTAAAGGGTAGGCCCCAGCTCAGCTTCTGATCAAGGTCCAAGAGCTAGGCAGATAACTCTCTCCAAACCAGCTGTGAGGCGAGAGGGAGAGAGGATGGTGTTCAGGGAAATAAGAAGGACTTCAGCCTGAGAATCTTGGCATCCAGGCACCTTCAGAGTTGGGCTGTCCTCTCCCAGTGGATTCCAAACTGGATGAATTCCAGGTTTCTGAGCTGATCAGATGTCCTAGCTTATGCATAAGCTTGGAAACCTCTTGTTTTGAGAAGTGCAGAAGACAAAGCTTTAAGGCCAAGAGGGTGAGATTGCTGGCATGCAGGAATGCTGGCTAACTGGCTGCCTTGAAAGTGAGCTGGGTAAGCTATTGCAGACTTATTTCCTGGGTACTGCTGCCCCTATTCTGCCGAGCTGCATTTGCCCAGAGCTTAAATAGGGTTTGTTCCAAGCCACCGTCTTTGTACTCCAGATCTGCCTCCCCATCTGTTCACCTGTCGTCCATCACTGCCTACACACTGGGATTAATGTTCCTACTCCTGCATGCTAGCAGTCTGACTCCCTCAAGCTTCTGTAGCTTGCTTTCCTGAGGATGAGATCAACTATTCTTCTGTCCTGCTGCTCAGCACACAGCAACTCCATCTCTGTCATACTCACACGCTCTGCTGCTCACACATACACACACTCCAGCCTTTTGCTTGCTCGCAACCTTAGGAGAGGCAAGGTTTGCTTCAGCAATGTGATTATCCTGTGTGTAAGAAATTTGTTGTTCATTTTTGTTCTTCAGTCGAGGTAAGGCAGTTGTATGCAGAGCTTGCAAAAAATTTGTTTTCACCTGTATTAATAGTAGCAGTATTTTGTTTTTTTCTGGTGTGTGACAGGGAAGCTGAAGCCATTATTTTAAATTTTTGTTTAAAAAGTAGCAACAGTCACAAAAAATCTACAACAGAATGCCTGTATCTTACCTACATAGATCATCATCATCTCCTAGCTATATGCAGAATAGCTCATTTTCTCCTCAGCCTTGTGCCCTGATGGGACTCAGTTCCTAAAGAAATGGGATTTATGATTCACATAGGTTTTTAATATGCCATCAGAATGCTACCATGTCTGAAAAGCTATGCTACTTATTTTGAATCCCAGAAGACTTTCTCACCAATATTGACTTGCAGATGAAAACTGCCAGGCACCTTTAAAATAAAGAAAGATGCTGAGCCTTGTCAGTGCACAGTTGCAGGGCACAGTCATCCTGCTCTGGTGCAGAAATGGTGGTGGCAGGGGATTTACAAGCCTTTTTCTCTAGCTAGGAATCCTCAAGGCTTCAGTCACTCCTTGAGCAGAGGAGCATTTGTGTGCAGACCTGTGAGCCTGTTCAAAGGGCAGTGTCAGGTGCGGGTTTTATGGTCGGCCTCGCTTCAAACCCACCAAGATACAAATGAGGAAATGAAGGTTGTTGCTTTGATTGACAGGGATTTTTCTGTAGTGTGGGCTTGCTTCCTGAGCCTTGTCTCCATGTGTTCTGACAGCTGTGGTTGTCCACATGCATCAGGCTGTGCTTACAACATGCAGAACACAAGCCCGTGTTTCTGGTGTTTGCAGCTAAGCAGTGTGTGTGTGTGTGTGTGTGTTGTGCTAGACTCTTGCTGAGTGTGCTGTGTGCTGGAGTGTTGGAGGAAATAGTGTTGGTGCAAATATTGAAAAGGGCTTAGTCCCTTGATTAAATGATTGTAGATTTACAGTTGGCTTTGTTTTCTTGTTCTTCTCGTGTGTAGTCATGGCAAGCGCTGGGAGAGAGACTAGAGGTGTGCTGTATCAGATGGATCTAAGCCCTCATCTTTGGCCTTTGCAATGTTTTAATAATACTCCTTTTCTGCCCTGGAAACAAATCACAAGCTAACCACCCTCCCTGACTTTACATTAGGTTCAAGACAGATGTTTCTGATAAACTGTTTTCAGAGTGCAGGATGGGTTAAAAGCAGCCAAGGTAATTATGGTGGGGGAGTACTTGAATGGGGAAGAAAGGAGTCCATGTACATGTGGGATACCTACATGTCTGTGCGAGGGGATGCGAGTGCCCACTCTTACCTGACTGTATGTATGTCATCTGCTTGGGCTAGTGAGTTTCTGTGGCTTAAGAAGTCATCCAGCACTGCTTGTCTGTGTGTGTTTTCCTGCCCTTGGAGTAGTGACTTGATCCACAGTGGTACTTAAATTGGGCTTCAGTCCTTTGTATTTACTAAGATCATCCCCACACAGTTACACAACTTCAGGTGATAGTGAAGCACAGCCAACGGATTATCTGTGTCAAGGCTATTTATTTTAGTCTTTCATCTAGTTCTTTTTTTTGTTCTCATTGTTGCTGCAAAGTGAAAGATGTATGAGTTTTTCAAGCTGGATACAGATGGTTGCTCCAGGACCTTTCTAACAAAGGGTAGAGGCAGGAGGAGATTGAGGGGGATGCTGATAGCATCCCTCCTCACAGGGGTCTGGCTGCTGGGGCTCAGAGCCAGCTTTGAGACTGTGCAGGTGAGGAACAGCTATGCATCTTTTGGTGGCCTTGGACAGAGTGCCTCAGAAAACACTGTCAGAGGCTTCTACAGGACAAGTCTCCTTTGCTGTGGGAGTTGCTTTTAAATGGAACCTTTACAGTTCAGCTGCTGCCTGACCTACATCACACACAGAGTGCCTGTCTAGTTCAGGCAGAGCCATCCTGGCCATGCACACTGTTAATGCAGACCTCCATCCCGCAGCTGATGTCCCAGCCTGCTTGCAGCCCAGCTCCCTCACCATGGCTTTGCCCAGGCATGGCAGAGCTATGTCTGATCCTGGATACCCTCACCAGCACTGAAGGAAGTAAAAACAAAACAAAACATATTTTTGCTATGTATAGCTTTTCGTTCTGGATTAAAGCAAACAACCAGAAAGAATATTGGTCTCTCATGAGAGAGCAATGTATTGGTGAATCTTCTGTAAGAAGATGCAGCAACTTTGAGAATAAAATGGCCACTAGGGAGAATTATTGAAACAGATTTAAAGGGGAGAAATGCAGAAAGCAAAGAAGCAAGAATTTCATGCTGCTTCCACTGTAATGATAACAATAACACTTTGCCCAGTGCGTATGCTTTACTGCTCACTGTTGCCAAGGGCAGAATTCCCTGCCCACCAAACAAAATCAGCAAAAGGCAAGACTGGCTTTGCAGGCAGGAAAACTTCACGGGTGCATCCATCAAATCCTGCAATGGGACCAGTGAAGCACACAAGCTGCAAGGCATCAGTAATGAGAACTAGAGAATAGAAAGCCCTCAGCAGTACAGGCTCAATAATTAATCAAAGCTGAAAATCTTTCTAACGAAGGCAGCAGCCCCAGCAAAACAGAGAGTGTTTAAGGAGTTAGGGGTCTGAACAACAAAGGAGAACATCTCAAAAAACAAGTTAGCAAGGGATGTGGCAAGAATCACCACAACATTTCCCTTCCTCGGGTTCTAAAGAATGCACTGAAACCAATATAGCAATAGATGGAGTTATTTAATCATCTTGTTTTTTCTGTGATCTGATTTGTCTAAGTGTCTCTAGCAGTGGCTAGTTATTATTATAAGAAAGAGGTCATTCTACAGAAGAAAAGCTCCTGCTCTGGGAGACTGCATCCTGGAGATGCCTCTAGTTTTCAGGGTGACACTATAAATGAGTTTCTCAGAGTTCCTGTTCTAATGTGTAAAGTTGTCTGGCAAAATTCCCAGATGAGTCTCAAGGCTTACTTAATTATGAATCAAAGGCTTAATATAATACCTTATGCTTCTACTCCTTTCAAATTGAGGACCTCAGGTTGCTTCTTACACCAGAGGGAGGAAGTGATTCATATACAGTTGGTTGTAAATGGCAGATGTGTTGCAGCACATAGCAGATGTGAAATAAGGGCCTTGTGATCCTGGCTATCTTGTGCATTGTGAGCCACAGGGTTTCCAAGGCCATGGAAAAGCACACTGTTAGTCATAGCAGAGTTTTGACTAAGTACTTGAAACTTTTTTGCCCTGAGACTTGATGCTTCTTTTAATGTATTGGGCAAGAGAGGATGAACCTGACTTCTGTAAAGAAACCTACTAAGTACAGTGGATGTGTTTACAAGAATACTTTTCCTGTGATGGTGAGAAATACTTGTCCAGGTGCCTGAGTTGCCTGCACATTAATGCCTTTGTCACAGGTATACCATGGGGACCTGAGTGTCCCTGTCTGGAAGTGAGCCCTTATAACTGAGGAAGTGCCCATTGGCTGAGGACTTGGCAGAAGATGTGCTCAAGGAAACAGCTATCGAGGGACACATTGCCATTATCTGCCTCTGTCTTCTCCATCTGTCCCTTGGAGATGCATGGCTCATTTCAAAGGCTTTGATCTGAGGTTCAGATTCCTGGGAGAGTTCCTAACTTCTCTGTAAGGCTGTATTACTTCTGTGTGTAGCTGCAATATATGCTTTATCAGGCAGAGTGACACAGACACAGCATTCCCTGTGACTTAGATCTGTATATTGGAGTTCTCAGGTGCATGAAGAAAAGGGTTCTAAATCCTTGCCTCGTCAAAGAGGGTAACTCTATCCTTGTGTGACTTCCCTGTGAGGGTGAAGTGTAAACTAAAAACACCTTTCTTGCTCTTTTCTTTTCTTGCTCTTTTACCTTTCACCTGAAAACCAAGCTTATTTTTCCTCCATATAAGAAGAAAATATACTTCTTTTTGTTTACATTTAGGGGAAGCATACAAATAAAAGCAGGGATAGGACTGAATCAGGACTGATAGATAAAATTGATTAGGTAGATAGATGGATACCAAATTAGCTGTGAAGCCAGTGCCAAATAGAATAGAAAATCATTTCCACCTAATAGCCAGCTGGAAGATTTAGCAAGACAAGAAGGAAATAATCAAGATTTCCTAATTGCCAAGTAACCTCTCTGTCTTTCTTTTACTCTCTTTCTTTCCTGATACAATCTGTCTTGGATTTCTCTATTAAAATGGAGGAAAACCTCTTTTGATTTGCTCTGCAATTTGAACTCTAAGATAGGCTCAAAGAACCCCCTTCTGCAAGAAAGTCTGTTTGTGTAAAGTTCTCTCTAATGCACCATACAGCCTCCTCATGAGGTTTTTGACTAAAGGAAATAGAAGACAACATGCTAGCAACTGCTATGTGTGTTCTTTCCATCTGGCTTGCCTCTGTTTTCTGGTGTGTCATGTACAAAGTTTGATATGTGAAGAGCTCAGTAAATAGTGAGAATATATATAGAAGAAGAAGACGAAGAAGACAAAGAAGACGAAGAAGAAGACGAAGAAGACGAAGAAGAAGAGGAAGAAGAAGAAGAAGAAGAAGAAGAAGAAGAAGAAGAAGAAGAAGAAGAAGAAGAAGAAGAAGAAGAAGAAGAAGAAGAAGAAGAAGAGGAAGTTCTCTCCATGAATTGCTGATAATCTCTTCCTAGGGGTGTAAAGGAAGAACTTTGAAGAGCTGAAGAGCAGCTCTGTAATTAGTGAATGCCCCTGGCCACACTGAAAAATAGTGTTCAACAGCAGTGTTCTTGCAGAAAACAAAATTTATTTCAGGAATTACAGTGATGGAAATCTTTCCCTGCAGGCCTGGCAAAATGGGTATAACTTGTCCTTTCAATTATTTATAAAGGACTTACAGATATGTAAAGCCTGTAATACAACCTGTTGGCAAAAGCATCAGTTAAAGAACTGTGTGAATCAGGAGACACACAGGAGACTGCTTCGGTTTTCCTGCAGATGACTTGTTCAAACCTGAAGTGGGAAACAATTACCGGAGCTGACTCTCAGAGTTGGCTTTGTTTTCCTTTCAGACTATATGGACAGTTCCTGATAAGGTCCCTCAGAAGCAGACTCTCTAGATTCCTACAACCTAAAATATATATACTGGGTGATGCTAATGGATGTCAAGCAACTAAATGGGATCTGGATTCCCATACATTTTCTATAATCTGAGCACTTCTCTTCCTCCCAACCTGTGGGGTGGGGGGAAAGTGCTTGTCTGGTGGTTATTCTTCAACAGTTTGAAGAGCGCAACCAGAAGAAGCCAGTCTTGGTTGCCTCATGCTGAACACAACTGGGGTGAATGGGTAGCAGCTGCATATGGGAGGTTTGCTGCTGTTTCTGACTGCAATGGGATGATTAACTGCCTGCTCTTCCTAGAGGAGTCAGCTTTGGCTAGTGGCTCTCAGTTGGAGGAGGGGATGAGTTTGTAGGCCTTGCTGTAAACGTCTGTAAACATGAAATGTTATTTTTTACTAACTTACTGTTTTCTGTGAAGTAGGAAAGAGGAAAAAATGTTATTTAGACTGGTTATTTCTGTTAAATTCCGTTAGACTGCTACGCCTGCTATTTTCATTTCTTCTGCTAGATTAAAAGGGATAGAAGACTCCCTTGAGAATGTCTTGGTTGCACTCAGGGCTGAGATTAGCTTTCGTATCTAAGTCTTCCTTCATTATTGAAAACCAAAAAATTGCTTGAGTTGACAAAAGACGTGATGTTACTAAATGAGGCAAGTAGAAACTTAAAATGGAGATCTCTGTGGTTTAGACCTGAGTGCCTCTGAAAGGCAAGGAGGTAAAGAAAAAGCACTTGACCTTTTCAACGTGGTTGGAGCAAAGATTCTGCTTTAAAAGCTTTCCAGACAGCACGTCTTTTAGTCTTGTCAAAACCTGAGTCTTCAGCCACGTGAGGCAGAGTGGTATCTAAGCAGATGTTTTGCTATGGTGGTTGAATTGATGGAGCCTTCACTACATTTATATGCCAGTTTACAAAACTGTGTGAGGATGTTTCAATTCTGTTAAAAACTATAAACCCATTTGCTCCCTACAGCCATTTTGTCAAATAAAGCTAAATTAAGTCTTTAATAATTTCAGTGTTGTCCATTGCACTCATGTAACATGGATGTGGCATGGGGCAGATGGTGATGAAGTTTTGCTAATAGAGAACACTGGAGTCTTGACTTGGTGTCCTTCAAATGCTGCCACTCAGCACTTGGCCAGATTTGCCAGGGTTTTCCTCTCACCACAATTGTTTCACAGTGCCAAATTTGAAGGGGTTTGTGGCATCATGATACCTGCAATACCAGGTTTTGGTCAAGTTGTGCAGTGGGGCTGTGTACCACTCCCTCACAGTGAGAGCAGGGAGGTGGGATGGCTGGAATTTGGCCATGCTCAACTTTCCCCATTGCCCTCTAGGAAAGAGCCAGGAGAGAGAAGGGCTGCAGCTACTCACAGGGTGTCTGTGTTTTGTACATTGCAAAGACAATCTGTGAAGTAGTGTCGTGTTTCTGACAGGGGTCAGAAAGGCCCATTCTTAAAGTTAGTACCTGTTCTGAGAACCTGGTTTAATTTTTGACCCTTAGGGATATTGCTTTGATGGAGAGAAAAGTGCTTTTACAGCAGAGTTGCAAGCAAGTCCTTTCCCTTCAGTGCCATTTTCTACTTGTTGAGAAAGGGAGAGCAGTTCTGGGGAATGGAACATTGAAATAATCTTCTAAATCACTTTGGTTATGGATCTCTTTGGTATTGTGTGAAAACCTGGTGTAAATACACCGTTAAGAGCAGACCTGGTTGCACAGGCCATACATAGCCAATGTATTCAGAACAAATGGGTGTAGTGAAAGCTTTAAATAAGTAGCAGATAAAGGGAGAAAATGCCTATTAAATAAATAAGCACAAAAAGAAAGACACGTACAAAGCAAGCAAGGGGAAAAAATCTCATGTGACCCTCATGGGAAATAATAACATTACTGCAGGAGACTAGGCAAAGGAATGAAGCTAATAAATGAGAAATATGTAGTATATCAATTCTATGCCCCAGCAGTGAATTGTGCTGTTTTATACTGCAACTAAGGCTCTGGATTTTATTTATTTATTAACATAAAGAATCAAAATAAATATTGAAGATTCAGAAGGGAGGTGCAAACTGAATCTGTTTCTCCCAAACTATACTAATAAAAATGCAAGGAGAATGGCAAATGATATGGTTATTAAGACCATCGGATCTGTGGAAGACTTTTCCACTTTATACTTTCTGCCACATAGTTTGACGATAATATGAGAAAACCCACCTCAGTTTTCCAGGATGTAGGTCTGAGTGACTTAGTATCAAGGACTAGAAGTTTAGCAGGTCCAAAGGCACCTCTGTAGGTCAGAATAACTTGTTTGTAGGAGATTTTTTTTTGCTGAAACCTCATTTAGGGCTGATATGTTGCTTTAACTTGGTCAGGAAACAGTTATTAGTGGCAATATAATGTTTCTGGCATCTGGTAAGAACACAGAATGAATGCAGTTTCCACAATGCAGAGTCAAAAGAGACAGCCAAAAAAAAAATATCAAGAGGATAAAAAAAAAAAAAAAGAGAAAGTAGGGTACCGGGGGGATTTTATTGCAGTTTTAAAGCTTATAGCTTTCTCAATATTTGTTCTTGTTTTCCTGCTACAGAGCTCATGTCACCCACCATTCATCCGCATAAAAACACAAGTATATAAATTACATCCACTTAAATGATCACTAAAGGAAATGGCAGCATTTGCACATCTTAGTGTTTTACAGCTTAGCTTAAATGAAATCCCCAAATTAAGAATGACTATTTAGTTTTTAACTCTCATTTCTTGAGTACATGCATTATAATAAAGCCTTAAAGACAGTATAATAATATATCAATTCTCAAATAACACAACACTAAGACATTCATATTTTTCTATAAGCTTTGACAAATGTGTGGGATCTTGCAGCTGTTCAGTATTCTGGCTATTTCAGATGAACGAGCTTAATGAAGGTTGCTTTTGAGGAAAGTATTTGAACAATGCATCATAGATGAAGAGATATTATAATGGCCATTATAGTCAAAAGTGTGTGTATATGATAATATGTATTGGGGTTTGCAGATAAATGCAAAATGAGCTCATTATAGACACAAGTAAAGTCTTGCTCCTCTTGCTATCTGTACTGCTGTTGTCCTTTGCTCCCAAAAAATCTGGCCTTGTAAATTGGCATTGTTCTTCATATATGTATTCCACTGCAATTTTGCTATTGACATTTAATACAATTAAAATGCATTTGGCTTCCCTGGCCTAGCACAGCATTTTATGGCAGAAGACTGATGTTTAAGAGGCTGAAAAACTGTCTGGGAATGATTGACCACTAAGACTGTTTTTTCTCTTCTGTTTCTGTTGTAGCCGGCACTTGTTTGGTTTTAAATTTCATGTATCAACTTCTTACCCATATTAAACCAGTGTTTGGTCTTACAGTATTCTTTGTATTAGTAATGATTATTTGGAAAATCTATGGGGTTTCAGGACTTCCTTCTGTTTATAGTGATGTCACAGTCTCTTTGGGCAAAAATTCTGTGCATTTATACATGTAATTCTTGAGCTATATCTGTCTAACCTGAAATCACATCGTATAAAGGGAACTTAAAAAGGTCTGTTTTCTGACAGATTCTGGAGTCTGTTCCTTTTATCAAGAAAATTGTCTTCTGCTTTTTTGATGACCTGCGTTTTGCTTTTGCTGCAATGGATCTTTCAGTGCTAAAGATTTTATTATTCTTAAAGAAGTTCAGTAGGACTGGAATGAGTTTGGATCAGTCAGAACTGAGCGTAAAACACTCCTTGCATAATCCTTTAGTATTTGATGTTAAGCCACATCTGCTGTATTACCTTTCCTTTCTTGGAAACAGCAGACTTTGAGTTAAACCAACATACACATTCAGAAAATTGTCATCAAGATAATTAGTTTTTCATGCAACGAGCACAAATTATTTCAGGCTACTTCAAATTTGTCATAGGCTTAGTGGTTGCAACCCGTATTACAGAAAGAGTGTCCCTCTCTTTCACTCCCTCTCCTTCTACCCCCTCAATGTTAGGAGGATCTGAGACAGGGGACAAATCAAGGACAAGTTTTGGATGAAGTTGTATTGATTTGTTGAAAGTAGCAATAAGGGAAAGGTAAGAGATTTTGGAAAGCTGTGAATGTGCATAACTTGGGGAATATGTATTGAGTAGCAGGGTTGAAACTCTGATCCAGGACACACAAAGAATATTGCTAGGAATTTTAAAAGAAATGGTGTTGATTTGCTTTGATTTAGGCAGTTTATTGATACAGTTTGATAACAAGTTACATGTAAGCCTCAAATTAGTTTGTGTTTCAGCACAAAAAGGTTGGCAATATGCCACAAACCATACGTGTTTAATACAGCTCTCTGCATCTGTTACTCTAGCAAATAGATGGTGAAATTCTACAGTAATAAATTTCTATTCAGAAGTTTAAAAATTTTCAAGGGGAAAATAAGGAAAACTGAATCTTTTGTTTAAAATAAAATGCACAGTGCAGGCAAAATTTTTGCAATACATGCCTTAAAGAGAAGATCTTAAAATCTGTCAATTGCTACAAGCAAGCCTACCTGAGGGGAAAAAAAAAAAAGCACAGTGTCAAACATGGAAAAGAAACATATGGAAGGGGAAGCTAACATATATGAAGTTTAAGGAAAATAAATTTCAGATAAATTTAAGAAATTATTTATGGATCCCCATTTCTGATCTCTGGACAGAGGCTATGAGAAACATTACAATCATGTTACAGATGGGGTAAATAGAATTGCTTACAATTAGAAAATAGATCAGTGGCAGAGCCAAGAGAAGGAGCCAGATTTTCTGTTTCTTCTTCACTTTGAATCCTATGTCCAATTTAGTGAAGATTATGGCTCTGAAGTTATATTAAATTAGTTGTGTATTCCTTCTCTCCCATGACCTGTAAAAACATAATAGTCCAGACCCTCAGCTGCTAAAAACACTGCAGCTCCATCTGTCCCATTAATGCATGTATCCATGCCAGTGGACAAGATTGCAAGTTGTTACCTACTCCCTGCCTAACAGATCTGGCAAAAAAACCACCCAAGAGTAATAAGCACATAAAACTGTCATTTAAAAAAACTGCCAACTTAGGTCTCGGAGATTTCTCCCTCTGCACCATGATGGTGCAGATAATACACAGTCAAAAGTCACCCACGTAATACTCTGTCAATAAAGGAATATTCTCCAAGAATTCTGCAAGCCTACTATTAAATAGCCTATGTAGAAATAATAAGATTGTTCTCTATTTTTGTGGGGAGAGAGGGAGAAGGAGAGAAATTAGCTGGGCTTTATGCTGGTAACAGGTTTGTAATCTCAAGTCTCTATAATTTTAATAATGGAATTAATGACAGGCTGAGCATAGCACATCAACCTGATCTCTCATGTGAAACCAACAGAATGTCACAGCAAAGGGCTGGTCAGCAGGGATGCTTAATGAAACCTTTCTTTTTTTTTTTTTTTTTTTAATTTGGTGTGGGAAAGCAGAGATATACTTTCTCTAGCTGTAGTGCCTGGGATTTGGCAATATTCAGAAGTGTTTTGCCGCATGGGAAATTAAAATTTGAAAGTAAAAAATTCCTTATTTAAAAACAAAGAACAGCAACAAAGCACATATTAGTTCAATTAACGGGTCAGTGCAAGAAAGCCAAAATATTTGCTAAGAAGCAAAGGACTTGAAAAAGATATATCTGTGCAGAGGGTACTTCTAATTAACCAATGTGGGCAAAGGCACATGTGGGCAAAGGTACTAGTTCCACTCAATTGTGAAGTTACAAAATAGAAAATAGTCCTTATCTCAAGAATAAACTTTGGCAAATGAGCTGGGATGGAGAAAGAAGCTCATGGCATTTCAAGAGTATGTTCTACTCTCTTTTTGTCCATGCCTCCCCTTCATGCTCTTTGTAATAAAATCTGCCTCAGCCTATAAGCAGGTATTTATTTTTAGGGGTTTTTCAGGACTGGCTTAGCTGTTTGTGGTGAGCAGATGGGGATTTGATGTTACATTCTGTTTCAATTGTATTTCAGTGAAATTAATTGCACTAATGATCCACTTTATTGATATAACTCCTGTTTCCAGAAGTATCCTTCTGTAAGAGCATTAGCATCTAAGGAATTTTTCAGTCATGTATCCAACTACAGGATTAACACTTAAGATGGTCCTTTAGTAAATTCTTGGACTCAGGCAGAGTGACACTTGAGAACTCAAGCAGAACTTCACATCTTACTCTTGGGTCTTTAATTGCTGCCAAACCAGCAGAATCATCATGTGTCTATTTTGGGTTGAGGCCTCTCATTCTTCTCCTAAAGGTTCTTGCATTTAAGGCCTTTTGTACGACTCTCCCATTTGATGTAGTCCCCACACCCTTCTCCATGTTGCACATACTTCCTTGTCTTTCTACACATCAAGAGAATGGAAATCTATTTCAGTTCCCGTTAGGCAGGTAATTAGTTTGATGGCAGATATCAGAAAGGCTCTGAGACTAATGTGACTGACTCCTAAGCAGCAAGAGGACTGAAGTTTCAGCAAGACCTGTGTTTTATATCCTGCCTTAAAACCAAACAAAGAGAACTGCTTTTTAATTCACCACTTTTATTTCTCTGGGCTTAGTGAATTCTAGTGATTGTAAAAAGTAAGAGCTCAACAGCTACTGCTGACTAAAGGCAAGAACTAAAGGCAAGAACACACACACATAGCTCTGCTAAACAGACCTCAACACCCACCCTGAGGCACATCCTATTCAAACAGTTCTGCCTCCCCCTACTTCCCCTCAGTCGTTCTTCCTTGGCTTTTCTGTTGTGATTTCAACTTTCCTTTTAACATTGTAGGCTTATATACCCTCTGATTAGGGACTGAAATTTATGCTGAGCTGCACAGCAGGTTTTGTGAAGCATCTGGGGCAAAACCTTCTGAATCCATTGTCACTTTTGATAGAAACTGGACAAGGAACTTCAGTTTCCAGATGAGATAATGATTTGCCAGCTGATCCCTTATGGTCCTTTCTAGTTTACTGTCTTCCTTGGGAGGTGCTCTGGACATTTAGGAATGAAGTAATTTTTACAGCATTCTATTGTGAATTGGAAATCATACGTGTGGGCCTCTCTGAGCCTCTTTTCTTTATACTAAATGAGAGTGTGTTATCCAAATGAGAGATTATTTTCTTCACCAGATGTTTTTCCATGCTTTGCTTTCCTTTATAAAAACACAATGAAACTCTAAAGGCTGGGAAAGGTCAAGTGTTTTACTGAGCTTTATTCAAGAAGAAGGAAGAGATCTCTCATGAGAGACTGTACAGAGGCCCCCAGAAATGTCAAATAAGCAGATTATCTGGTTACCAGAATTGGGGCAGCTGGTCCCAGGTGACAGTGGCCCCACAACTTCTTACCACTGTTTCATCACTTAGCTTCAGGACTCCTTCCACTCTTAAAGTCAGACATAAAAAACCCAAACCCAACTGTGTTTTCAGATCAAAGAGAATTTCAGGCAGAAAAGGAAATCCTGTCCCTATATAGCCATTGGTTTCAAGGGGGTCTGTGTTTCATCTGAGAGCTACGACTTGTTTGTCCCATTCTGTGATGTGAGATGATATATTTTGAAAGGCAGGAGAGAAAAGATCATTGCTCATTAAGGCACAGGCACAGACTATTGAGGAGATCTGCATCTGGTCTGCAGGGTAGATGTGACAGCCACAGATTTTAAACCATGTGATGTAGACTTGTTTACGCTCATGGTAGTGGGAATTATGTCCAAGTGTAGGGCTGTAGTATGTATCCTTGGTATGAGAAACTAGAAGGATTTAATAAATACCTACCTCTAACAGAATTTTTCATGCCATGAATCTCCAAGCATTTTAGCATTACAGGAGGTAAGCATCGTTATCCCCATTAATGGGATTTTCAGATTTTTCCTGCAGTCATTTCTGGTTGTGTAATGCCAGGTTGACTGTAAGGGAAAGAGACACTGTTAGTGATTCTCTCGTGTTTCACAGAGACCTAACTGCCTGATGCTGTAGGCCAAAGTTACAACATGAGTGGGTCTGGCACTTGACTTGCCTTGACATATGTGTAATAAAAACCAAGGACAGACAAATCTCAGTAGTAGTTTCCTGCAGTTCCAGTAGGTTACTCACAGAGGTCAAGAATTTCTACATGCCCCTCCTTTGTCTATGAGTTTGTGATGACAATGTGGAGTCATTGAAACAATTACTTAGAACAGCAGATTTAATCATTTTGTGTCTTGCCTTGGACTTGTCTTTTTACTTCACAGTATTGGGTTATGTTGTAGGTTTGTATGGTACAGTGCAGAAGATCCCATTAGCTGAGAACTGCAGCCTGCTGCTTTGTTTATTCTGTGCTGAGTTTCAGATCTCTCTGATGGGGACCTGTGTGGTTGTGGACCTCTGTGTGGGTGCTTTGCTGCATCATGGTGAGCACGCTTTGCATGTAGAGGAATTTTTGTTTTTTTTTTCAGGAGTGTTTCAGCGCAGTTAACCCAAAATATTCTTACAATTTTCTGCCTGGACAGCCACCTAAAGGAAAGTCTTTTCCTACTCCAGCCAAATATTCCTTCATTCATTTTCCATTCTCAGTCTGTTGATATTTTGTAAATAAGATTGGTTGGTGCTAAGTGGTTGAAATTTTACTTATTCCTCTGACTTCTCTAAAATTCACAAGGTGAATATATAAACCTGGTCCATTTCTCTTGCTATAAATGCAAGAGATGTGGGTATGATGCTGCATTTTTATATATCAGGCTTTCCTAGACTGAGTTGACCATTCTTAAACATTTTGAAGACCACTGCTGTATCAAGAAGTCCTTGTTAAATGCTTTTTTCCCCCACTTTCAACCTTTCATTCTTTCAACACTGGGGAGGGAAAAAAAAACATCAATATGCTGTGTCTGTAAAATTCCAGTTAAACTGGGACCTGCAGAACTTGTTTTGTCCCTTTGGTTGCTGCAACTGTACTAACCAAGGTCCAGAACAGCTGCTTGGTGAGTTTTAGCTGAAATCTGGTTATTCATCTTGTGTATTTTTACAGTGTAGCTATTACAGAATGTTGATAAGATATATAGAAATTATTTAAAAATAGGTTGTTTCCTGTTCTCAGCCTTCTGTGATACTGGACAACTCAGTTCACTTTTGCACATCAGATTAGCATTCTGTAGATTTCTCAGTGCTACTAAAATGGGTTGTCCTCCTAAATACCTAATAAACTGATGTTCTGATGTACACAAATTTCTGGTGAATGTGAATCGGTTGTTCATGTTTTTTGCTTGATATGTAAAGCAGCCTCCTTTCCAAATCAGTGCTATTCCTTCAATCAGTAAAAAGGCAGGGTCACATAGGCAGGATGTGTGGGCAAGGAAGACAAAATCTTTGTACATGCTTGGCACCAAATGGCAGCCACTGGGGAAGAGTGCAGAGCCTGCCTTAGAAGGACCTCGTATTCCTCTGGAGCCTACTGCCTCATATGCCCTCAAGATGTAGTTAGCGGTCAATATTTGCTTTGTAATTTTAAGCAAATGTCCTTGGAGTTTGGTGATTCAGCTTCCCCTGGCTGAGAGCCATGAACACAGCAAAGAACTGTCATTGCTCATCACCTTCTAGCTGGCGTCCCTGAGGGTCCGC
The DNA here is from genome assembly GCF_963662255.1 of Cinclus cinclus. NCBI lineage: Eukaryota > Metazoa > Chordata > Aves > Passeriformes > Cinclidae > Cinclus > Cinclus cinclus. The sequence continues at coordinate 26,028,913 of NC_085047.1, read as the reverse complement.
TACTGGCCCTGTACTGGTGACTGTCTAGTTTGCTATCATGTGAAAATCACTGCTTTCACCAGCCCTGGCTTGCCTGTGGCATCCCCAGAGAGCCACTTCTGCACATCCCCAGTGCAACAGAATTCTTCATGGGAGAATCTTGGTAGCTCCAGGCTCCAAGAACTCTGCTCCCTGCAAACTGCTGCTGGTGGGTTTTTGCTTTACTGAACAGAAAGATAAAGGGAAAATACACTGAAGAAACCCCTAAGAAGAATAAGAACAATGACAATGTAGAGAAGGAATCCCAGCCAAAACCACCTTCCACTTAGTGGGAGAGAAGAGGGGAAGCCTAAAGCTGCAGCACAAATACTGATTATGTCTGTCAAGGATTTGCTGCTGTTGCTAAGTTACTGGTCTCTTTGGAAAACCCTTGAAGTATGGGGTACATTAGGAGCTCATTAGGGTCCTGGGGACTTATGCTAAATGTACAATATGTCTCCATGGTAAACACACTTCAGAAAAACAACAGAAACTTCCTGCCCAAAGTTTAGGTGCTTTTATTTCTCTACTCCTTGTTGGTCCTGCATGACTCCATTTGTTCCTTTATGACAGCTGAGTTGTTTGACCAGATGGAGAGGTTACTTGGAATAGATGGAGATGAGCTCCTCTGCCCTTTGTAAAGTTTCTGGCTTTTCATGAAACTTAGCCTTCAGTGGAACACAGGGAAGGACAAATGTGGATGCATCTGTAATCTGCTCGGAGTGCTTGTTTAAATGATGCTCCAGGGACTTTGCATCAAGCCTGTGTCATAAAGAAGTCTGAAACTTAGAGATGGTGCAAGCTCCTCAGCAGTGTGTCAGGGAGGACACTAAAACCCATTTAACACTGAGTGTCAGAGGCACAGAGCAGAATCCACAGCCCAAAGCTGGCTGCCTAGGTGTGACAGAGGAACCCCAGCATGCTGACAGATGGTGGGAGGACGGATGAGTTTTCCTCAGGGGGAATCTAGGCAGCATGCCTGCATCCAGAGATATCACACATGATCTCTACAGGGAATTAGCAACATGTCTGGGCTTAACAGCAAATATGTATCTCTGCTGTTTTACATAATATTTAATGAATGATATATTAGTAGCCCCAACAGGATTTTAGTTTTATTTAATGTAATTTATAAATTAAATAGTCCAGACTGGGTGGAGAAAATTAACCAGCAGGCTCACTAGGAACTGTGGGTCTTAGGAACAGACAGCAACTCTATTTACATGGATCAAGTGCTATTTAGCTAACTAGGCAGGATTTAAGTGGAAGAATACTCTGTCACATTGCAGTGTTAGCCATTTTCATAACTCATCGACCTGGCATCTATGTTTGAATTGGCAGCAAACCTCAGCATGTTGATTTTGGGAGAAGTTTGAGGGGAGGTGGGAGTGAAAGAGCTTATTTGCCTAAAACAGATGCACAAAAGATCAGGCACAGTAAATGAATATTAAGTTTATCTGGTAGAAGATGGACAGCGAGTAGACTAAAATGAAGTGAGCAGCCTTTGTGGAGGCAGTGAGTCAGAATCAACATGCAGCCAGTCCTCAAAGAATAGCACCTCACAATGTCTTTAATGAGCATGGGGACAGAGGGTGATTTCCACCACTGCAAAGGAGCAAACTGATGGTTTTTTGCAAGGGAATTTCCTCTGCAAAACTCAAATGTCTGTGAATTAATGTTCTGTCCTGCCCTGATCCTGCAATAAGCCTGAAGCCCCATACAGTTTTTACTGCATGTTGTATGAGGGGAAGTTAAAAAGCCCAAAATGTCATTCATCCACAAGAGTACATGGAGGATCTGCCTCGGTTGACAACAAGAATAACAGGGTCTTAAAACTCACTCCTGTCTTACAGCTTGTCAAGTGTTTTCCCCTGTTGTAGTGTCAAACTTCCCTGAAGTAAAATGTCTTTTCTTCAACGGCCCTTTTTCTAAAGGGCTTTTGAAGTGGCTGGGGCAGTTTCCACTTGTGTAGTGATTAAAGCAAACACTGTCCTGTCCTGCTAAACAGAAGAGAGCCAGGGGTCATGCCACATGGCACAAACTTCCATCCACACTACTTACGTGTCAGGTTAGCTCCCAGTGTGGGAAGTTGGGTTTTGAAAGTGCTAGTTGGATGATGCAGACCTTGGAGAGGAGTTAACTGTTAAATACTGAGGGTATGAAGGGCCCAGAGATTGATTTCAGTCTTTGCTCTGGTTTTCTTTAGAAATAGGAGGCATGGTTTTGGTCCAGTTTTTTCCCTTCATCAAATGGTTAAAGTGAACATCTCTGGGAATTTTTTGTGCTTCCGGACCAGAGAGGGACAGCACCTAACCTTCCTGTTTTCACTTTGTATGGTTATTTGAAGACATAGAAGCCCAGAGCAACTACGACCATTCTTGTTAAGTGGAGCAGACACAATGCTTACATCAGCTTCGTACTGAGCTTGCTTAATTCCCTGCAGAGGCCAAGAGTGCTCTTCCCCTACCTGCAGAGGTAAAAAAAAAAAAAAAAGACTAGTATTTCTTCCTGAAAACCCACTCCTTTTCTTGTCGTAGTGCAAAGAAAACTTCCCAAGCATGAACTAAGCCAACTCAATGTAGTATCTGCCCAAATCAGTTTCACTGAGGGAGAATTGATACACCTCCAGTCAGTTGTGAGTGATCTTAACCCTGAAGCCTAACTACTTGATTTTGATGCCAATACTCTTTACTGCTTCCTTGGTCTTCATGCCAGCAAAAAGCATGAAGGGTCATGACTTGTCCATAACTGCTGGCTATTGTAGCTTGCAGCAAGCAAATGGATATTGTGGAGGCTTTCTGACATGGAGTTGTTTGAATCTCTGACCTTCAATTTTAAAGCTGTGTTCAATAGCACCTCATTGTTAAATGGCCCAGAATATTTAACCATATTCTGCTGAAAGTCTGCCTTTTCCATGGATCCTTGGTGAAGCAGGCCTACACTCCATAAGAAAATCTATTTCATGTCAAAGAGACAAGAGCTTCAGAAAATAACTGGAATATAATGCTTCTATAAATAACACATGGAATTCAGTAGTAGCTGCAGTATTAATTATATGAATAACGAGGTTATAATATTCAACTAGCATCCTTAAAAGTGCCCCTAAATCTGCTGAAGCACTTCCCATGTGCTGCAGTAAAGGTTGCTTTTAAATTGGAGCCCTTCACAGAGTTTGTCTCATTTGCTACACAGAACACAAGGCTCTGGTTACTCTGCTTTGCTTATGGGTTTGGGGAGACTAATTAGGTGGTGTTTGAAAAGCCCTTGGAAGATAAGTATTCACCTTGATAGGGGGGGTGATAAAGGGGCCTAAAACAGCTGTGGAGGAGAACACAGCCTCCCTGCCTACTGATAATCCTTGCCTACTGATGTGATTTCATCAGCATCAGCACAAGGTGCCTGTTCGGCTACATTCCCTTAAAAAGCTGCAACCCCAATTGTGATGCGCCTTAAAAGCCAGGATAGCTTTCTTTTCATGTTTATGTATGCTCCCGTCATTGACACTGACAGCAGCAGCCTTGAGCGCTTTGGCTGTAGTGGTGGCTGTAAGAGTGGCTCACTTTGACGAGCATCAAATTCTCCGGGAATTGAAGCCGGCAGCCACCTGGGCGAGCCCCAGCTCTGCGCTGGTGAATGGCTGCTGCCACCTAGCAGCTGTGCCGGGCTCCTGCCTCCCCGGAACAGCCTCTCGCCTCCAGTGCCAGCTCTCCTACCTTGAAGCAAGTTTGTTGACTATTAATTAGTTTCACAGGTGAAAGGCTTTTCTTTTTCCGTTTACATCATCATCACAGCATGTCGGGCTAAATACTTTGAGTGGTCCTTGCTGAAAACAGCGGTGCAGAGCTAGGAAGCTGTGTGTGCATCTGTGAATCCTGGCATCTGTGTGTGTTTCTGTGAACGTGTGCTTGTGTGTGGGTTTGTGTGCACCCGACCTTTTCAGGAATGAGAGGAATTTTTCAGGGGCTGATCCCCATAACTGCCAAGTCTGATAGGCCAGAGTTCAGAAGAGGGAGAGAGAGATGACTTCTGGATTTGCAGAGGTAACACGGGATCACAGAAAATTCTGAGGGGAAGTAGCTGTGCTACTAGTTTGACCTTTATAAGAGTAAATGCAGTCTCTGAAGATCAGGCTATCTGATGCAGAGGGGACACTTGACCTTCCAGCCAGGGACTGACAGAGGTTGGTGGTGAAGGTGGAAAACATTTAACTGTGTTTTTCAGAAAACTGAATGATTTCTACAAGGGTCCAGTCCCTATTGTACTAGACATGTCTCAAAAATATGGTCTCTCCTGTTAAATGCTATGGCCAGTGTTAGAGGAGACAAAAATTCAAGGGCTCTAAGCTGTTCACAAAAGTATTTGAAGTGACTGGGAGTAGAATTAGAAAGTGAAATTGAGGAGTTACCAGTTCATCTGAAAGGCAGAGCCTATCCCATTAAAATTTGCATGTGTATTGACATATATCTAGGATGGCATGAACAATGCCTCATCTAAAATTGTCTTTATTCCTAGTCTGATGGTCTTAAATGCCATTTGAATTCTGAAATGGTTTGTTCTGTGGAAGGACAGAGGGCCTGAGGAGATTCATGTCCTCTTGCAGTCCTGCTAGATGTGAAGCATTCACCCCATGCTGCCCGAAGTCCAAGTGGTAAAACAGCAGTGCCACATGCTTCTAAGCAGATGCCTGTACCAATGCACTTTCTCAGCATCACTGGCACACTGTTCACACCAATATATCATACATTTTCACCTGTCATCACTGACATTTTGCTTTGCTTTTGACTGTGACTCTGAGTAGGAAGTAGAGTGAATAAACAACGTTTTACATCCTTCCCACTGGACCTTCCCCTTCTGCTTGTGTTTGCTTGCTGGTCCATCTGTACCCCATGGATGAAAGCCCTTGCTTCTGTTCTATCTGTCCTTGTGGGTGATCATGCAGTCATCCACCTGCACCCTCTGTGTCTCTAGCAATTCCTTCTGCTTCCTTCACTGCATACCCCACCCCAGCAACCTCCCCCTCTGCTTCTCACTCTAGTGCCACATATTCATAGTCGTGGTCTTTGCCTCACCTCCTGACACCTACCCTACAGCCCCAACATATTTTCTGCTCTGACCTCACCACATCTGTTACTTCTTACATTCTCTCTCCTGTCTGAGTCAGTAGGACAGAGACACTCCTGCCTCACCTGCTATGCAGCAGGGTACCAGGGGAAGAGTGCTGCAGCTGTCAACACAGAAAGGGAAAACCTCAACAACAGCAGGAGAAGTGAAACGCTATTCTGTTCTTCTGTTCCATCCTGATTGCTCTCCTCCCTTTGCTGCATCACTCAGGGTGGGTGGGCAGACTGTACAGCTGCAAAGGTACAGGCTCCTACAATAAGATTTTTCTACTGCTTTCACACCAAGAGTCTGTGCAAGAGGGATTTTGGTTGCACTTGTACTGATGCTGACCAGCTGAATGACAGCCATGAAGTCTATAGGTGGTGATCACAAAGCTATAATAGAAAAATCTCATAGTCCACAAGGCACCTCGATTTGGGGTCTAACTGCTGGGCTGTACCTTTGTATGCCCACAAATTGTTCAAGCAATAACATGTTTACACTTGAATTTAGATTTCTTGGAGTGCTTATCAGTTTGGGGAGTGGAATTCTCCCAGGAAATGAGGGCAGAATGGTATAAGAAATTGCTTGTCTGTATCAAACTAATGGTCCATCCAGTCCAGTATTCTGTCCTAACCACTGCCAGTGCAGGATGCTTTAGATAGGCTTGTAACAACCCCCTGGTGTAGCCCATTTTACAATGCTAAATAATAGGGAGACATTGCTTTCTGACCCCAGCTTGCCATAATTTTATACCCTGCAGTGGGAAGGTAATAACCCATATGGTTTTTATTTTAGCAAGCCTAGCTGCAGATGCTATTCTTGTAAGGTCTAATCCTTTTCTGAATCTTGCTAATCTGTTTTCCTCTATAATATCCTCTGGCAACAAGTTTCACAGGTTAATTATACATAGATTGCACAGTCTTTCCAATAATAGACATAGTTCTGTTGTACCTCATCCATGCGTTTTTAAGTCTCTTTCAGCAACCAGAAGTGCCTTCAAATTTATTTCTGCAGGAAAATAATGAAACAAACTTACTTTATACTGAATTCTGCATGCACAGGCCTGGAGTTACTGATGTTATCTCATTTTCCTTTGAAATCAGAGCATGTTTCTCTCCAAGTAATCTATCCAGTATAGCTATAAAGAACCTTTCTCTGGGGTTCTGCCCTACAGCTCATGCCTCTAAAACTCCTGCTTCCAAGCTATCTATAGCATACCCATTCTCAAGTCCGTGGTATGACATCTAGACAGCCTACAGCCGACTCAGGCGATTATGTGCTTGTATCCCTGATGTCTTGCTTCCCAGTCTTCACAACTCACCTTCGATGAGACCTAGACAAATTATAGAGCTTGGCAATCACCAACTATGTGAAGTTCAAGAAGGGAAAAATGCCAGCTTCTGCACCTGAAGTGGGGCAACCCTGGTTCTGTGTACAGGCTGGGGAGTGGGAGGCTGGAAAGAAGCACTGTGGAAAGGGACCTGTCGGTCCTGGTCAATGGAAAGCTGAGCCAGGAGGGGCAGCCCTGTACTGGGGGGCATTGGGCACAGCATCACAGCCAGGCAAGGGAGGGGATTGTTCTGCTCTGCTCTGAGCTGGGGCAGCCTCACCTCAAGTGTTGGGGCAGTTCTGGGTGCCACCATATAAGAAAGATATTAGGGTATTAGAAAGTGCCCGCCCAAAAGAGGGCCACAAAGATAGTGAGGGTTCTGGAAGAGAATCCTAGTGAGCAGTGGCTGAGGTGACTTTGTCTGTTCAGCCTCGACAAGAGGAGATTGTTACTGCAGTTACGATTTCCTCTGTAGTGAGGGGTAGAGCTGAGACAGGTATGATCTCTTCACTCTCTTGACCAGTCACAGGACTCAAGGACATGGCATGAAGCTGAGTCAGGGGAAGTTTAGGTTGGATATTGGGAAATGTTTTTTTTTTACCCAGAAGGTGGTTGGGCACTGGAACAGGCTCCCCAGAGAAGTTATCATAGTACCAAGCCTGACAGAGTTCAAGAAGCAGTTGGACAACACTCTCAGGCACATAGTGTGACTCTTGAGATGTCCTGTCCAGGGCCAAGAATTGGGCTTCAGTGATCCTGATGGGTCTCTTCCAACTCAGTCATTCTATAATTCTATGATACGAGGACCTTTTGCATCCTCGGGAGACAAACAGCTGCCACCAACCAGCCCACATTCCCTTGTCCTTCAAAGAAAGCTGGTGACTGCTCCAAAGAGAATAAGTAATGTCAGTAGCACACTTTCCAGGCGGGCAGGAAGGATTCCCTGAAGGATGCACATCTTCTCTGTGCCCAGGTACAATGCTTTTTTCTACATGCTCTCAGTCTCCTGCCTGCACTCAGTCCCCAAAACTCCTTTGAATCCCTGACTGATGTATCATATTTTTTGTATGTGCTGCAGAACTGTGCTTGTATATGAGTACTGCATTGTTGGTATTTGTACTCTTTCTCTGTTCATGTTGCCCAGATGAACATATATCAGAAGCTGAAGGGCCCTTTTAATCTCCCATATTAATATCAGTGAGTGCAGCACGGCTAGCCAATATGGTGTGGTCTTGCACCCAAGCCATCCAAAAACGCATTGGATTCCCAGTCTGCTTTTTCCAGGCTGTATGCCCTGGAACTGCAATTTTTCTAATTTAAATGGTGATTTCCATGATTCTCTATTTCTTACATCCTGATTTTGGCACTGGGATCTTTCTGGTTTTTACACCTGTCTGCAGTTAGCCATTCCATGTAGTTTTGTTAGTCCTGATCCAGTGGGAGCATAAGCAAGCTGTGTATCTAAGTACACAGTCTATACAATTCCCAAGCATGTCCAGTGTCTGCAGTGGATGACAGGCTGCTACTGAACCTTGCTACCTCCCTCTTGCCTACTTCCCAGCAGTGCTTGTGGTTGTGTGAGGATCAGCTGAGTGCATGTCCACTTCAGAGCTCTTTACATACTGATTGCACTTGTCAGGCCAGGTAATTGTTTAAAATCTCAGCATAACAGAATGGGAAAGTAAGGAAGAGGGAAGTATAAAGACTTGCCTGAGGTCATCTTGTTTCTCAGCCTAACATCCAGTTCTCTTCTTGTCACTTATCTCAACCACAGGCCAGCTTTCTTTCTGACATGCAATTGAAATGCTGCTGTGACTCCCACACTTCTCTTAAATGGCTGCTCTATAAATAAAGTTTCAACTGAAAATGGCACATTAGAAAACTGCTACTATATAATCATATATATATATGATTACACTTTTTTTATTGTGAGCTTTTAATTCATCATAGAGAAGCCCCTCCTAAATGTCAGCTACCTTACCCATTCCCAGCCTCTCTTCATGGTCTAGAAAGGAATACCACACACCTAACAAGAGCTAAATTAAACATACTGGTAACAAAGAAGAAGGTGCAGAGATCAGTCCCTGAACTCTTGAGGCCTTCTTTAATACAAGGTGGAGAGGTAGTTTTTCCATACCTAACAAAAATATCTTCCCTGTAACACATGGAAGAAGACACATGAGGAAGTACCCGCAGCAAGAAATCTCAAAGTCTGTTTGTAAGCAGGAAAAAGTAGGACTGAGTGGGGGTAAATTCACTATTTTAAGTTGCATCTTGAAGTGTCTCTTGAAGTCCTTCCCTTCAGATTTCTTCCTAAAATATTTATATCTTTTTTGCCAGAAATTTTCCTTCCTTTCTATTCTGTGACCAAAAAATCCAAGCAGGTTAATAAAGTCTAATTACAGTTACAAAATAGATTTGAAGTTTGAAAAGAAATATAACAATTGCATTGAGACACACAAAGTGAGTTGGAAGCAGGAAGAGTAGCAGCAATAAAGTTTGAGCTAGTCCTTCCAGCTTCCATTTTTTCTCTGCCTCTTTCAAGGTCAAATGGACAGCAGCCTCATCTCCCCATCTCCAGCACTGTCACACTGTTATGTGATGGCTTTGGAGTGTATTGGAGTCATGCAAGTGAAGTGCTTGTGATCCTGGGATGGGAGGGGCAGAAACTGCTTTTCTAAGCTTGTTGACAGGGACCCCAAGGCATTCACACTTTTCCCTCTGGTAATGAACTCCTGCAGAGAATGTAACGAGTGTAATGCCTTTGTTCAATCCATCTGTGCAGGGAGGGTTTTATGGAGCCCTCCCTGCATCTGGGAAACAGGGAATTTAAAAGCTTCTTACCAGAAGTCTAAGCCCTTGGAAATAACATTGGCATTGCAAAAGGTGGCCAGCTGGTTCTCTGGCTGCCTACTGTCAGGCAGCAAGGTCTAATGAATCTCTCAGGGGGAATATCCACAGAGGGAGGATGATGAGTCTAATAGGTGCTTTGGTCTCTGGGGTTGGGAGGCATAAACAGCAGTAGGGATGGTGCTTGGGAGGGGGAGAGATGAAAGGCTGATGAGCCTTCTCACCATCCTCCCTCTCAACATTAAGCTTCTCACACCATGGTGGCTGATGGTGTATCAAATTTGGAACACAAATTTGGTATAGTGAGACTCGTGCCTTCATTTTGGAACAGAACTAATTTTGTTTCCTGCTTGCCCTCTCATTCCAGGTGTTGCCCATGCTGTTGGCTCTGATCTGCTGCTCAGTAGGTGTGTCATCAGTCTAAAAGGCACATCAGCACTTGAGAGTCTGAGAAGGGTCTCCAGAGAACCAGGGATTGTACATGTTCTGTGTAGCTTGAGGCAAAGGCTGCCCCTCTCACATGATTTTGGCTAAGGCAATGGTCAACTTCCTGCCTTGTAAACCAGCAAGAGGAAAGGGACCCAGCACATCACCCAGCAGAGGTGTGGCATATCCTTGTCACACCTGGACATGGCTTAGTTACGCCTCTAGCCATGACTCAGTTGTGGATTGATACTGTCTCCAAACATCAACCCACCAGTTCAGAATTATAGAGGAAGACTAAGGGCTGTAGATAATGTCACAGTTAATGAGGCTTTCTCCTTCTGCCACTATCTGTAGAAGATGCTTAGAAGAGCTGTACTCAATGGAAATACCTAATATCATAATTACTAGAGGTCTGCCATTTTCTGGCAGTATTATTTGCTATGTTCTAACCTGGTACTGCTAAACTACTGTGTTTTGAGACTTAGAGAAGAAACTATTGCTTACTTTATGTTTTGTCACATTCTATAAAAAGGTGTGATGGTGGTTTATAATCTGTATTGAGTGTGATCAGTCTTGTTTATACCAACACAGTGATACCAAGAGTGCTTGAATGACATGATGATGGATATTGTACAGGCAACTAGACAACAGCATAAATACTGTGATCCCAGTAAATATCCTGACTTAAAAACATTGTTGTCTAATGTGCAGAATCTGCCACTATCAGGCTGAAAATTGCTTCAAGGATTTCAGAAATTAGGTCGTAACGGGGGGAAAAAAATCCATTTCTTTTTATAATTGTATTGCCATATGGAATTTGTAAGATACATTGCTTTTTTTGCTAGTGGGAAGGACTGGTGGACAAAATTTGCAATAGAGTTTCAGCCCCAAAAGAAACTGAAATGCTAGGAAAGCTAATCCTGGGCAGAAAGCCTTCAGGATCTTTTGAGTAGTCTACCTCTGTCAAAAATACTTTTAGATTTCTGCGGTTTCCTCGGGAAGAGGGAGTTCCTCTTTCTCTAAATATCTCTTTGAACAGTCTCCCTCTTGCCCTACAAGCACTGCAGAAAAGTTCTAATGTAAGGGCAGATGGGAAATCGTGCTTTGCAGTTGATTTTCTGTCACCTTACCAAACTCCTGTGCCCCTTCTTGTCCTGTGTTACCCTCTGTGATGTAAGACTTTTGCTGGGGAATTTTTTGGTAGGTTTGCCTTAAAAAATATTAAGTTCATAATGTAAAGGATAAACAATATTTGTGTACTTTTAGTATTTTTAGTGGTCTCACTGTTCATCCCACACTTCTGTAAGATGAAAATAATCAACTGAGTATAAAACTCAGCTTTGTAGGCAGAATTTCCCCATTTACAAAATGCCAAAGTCTCTTGTATGTTATCAAGGCTCCTTCATGCCTCCCATTAATCCCAAGTTTGAACAGAGCATGCTGCAAAAAGCTTTCTTCCCCCAGAACAATTAGAAAGCTCCTTTATCTTTAAGGAGCCAGATCTTCCACTTCCATTACCCATTCCCCAGCTAGGGGTTTTTGAACATTTCAGCCAAACTTGAAGTTGCTGCAGTCTATGAAATCCTCTTGAGACTACCACAACCTTATGCATTTGGGATGCTTTAAGAGAAGACATGATCAGTCCTGCAAACAGCTCATCCCTTCTCTGTTCTTTAGCTCATTTTGTTTGGAAAGTGAACTCTCTGCTCATCAAAGAGATCATTGCAATACTGCTTTCCAGGCATTTGCCTGGAAATTATAGATTATAGATTATATTATAGATTATAGATTCTATTAAAATTAGCAATGTTGTAAAGAAAATTGAACTTCTGGCTGTGCATACATAAGGCTTCCTGCATTTCTATCCAGTGGTCAGTAGATACACAACTGAGTTGCTGCATCCAAACATCCATAAACTTTCAAGAGGCTTTGGCCTTTGTTTGATCCATAACAAACAATTGCAGCAAGACCAAGCATCTCCTTGGCCACTGTTCAAAATATTCCTTACACCAAATTATTTGAAAGTGATTCAAACTGTTCTGATTGTTACAGATGTAGAATTGGAGTAAATAAGTTTTTAAGAGAACAAGTGCAAAGAGCAATAAAGTTTATGTCAGTCTCTTATGTCACTACTGCTCAAATATTATTACAGTTGTGTCCCAGGTTTCTTCCCAAGGGTTATGTTAAGCTTTGGTGTAAGGATGTACTGTCAGCTAGGTAGGTCTTCAAAGCTCCTTAGCTCTGCCGAATAGTTTACTAACAGTTTACTTAAATTCAGATTTGAGAGTAGGGAAATTTTCAACAACTCAGAAACTCTACAAAAGTAAATATGTAATTCTGCAGCAGTATGTGTTGCATGTATGTGCAGATAATATGAAGGAAAGTTGCTTTTATAGCCCTTTTTTCTTTGTTCTTCTTTTCACTCTGTAATTCCATCCTTCTACATAAACAGTCCACACCTCTTTCTCTATGGGTTACATAAAAGTTGCTTTCAATACTGACATATTTAAAAAGTTGGTTTATTATATTTATTTGTATTTGATTGTTCTAGCTTGACATGTAGCTGTAGCCACTAGGACCACAATATTTTGCAGTTCTAAAGAAGTATTTGTTAGTTAAAATTGTCAAGTATCCTAGATCCCATAATGTGAACTTTAGTCTACCTGATAAAAAGTGGTCATGCAGACTCAGACATACAGAGGCTGTTCTGTGGGGTGGAATTTGCATTAGAGAAGGATTCTAAGTGTCTGCTATAGTGAAGAAGAACTTGGCTCACAAGACAGAGTTGATTGACATAATTAATTGAAGATATCAGTGTCAGTTTCTTCTCTCAAGTAACAACTGGTACTTCAAGAGGAAATGACCCCAAATTACACCAGATGAGTTTTAGATTGGATGTTGGGAAGAATTCCATCACCAGAATGGTGGTCAAGCCCTGGAACAGACTTCCCAGGGAAGTGGGTTAGTCTCCATCCCTGCAGGTATTTTGAAGATGTGTAGGTGTGGCATTTAGGGACATGATTTAGTGGTGGGCTTGGCAGTACTGGGTTAACAGTTGGACTCAAAGATTTGAGGTATTTTTCAATCTAAACAATTCTGAGATTCTATGTCCAGTTAGACCAAATAAAAAAATTTGGTCAGATTCTCAGAATTTGAGAGAACTGAAATTTAGGATTCAAGGCCTTATCTAGTTATAAGAGCTGACTGAAAGGCAGGAACCAGCTTAAAAAGATTGTACGTCCCAAAATCCCCTTGCCTTGCAGTAGTAATCATGCTTTGTTCATTTCATCTGTCCTATAGCAAAGAAAACTAGAGAGGGATATTGGCTGATTAGTTTCCTGCTGCCATAAAATTGCACCTTCTTCAGGCAAAAGGTGGCAGACTCTTTTGCTGCCCGTCCTCTTAGATTTTCATGTTATACCCATGTGGTGTGATATTTCTGGGTGAATGTACCATCATGTGCTAGCCAAGAAGAGCATGCAATATGTTTCCATACGGATCCATACAAAGGATCAGTTGGCACGTCTCCGTTCTGAATTTAAGACCGTATGCCTGCATTTATAAGGTTGTAAGAGCTTGAGTCACTGTCTTGAGACTCAAGGATAAGTGATTTAAGCTTGACCATGCATTTGGCTGTAGTGTTGAGGAAATGAATTATGAGAAAACATGAAGTATATTTATATTGTGAAGGTTAAGTGTATGTTGCAGAGTACTGTCTAGATTTTCACAGCTTTTGGAATCCGTGGGCTGAGAAGCTTGTGTGTACTACTAAGGAAGTTGTAGGAGCACAGGCTCATTCAAACTGACAGCTATTGGTCCAGGTAACTTGCTGCTGTGAAAATTGAAAAGCTTGTGCTGAGCAAGAGAAGCATTGGTATTGTAAATGTTGCTGAGTGATTATGAGCCAGACCACAACTCAGACAACTTGGCCTGTAGTCACAGCTCTGCCATAGACTATCTGGGTGATCTCCAGCAAGTTATGTCTGTACTAGTAAATCAATTGTACCTCACATCATTTTCAGGCAGTAAAGCCACCTGGCATGGAATCATATCTGTGGTAGTAAACCACTAGTAATTCCCAAAATAATGTTGCTTCATGCAGCTTTCTAGTTATGAATGACCCTTTGATCATCCATGGCTTGGAATTGAAAGACAAATTTTAACAGACCAAGCCTTATGCCAGCAAACTTGCTTGTAGTTTATTGACATTACTGCATCTGTGCACATTTAAATTTACTAGGACAGCATAGCCTTAGCTGTTGTATCCATGTCTCAACTGACAGTCTGGGAGAACATTTCAAGCTTCTACTGGGGCAACAAGGGGAACATGACTACCTCCTCTCTCCTTTTGCAGTCCTTTGTTTTGATGGGAAGGACCCTTAGTTGTATGGCCTGAAGGAAAAAGAAGCTGTGGGCACTCCAGCCAGGTCCCTCACTTAGACTGGGGCAATCAAGGGGCCACTTCAGCTTTACTAATTACAGTTCACTACCCTTTTTTGTGTCTATAAAATGAAGATGACAGAATTTCCTGACTTAGAAAGTACAATGTTGAAGTGTTGATGTTAAAAATAAATATTTGCTGTGTTAGCCAAGCACTGTGTTTTTATCCTTAACTTGCTTCTGGGTTTGTGGAATCATCCCATATGGGCAAATTATTCTAAACTGTACATAACATGTTTCTCTTAGTCAGTTCTCCAAAACACAAAGTAATAGGAGGTAGAATATCTGTATCTTTCCTTTATCCAAGATAATACCAGCATGGATGGTGGCCAGATGAACCATTCACTGAGCCCCTTTGCCTTGGCCATTCGTAGAGATTGTATGGTACTTCTGACAACAGTAGAAAAGCAAGTAGATATACTGAGGTTGGACTAGATGACCCACTGTGGCCACAAGATAATCCATTCTGTGACTCTGTAATCTGGGAATCTAGGAGATTTTCAAGACCCTGAAATACCTGGATCCTGCCTTATTACTTTTAAGCCAAAAAGGCTTCTTCCAACAGCTGCTCGTATGTTCATTGTGGAGCAAAAAATCCAAATGTGCTGGTCATTCTTGTCTCTAACACATTCCCTGTAGGAGCACAGTGTTCAGGGTATTCAGCATTTATTTGGTGATGTTGACATTAGAACAGACAAATGAAACAAGAATTCCCTGTGAAATGGGAAGTGTTAAATGTCCATTCACTGGCTTTGACACAGTAGACTTTAGACCCACCAACTGAGCCTGTTTATTTTGTTTTTGTCTCATCAGCAGATGGGTTGCTTTTGTTTGCAGAGAAGTGCTTTGCCTTCCCAATTTGTGAAAAACACCCTGTACAGAGCTGAAAGAATTTCATTGTGCACTTAGTTATTATGTGATATTTTCAAATTCAGGTTTTCCTAAAATGCCCCTCTTTTGGATTACTTTGGACTGCGAGAGCAGTGCAGCCTGCTAAGTGAGAGATTGATGTGACTTCTGCAGCTCCTGTGCTTTCTGGCTGTCACCCTCACCCCATTTCAACCACACAGATCAAACCCACACATTCCAGTATCTTTTAAAGGCTCTCTGATAAGGCCATAGAATGTGGTTATAAAATGCATCAGCGCTACCTAAGTCACAAAAGAGGGTCTTTAGAAATTTGGTAGACCTCACTCCTAGGAATTAGCCACTTTCCTTGATGCTTGAAATCTCACAGATCTGAATTTCTATGAATGTAAAAGGGAGCTGCAGTGAAATTCAGTGTCTTTTTTTCAAACACACTGCCATACTTTGCAGAAGAACATTCTACTGTATCTTATTTAAAGGTAGAATTTCCCCACAGTGCTGGAATTCTCTCTCTTCCTCTTCAGTTTTGATGCCTGCTATACTTGTCTCTCCTGCTTCTTTAGTGACCTCTGCCAAGGTCTTGACAACACACTGCAAAGATAGAGTTTGTGCTGCCTGCCACTCGTTGAGTATTCTAAATGAGTCTTTACTCATTTTTGCTTCCCACCAGAGCTCAGTGGTCCTTGTCCCCTGCCTGTAAAAATGGATCTCAACTGAATTTTAAAGACTTATATAGTATGAAGGAGTCAAAGTTCCAATGAAAATAGGGCAGTAATCACAAAGAATGTTGATAACAGAGGAAGTTGTATTTAGGATACTTTCAGGTAATGCTTTCTCCTTGTGAGTTGTGCTCATGGTATAAACTATTTGGCTACATCTGAAGAACTCAGGAATTTCTACAGTTTCCACAAAAATTTCCTATTTCTTTCTATTTACTGCCTTCAAGTCAGTAGCATCTCACTTTTCCCTGTTTTTTACTTGTCTAAGTTGTTAAATAAAGGTTTGCATTTCATACATTAGCATTCTGGCCCCAAAGCTTGCTCTCCGTAGTAATCATGTTGTCAGGAAGGATTGCTGGAATCCCACACCACGTCTGTTCCAGTCCCACCTCAGTAATTGTGTCTCTTGGCTTTCCTCTGTGTCAAGCAGAACAGTTTTCCTGAGTAAACAGAGTTCCCACTTCTGGTTCTTTATCCATATATACCTTGCTTCAAAACACTTCTTTGAAATCTGCATAAATGGCACATTTTCAGTAGAAATACCTTGGTCAGAATACTGATCATTTGCATGTTAATAGCTCCATCTCCATAGGTGGTTGTTAGTTGTTACTGGTCTTGCTTGTTACAATGAATGCAAATTCTTTTTTTAGTTCTAATCTTAACTGCAACATTATTGTATTTTTCCATAATTCCCTATATTTCAGTAATTTTAATCTATATGAAGTATGATTTCTTGACATGCTATCATGTACTTTGTCTTTTGAGCCTAGCCTCTGCACATGTTCCAGTAGACGTGCTAATTATCAAAGCGATTTGGGCTTTGAATGAAAAATGGGCCCTTAGCCAATTCTTCCCCACCAAACATTGGTAAAAAACAAAATAAGACTTGGACTTTATGTCTTGACTTTACTTCACCCTCTTGGCTCTTCATCCTTTCAGCTGTATCTGACAGTTAAGTGACTCACCTGGCAAAGTGCTGTTGGCACCATCATTTACACTCTGGGTGAGTTCAGGTTGCTGGGGTGGAAGGTTCCCTGTCACCATCCTTTAAGTGTCTGTGGCCTTTGCAGCACCAAATACTTGGTGTTTAATGTATGCAGCAATGTAGAGTCTGTGTGCTAAAGGGACAGTACTAAAAGAAACTATGTTGTTCCTGATATTGTTGATAAGCCATTGTAGACAAGAATTTTGTCTGTGGAGGTACATCAGGCAAGATCTTTTCCAATGCACGGTGCTGTAAGAGCTCAGTTCTGTAAGCATCAGGAAAAGGTAAATGTACAGAAATGTGACTCAGGAAAGTCAGAATGCAGAGGAGAAAGCCACCAAAATTAGTTTCTAGGAAATGCTAAGTGAAGAAATACAGCCTTTACCCTAAGCTTCCCAGGGACTTAGCTATTCCTGCTTATCATTCCTAGTTTTGAATATGAACTTTGCAGAATCATAGAAATTCTGTTTTGAGGCATCCTCTTGAGGTTTCTTCCCCAGGATCCCTCTTGTTTGTCCTTTTTGGTTTTGGAAATATCTGAGGGTGCAGTGCAGTAACATGCAGGAATATGTGAGATGGTCTGTATTATTTCCTAAGTACTCTCAGCTCTGGAAACGTCCTTATGTTTACCACTACTGACTCCATACCAGATCTGTGCAATAGGCCTGAGATCTGTCCAAAGGGTTGGCCCTTCTCAGCTTAAACAGGGAGAATTGCTCTTTACTATGTGTTCTGTGTATTCGTAGCCCAAAATGACTTCAACAAAAGGCCAACAAAAGGTCAGAGGCCTGTTATGGGAGGTTTTGTGCATACTGTCATGAGAGGCATTTGAAAAAAAAACTTCCTGAAAATAAATGAAAAGGCTCTGGTATGACCTTAGCCAGACCTTGTGAGTCTGTGCCCACTTATTTTGCATTGCAGAGAATGCCAGGCAATATATTCTACCTTGAGGAGAAATGTCAAATTATGCAGTACACTCAGATCCCACAAAAGAGTGGAGCATTATTTAATCATTGCAAATTAAAAAGTTTGTGTGACTTCTTGAAATTGGCAGTACTAAGTTCCCAAGATGATGTAAATCTGTGTTCTGATTGATCTTCCATCCTAAG
This sequence comes from Cinclus cinclus, assembly GCF_963662255.1. Lineage (NCBI taxonomy): Eukaryota > Metazoa > Chordata > Aves > Passeriformes > Cinclidae > Cinclus > Cinclus cinclus. The sequence continues at coordinate 26,011,066 of NC_085047.1, read as the reverse complement.
CTAGAAGTCCTTCTCAGTCTGTCTGTCTTTAAAAGTTGAAGGCTTTTCTCCTGAACTCAGCATATCCAGGCACTGTAGAGGTGTGTAATTAAAGTGTATGTGGGAGTGGAGGGTGGGGGTGTTATGTTTTAAAACAACCCTTTCATTTTGGCTTATAGATCACTGAATTATAGGAGAATTAGGACTGGTCTTTTCCTGAAGGGTAGAAGATATTTTCTCAGATGCTCTCCCATGTCTGCAAGATTGGGTTCATTTGTCTAAGGCAGAGCTCTTCAAAATGCACTCTGGCTTCATTGCTCTTCCAAGGAAAGGCAGTCCTCATAAACAGACAATCTTGCAGCAATCAAAATATTTTAATGTAGTCACTAACACACGCAACTTGTACATTCATTCTACTTTACTGTTCACAGAGTGAACCTCAAAACAGTCTGCATCTCTCATAGTTTCTTTAGAAGCAACAAGAGGAGAGAGGCTCCTATTTAACAGCAACCTAACTAGTGAGGTAGGGAGGCTATAAGAATATTAACTTATCCAATATACTTGCCTGCCTCTCATGCTGCAAACCCATCATGTTGCACAAAATCCATGTAGGTGTTTATTTTCACATGCTACAACATAGTGCTGGCCATCTTTCTTTCTACCAGTGGATGGGATACATGAAGGGAAAAATAAATCCCCAAGCTGCCAGCAGCAGAGACTTGTACTTGCAAGACCTCCCCATCCCTCAGTACTCATAGTGAGGGCAAAGAATCTTCTCTGCTTGACCTCCCAGTGAAACAGCATGCACACAGTTCCTCTTGTACTGACAGCTGTGAGCTGTCTTCCTTTCACTGCTTGATCCAACATCCACTTCAAGTGCAGATCGCTCAATGAGTAGGTAAGACAGCTCTCTCTCCATTGGCTCAAAGGCCTAATAGAAATAATGTACATGATGGATGTGGGAACTCCAAGGTCCAGGCTTTCCTCTGCTTCAATTTGTTTGAACCCCATCTTTACCTCCCACAGAAGCAACCAACTTGCAAAGCAATGCTGCTCTTTAAGATCCAGTATTCTGGAGCTCAAAAGATAAGTGAGTCATAGTAGGAAACTTGCAGACACCAGGAAAGGCTACATACCAAGCACAGAATCTTACAGAGAGGAGGTTCACACTTGTGTTCAGTCTCGCTTAGTTGTTGGAAGGAAGAGCTTCCCTTAGCTTGCTGGGCATGCTATTCCTGTTGTAGCCCAGTTGCACTAGTGATGTCTTCAGGATGAGAGCTGACTCCTGTAGAACTCTTCATCTCCCTCAGTGACCCAGAAAGAATCTGTGTCAAGTCTGAGCCTCAACAATTTAGGAAGTATATGGAGAAACTGGGGAGGGTCTAGTGGAGACAGCTACTAAGATAATTATGGCCTATGGTACATGTCCCATGAAAACAGATTGAAGAATCTAAGCTTATTTCGTGTAGAGAAGGTTAAAAGGTGAACTAAAAGCCTATGGCACTTGTACAATTTCTAGGAAAGAACCAAAGTTTTCTAAGTAACACTAGACAGCATAACACTGGTAACAGCCATAAACTATGGCTTGGGAGGTTCAGATGGGACATTAGGGAAGACTTCACTGGGAGGGTGGTGCAGCAATGGAAAGGTGTCCAGTGATTTGTGGACTCTTCTACTTGGGGGTTTTCCAAGACCATCCTATGTGAGCTATCATGGAAACAGCCAGATAAACTCATTGGTCTCCTTTGTAGTGAGCAGGGATTGAACACAGTAGAAGGTGTAGGACTTGTTTTAAAAGCATTTCTTTAATTACAGAAAGGTTAATTTAGGTCTTTGTGAGGTTGTCTTTTCCTACCTTGCCTATGCTTTTTTTGTGATCTTTCTTCCAGCTACATCTTCAGAGCAGTACTGCTGTGAGCATTTGTGGGGGTGGGACTGCTGTTGATGGTTTAGTGCAGTTGTTAAGAAAGATTAGAGCAGATTGGTACTGTGTGAAGCTGATGTCACGGGCTTTTATTGAATACTCTCATAGTGGGATCTAAAAGTTTTATCAGCATGAATTTGGGATGGTTGTTTCACTTATGGCTGGGAAAGTAGAAAATGAACGGTGCTTGTAAAAACTTCTTTTATTCCTTCCATAAGTCAGTCTCCAAACTTCTGATACTCACTAAGCATTGTTTCTATAATTATGGAAGGTAAATGGGAGTGCATAAGACAGAAAAGAGGAATAGATAGCCACTCCTTTGGAGAGTCCTTATGGAGGAATGATGAGGCAAGAATGGAGAGGTAAAATAATCACAAACAAATTATGCTAAGAAGAGATCAATAACCCGAAAATTGCTTGTGTCACTTGACAACAGAACAGATCTGTTTAAAACGTTTCCCTCTATAGAGGAGTAATTTTGAAATTGACCCATTCTGCCTAGTTTATTCTCTTCATGTTAAAGCAACAATGAAATTATTGAAAAAGCAATGCTGCTTTTTTGGGTTTTTTCGGCAAAAGGATTGGAGTCAGCTCCTTTTCACACAAATTCCAACAACTAGAGCAGGACTTGGAAAGACCTGCTAGTGATCACTTCCATAGCATAAACATTAACTACAGCTCTTCCAAATGGGGAATGATCTAACAAATGAACTCCCCAGAGAGTGATTGCAGGGAACTCTTCCAGAGATAAAGACAGACAAGCACATAAAAGTGATTATGTTCTGTTACCTTGTGAGGCTCGTGGTTAACACTGGTGTACAGATAGATTGTGACAGAAGAGGCAAATGGATTGGGAGAGATAGAAATGGAGAACTAAAAAAAATATTGTGTGATGGGAAGTTGTGAATGGAGATGGTCGTGTCCTTTCACCTGGAGGCTGAAGAATGTTTTTAGAAGAGAAGGGGCGTAAACTCACCAGTCCACACAGTGTGGAGCCCACACTGAGAGAATTTGCAAGCAGAGAAATGTTGGTAGGTTTTGCTTTGTAATGTATCTAGCTAATTTTCTGCCCTCATTCTCATCAACTTGCTTGTTCCTTGTTTGAAGGACACAAGTCCTTCAGAGCTTATAACAGCACAAAAGGGTAAGAGAAGGCAAGGACACAAGTCAAATAATGGTGCAAGATTGCCCTGGATTTCCCAGGTCAGCTGATGAGACCCCAGGGATTTTATTTGAATTCCATAACAAAGAATTAGTCCCTGTTCATAGTCTCTTCTATTCTTTTTCTGGCTCATTTCTTCCTGGAAGGATCACTGAAGAGTTTCACATCTAGATTTTCAGTTATCTACAGTTCCACCTGTGTGAAATGTCTTGATTTCCTTACATCTATTTTTTACAAATTTAAATTGATATTTATTTTGCTCATCATAAGACAGGTGAATTCTCTGTACTACTAGGTTTATATACTTGCACATGCATAGCTACTGTTTTTGTATGAGACTGGTTAAAGCTGATTGCATCTTGCAGGAATGTTTTTCGCTCATGTTCATATTTCATCCTTTGCTTTTATATAGGTCAGTATTTCAGTTGTAGCTTGGTTTGAATTCTTCCCGATTCACATTGTTCTTGTTTAAACAAAGCCTGTAGTTTTCAATTCTACTTCAATTCTCATTAGGAAAACGTAAAGTTTTCAGTACTCATTAAAGCCTAATCTAAACAGTGTAAATAGTACCCAACTCAAGAGTCTGCAGGGAATGAGAAGGATGAATTCATGAGTAGGATGATGAGGTCAAGCAGATCAATTAATAACCCTGGAATTTCCACGTGAACTATTTAGGGTAGTATTTTTAAATAAAGACAGAATTTACACTTGTTTTTCAGGAAAGACTTGTATACTGAGGAGTCTAAACTCCTCAGATTTACTTTTCCACTTGCTTAGTTTGCTTTCTTAAAATGGGAGGGAGGCCAAGACCCAGATTTCCAGAGGTATTCAGGCATTTCATGATGCAGATAAATGCATAGTGAAATGCTAAAACCCCCTCCATTGGTTGCTCACCTTTCAATTAAATCAATGAAGATTAGTTAGGCATGTGCCTTTGAGAATAGTGCTTTGTGATTACCCCCATCATTAGGCATCATTTAACTCTTTTCAGGAGCTTTGTCTGTGCTTCCATTTCCACTCTGCGATTCAGACAATAGCTTTTTTTTCCCCTTGCTACCCTATTCAGAATATGGGTATGTTATAAATAGGGTCATAGATAGTCTCTTAAGTGAAAGTGCAATAAAAATCCCTCTGTAGCAGCTGAGAGAATTTCCTCCTGGGCTTACGGATTTTGCAGAGTGGAAGAGCAAAGTAGTCAATGAGATGACTGAAAAATGAGAAAGGACAAGTGTATTCCAAGCCATGTGTTCCTTTGGAAAATAGAGCCTGTACACGTTAATACCTGTTTCCATCTACTCAACATGATGTTAAACACATCTTCAATGGTTTTTGACTGAATGACATCCTGGGTGCTGTTCCTGGATATATTGAGACATTTAATTTATTCAAGTACTTAATGCATTTTCTCTTGCTTCAGATGCAGGTAAGAGTAGGAACCAGTTGACTTTGCCCAGGCCTTCTGAATCTGGTGGTGTTTGAGAAAACTTTCCTCTGCTCTAATACAGTGGTGGCAGACCAGCTTTAACTACACTGGCCCTCTGCAGACTGCAGAGGCCATTTCCACTGCCAGTAGAGTTGCCTAAATCAGAGATTTTCACCACATGAGGTTGCAAAAGGAGTGTGAGTTGATATATGAACAGTGCTCTTTATTAGCAGACATTCTATAATTACTCATAAATTAGATGGATTAGAGATTTAGCAATAGATTTATAAGTAAAATATATAGAATTTTCAACAGAGAGTGAGGATAAATAAGAGAAGGCCAGAGACAGGTTGCAGTTCGATCTTAGCTAAAAAAAATAATAAGAACAGGATAAATGATGCAGTGATACATCATACTTGGTGGCACAATATACATCTGGTTTCCAGGGCAAGTTTTCAAAGCTGGAATAGAGCTTTTCACTTTTTAGGTCAGAAAGACCCTTTGCTCAAGAAGAACAAAATTTATGACATCACTGTTCTATTTATACTTAATTAGAGCCACTTGTGAGCCTCCCTCAGAAATGAGTTGCTGTGTTATGGTATCACAGATCCAAAAACACACTGAGAATGAAAATTAACCTGGCATGTGGCTTTGGAAGTACATGTTCAGTGTTCTTCTCTGAACATTGCTGCATGGTCCAAAGAGCTGTTGCAAGAGGTACAGTAAGAGTGTTGAAGTCCTGCATCAACACAATTCTGGAATAAGCAGTTGCTTAGAAATTTGAGGGCAGGATTGGAAAAGAGTTAGAAAACTTTTTAAAAACACTGTGCCATCTGATACATTCCAGAGGGCAAAACTGCACTCTTTGGATGCATCTTTTTTGAGCCAGGAATAAGTCAGCCCTTCCAGGGCATGTCTACTAGTTTTCATGAAGAGATTAATCTCATTATAAACAGAATGACTTTACCCTCTATGTGTCTTGCTTTCTTGCTGATGCCAGGGATTGGTGTTTGGGCAGTCTTTTGGTGGGTGCTGAGATTCTAGCATGTTAGAAAAGAGAAGGAGTCAAAGCAAATTTTAACGCCTCATCTCCCAAGGCAGGAGAGAGAGAGAAGGGAAATAAATGGCAGAATTAAACTTGCAAACAAGAGGGAACATGGGAAAATTGAGCACTTCTGTATTAACCTTCAACACTGGTGAATGCCTGGCTCAATAACCAACCCATGTGGGGAGGGAACTAAGAAGTAAAATGTGTAGTCTTCACATGCACCCCCAGCCCTGAAGGAAAAGACAAAAAATAATCCTAAGCTTCATGGCTAAGAAATGGTCATGGATATAAACAGCTTAATTCTGCTGATAAAAATGGGAAATTCTGATTCATTTTCAATAAATTAGAATATGAAAGCAATTATGTCCATGTCCATTCCAATATATGTTGGCCACAATGAATGATTCGATTAATGAGATGAGCATGAACTAACCCTTAAATCCTAAATCCTTTTATTTCTGGGAAGTTAGATTCACACTAGAACCAGCCTACTTTGCTACTTGGCATCATTTAAAAGCATGTGAGAAGAGCCACACTAGTGAGATAAGCTTGAGATAGCAGTCAACTTGCCAAAAATATAAATGTGCCTTCTCAGGTTTTTCTTTTTTGAAGCTGAAATTTCAGGGACTGTTATGGAATCCTTAGATTGAGCTCTAACTCTGTCAAACTTCTGTACCTTCCCTATTCAAGTGCTGCGTTCTTGACCTCCCCCTGCATTTGATCCAGGTTTGTTAATTGTTCCTGCAGAATATAAACTCAATTGAAATGTTGCAAATCACTTGTGTTGTTAACTTGACCATCTCTACCCCAGAAGTATTGAGTATTATTAAAGGTTTAGAGTCAGGTTTGGCAGTGGTGCATGGAGCCCTGTATGTATGTGCTCTAGATCTGATACTGCTCAATGTTTTCATTAACATTTTCACTGGAGAACAGAATAGAGAATGCTAATCAAATTCATATGCAACACGAAGCTGGGAGCAATCGCCAATGCATTGGAGAATGGGATTAGCCCTGAGTCCGACTATGATGAATTCAAGAAGGGAGCTGAAATCAATAAACTGAGATTCAATAAGCACAAATGTAAAGCAGCTCACATAGGAAGGGATGATTAAATGCACAAATGGAAAATGGAGCTGTCTGTAGGCAGCTAATATGGAGGGAGAGACAAAGAGGTTTTGCTTCCTTAAACCAAATCTAGGAAAACAAGGAATCCTTTTTATTCCTGATAGTGAACAGCCAATAGCTCCAAAAATTAGCTTCATGATCAGATCCAGCTTTTAGCTCCACACGAGCTTGTCACTGATGATGCATAATTAAAGGTGAAAAAAAAAATAATCAAACCCAAAAGCACTAGCTCAGCCTTTTCTGTTTTACACAGGAGTGGTTAGTTCTTAGGTAAAGAAATTACAAGGTTTTGTTTTTCCTCTCTTTAACTCTCTGTGACCACTTCTCCAAATCTTCTTCATCTTCACACTCTCCACACCTGGTGTGGACTGTCAGAGATGCAGGCTTGGAAAACTGGGCTGACATCTCTTTTTTCCATGGACATCTCTCATGACAGGCATCTCAACCTGTCATGCACAGCCCCTGTTAGTTATTTTATTGTTTTATGTCAAGAAGAACCACACACTCTGTTATAAAAACAGATTTCTACACCTGGGTTTCTATGCCGACGAGTGGTTGTGAGTCAGAAGGAGAGGTGTGTGTAGGCTGCAGGAGTTAATGTCACATCTCAGTGTTGTGAACTGTAGGAGGAACTGCTTAAAGCCCTAGAGACTGCAGTAGGAAAAGGTTGCATGGGACACGGGAGGCAATGTGGGAGTAAGGATGGGAATCCAGTTGCTTCACTCGAGGCAGGGTAGTGATGGAAAACATGATGAGAATACCAGTCTGTGGTTTCCCTGGTGAGGTTTGGGGTACTTGACAGATTGTCTGATATGATTTGCTTGATCTTGCTCATGGTGTGCCTGTGTTGGGCCTATCCTGTCACTATGTGTCAGACACAGTGACTTTACAGAAACTTTCTTTGCAGGAAAAATAATTGCAGTACTGTTTGAAACAAAGCTTGAGATTTTTCAGCAGTACAATGAACTGCCCCCATTTACCCCAGTGAGCTGTCTTGAATCATACCCAAACCTAGTTCTCATTTTCTGAAGTATTTTTCTCTTCCCGAGTGCCCATAGGGACCAAGCAGGTTGCTGATCTATTGGATACAGCTGTTCATGGAAAGGACTAGTTAGAGAACATCAGTGGGTTGCCAAATGTATCCATACCAAAGGTCAAAAATCATCCTTCATTCAAACCAGAAACGGATCTTTTGAAAGCTGTTAATGCCCACATTCCTCTATTAAACCCAGTCAAGCTCCTTCATGGACTGCACTTTCTTCAGGCTGAGAGCTGACTTTTTTCCTAGTCTCCTGATCTTGCCCCGTTGATCTTGGACTAGAGCTTTCCTTTTCAAAAGCACACTTGATTCAAGGAATCACAGGTCTGAACTCTTAAACAGGGTTTCTTGAGAGACAAAGCCAAAACTATGCTTTATTTGTGTGCTTGAGGTTGTTAAAGAAGAATTTATTTTTTTTATTATTTTTTATTATTTCTTTTTTAGCTGAGGCCATGACAGCTGCTTTAAGATAAGTGGTAGTTAAGAGACAAGGTGAAGCTGTCGATATGCCTGGTGCATTTAGCAATTGCAGGATTTTCTGTCAGGGGGGACCACAAATTGCCCTTTAGAGAGGTCAGATACAGGGGATAACCTTGACCTGAAATCTTAAGATTGGAATTTGTCTCAACAGAAACATCTTTATGGGAGAATGGCTCCTGCTGAGGGCTATTCCCACATCAAAGGAGGTTTTTGGCTAGTTAAATTTAGCATTCCCAGTGGGAATAGGATGAGACCATGCTTTAATCATGTCTCATATCTCTCGTGTTTTTCTTTCTCTCTCCTATCAACCCCCTCAACTTTACCCCATCAGTAATCAAACTGAGAGGTTGTAATAAGTTGCACTGGCATGCTGTGCTCCTCCTTCCCTTATAGAATCTCCTCTGTGGTGTTTTTAAAGGTAAATTATAGGAGTAACTGGCCAAGGACAATATTTTATTTGTTTAGTACCAGTTTCATACACCTATCAATATACTAGGCCATTATGTATGACTGCATTTATCTCCAGCCATATCCTTCCCATGTAATAGCCTGGAGAGCACAGTACAAAAAAGAAAAATTCAGGGTAGTTCTGAGGTTGTATTTAGATCTGGTGTGCAATGGAGTTGGCACAGAACTGCTTCCAAAGTCAGGAAGAGCAAATAGTTGCTTCTTTCAGTACGCAACAGTTTCTGTGAGTGGCCAGGGATGTTACTGTACTGCTGAGGTGGCAGCCACAAGATGAATTCAGGTTCAGGATGCTTCAAACAAATTGAACTAATGCAACAAATAATGCACAGAGAAAATTATCTCTTGCTTTGATGAGCACTACTCCCGTGGGACAGTCAGCAGGGAGATGTAGGCACATAACATACTCATTGATGAGAATAACTCCAGCATGTCTCACTTGATTAAAACCTGGTGGCATAAACCACTTGATTATAACATTTAAAATGTGACTGGTCATTAGGGAGCAAGAGAATGAATAATAGGGATGGAATGGTACTTTGCATAAAGCTGCTTTTAGCCTTTCACAGTTATTGATAAGTCAAAACTCCAGGGTCATGCACGGAAACAGACAAGTGTCAAAGGCTAAGAGGAGGGTGACCTGTCAGAAAATGGCTGGAGAAATAAACTAAACTTATTAAATGTAGTGAGGACAGCTGGCCCAGAGTAGATGTTCCAATGGGCTGCCTACAGATTTGTGTTGGGGCTGTGCTAGACTGCTTAACAGTACAGCTTGTTATTCCTCCATTCCCAGGACCACCTCCAGGCACTGTTTAAGTTAGGAATATAGTTGCACCCTGACAGCTCAGCCAGTCCTACCTGACAACATTACTCCCCAACATGCCTATCTAAATGCATGCAAAGCAGTTGAGGCGTTACGAAAGATATCAATGTTGAACATTGGCTGAAAGTCTTATACAATCATTATTATAATTTTGAAAAAAAAAAGAGCTCAGGTTATGTATTTTAATGATATACAGAGCAAGAGACAAAGGCAGACTCGGGTGAAGAGATGAGTGGGTGAAGAAATAAAAAGAGAGGTAATGTTGTTCATCCTGAGAGACAGAGATGCCTGAGAAGCTGAGGAATAGCTGTCATTGTTATTTCTTTGTGAGCATTATAGTTTTAGTGTAAAGAGAGTTTTAAGGAAGGCAGTGAAGGAGCTTTGCAAAAGTTTAGTAGAGAAAGCTCAAAGGTGCTGTTGAAAATATTTTAGATCCAGTGGTGTCTTTCAGTACTGTCCATCAGACATGGGAGCTGACTTTTCAATAGGTGTTCAAAGGTGATGTTCAGAGGATGGTGAGCTGTAAAAGTCTTCGCAGCGAAGACAATCAGCTTGTGTTTCATGAAGTAAAATATGGGAAACCAAAAGAAATATTTAGAGAAAGGTACAACAAACTCCAAATGACAGGAAGAGAATGTGTCTTTTATCTTTTTGCACTGATTTGCCAAACAAATTTGCAGTGTTAAGGACAGGAAAAGGATGTTGTTGTTAATGAAAAGAGTAGGCTTATACATGCCTGGGCATCTGTTTTGGCTGTAGTGAAAACAGATCAGTAATTCATGCCTTAGCTGTGGCTGCTAGCAAAAGTCTATGAGACTTATACAAAGCCCAAATGTGAGGACTCAGAAAGATGTCTGAATGGGAGATAGTGCATGGGTAATAGGTCAGAGAGATGACTGGCCAGGCTGATGGTACAGTCTGCTGCAAGGCAAAAAGCACTACCATGTTTCAGAGGAGAGGCTTTCTTTTTTTGCCCATATTGCACCATTGCTACTGGATTCCAGCTCAGCAAAGCATTCATTTGCATTTATTTTAAGGAAGCACGAAAAAACTTGCAACATGTTCATGTAATGCCAGCTCTTTTCTAGATGTTCCATATGGGACATTTCCAAGGTGTGATGGGAAGTTACTGGAGTGTTTCCAAGGTGGGAGGGGAAGTCAGTAGAGTGAACTGAAGTCCCAAATTCAGAAGAGTTTTTAGGAACCTGTTGCAGGTGGTTTAGGCTGGGTAACTCTTCCTCCACTGTGAGGATGGTGAGGTCTTTTTGAGGTTGTTAATAACTGTGATGGATATATTGATCAATGTCCACTAAGGGTAGACATTTTAAATATATAGTCCCTGGCAGTTCATGTCAAGGAGTTGATTGAGGCAGTCTCCAGCTCACAGATCTTAACTTCAAATCTTGGTGGAAGAGTAACAGAAGTTTTATAAGAATGTTAATGTTTTGCTGGATTCACAAAAAGAAGAGCCAGGATGACTTGAGTGACAGTAGTGCAGTTATTTTGAAATCATTCCAGAATAAAAGAATGCAAATTTCGTGTAGAATCCAGTGACTAAAGAATAAGATGTTTAAAATGTCATTGGCACTAGTCAACACAGATTTAAGGAAAATAGGCATTTCAAACAAATTTCCTTTTTTTTTCCCCTGTAGAATTACAAGTCTACTTCATAAAGATGCCTTCAGATTTGGACTTTCCTAACATGCTGCAATATCTCATGGTGTTCTTATAAAAAGTTAACACTATGCAATAACAAAAAATTGAGTTTAAATGAGTTGAGAGAAAACTAAATTATAGGCCTCGAAAGCATGTGTCATTGGGGAATTATCAGCAGATGGGAGTGTTCTAGACTGAGAAATCAGTATGAAGCCCCATTTTATTCAGTGTTCTCATCAATAATCAGGGAGTAAATGTCCTGATAAAAATGGTGGATACACAAAGAGTAGGGTATAAAAATAATGCCAGTAAAACCTAATACATGGATTTCACTGAAAAGCTGCATGCCTTCAAACAAAGATATGTAGCACACCAAAAATTAATTTGGGTATTTAGAGCAGCAGACCTTGCTTTCAGATGACAGGACTATATGTGGAAAGGAAGTATAACGTATTGTGCAAGTAGAGCTCAGATTTCCCAACTGGTGCAATAGTAAAAAGGGGCTTAAAGGCCACAGCTGTATGAACATGGCACTAAGAAAATGTAATGTAAATTGGTTTCACCTCATATGGCATTGTTGAGTCCAGTTCAGAAATGCTGTCTTTTTCTGGTATTTACATTTTCACAGCTTGATACAGCACTGAAGACAGGAAAAGTCTGCAACATGACTTTGACAGTTGGAGAAAACTATTTGCCATGAGACTTTCAAGATCATTTGAATTTATCTGAAAAGAGTAATGAGGGTGGGGGGAACTTGATTGATATGCAGTATAATTTTCTTCATTTAGAAAAAAAAAAGTGGATTTTACAGAATGTTTTAATCTGGTAGAGAAGGGCATAGTGATGACCAAGGCACGGAAATTGATGTCAGATAAATTCAAATTAGCCTTTCAAAAGTGAAGGTGATCAAACACTGAAACAAACTCCCTTAGGGCATGCTAACTCTTCATCACCTTCAGCTCAAGACTGGACACTTGCTAAAAGAATGAAGAAAATAAATTAAATAGGGAAAATTTACTGAGCTGAGTACAAGGATAGCTGGGTGAAGATGAAAGTGACATACAGAAGGCCAGGAGTGGTTGTTTAAACATGTGTTCTCACCTTAAAGCATATGAAATCTACCAAACCTAATCTCTCTTGGAATGCTTTGCTTATTCCTTGCATTTCTCTTCTGCCATCATATTTCTATCATAGAACTGTGTTGTACAGGCACTGTTACACATATCAAGCAAAGAGAGGCAAATGGTATTGTTAGATAGGTCTGAAATTTCTTTCTATCTTCCTCTGTCTCAGTGCTGCCCTTCTTATCCTACTCCATGAATGTTGATTGAGAAAATCAAACAAAAAAACAAAACAAACAAACAAACAAACGAAACCAAAAAAAACCAAAGAGATGATGTTTTAATGACTAGGGCTAGAACCATTTTGGGAAAGAATTTGTTTACTCAGGCATATTGATCGCTACTTTTACCAGAGAAGTAATAGGAAGCATCTGTGCCCCGGTGCTGCTGAGTATCTCTAATTGAAGATGTAAAAGTAAATGGTGGATCACATGAAGTACTTGGGATACTCCATGGGCTGCAGGTGTACCTCTGCTCCACTGTGGACGTCCCTGTGCTCCAGGGGCACAGCTGCTCTGTGTTACACCATGGACTGCAGGAGAATCTCTGCTTTGGTGGCTGGAGCACCTCTTCCATCCCCTTTCTCTTCTTTTTAACTTGCCTTGGTGTCTGTAGGGCTGCTTCTCTCATGTCTTCTCTCCTTTCTCCTAACTGCAGTTGCTATTGTGCAGCTATTCCCCCCTCTTCTAAAATATGTTATCCCAGTGCCTCTACCACCATCACTGATGGGTTCAGCCTTGAGCAACAGTGAATTTGTCTTGGAGCCAGCTGGCATTGGCACCGTCAGACACAGGGGAAGCTTCTGGCAGATCTTCAGGGAAGCCCACCCTGAATTCCTCTGCTACCAAAACCTGGCCATACAAGCCCAGTACAGCTGAGTACTAGTGTGCATGTTTCTGTACTTAAATGTGAAACCAGCTACAAAATGGGTGGTACTGAGACAAGGATAGTACAGGAAGTCAGATCAGTGCATGTACCTTTCCTCCTGCCAGTGTTGTACATCTTATTCAGGATTTGAGAGCCTCTTTCTAAATCCAAAGCCAGTTAGAAATTCAAAGATCTAATTCTCATTCCTTGTACCATTAAGACAGTGCCCTCACTGAGAGGGCAGCCTATATGAGCCATTGCAATCTGTCAACTTACCATAAGCCTCTGTGCAAACAGAAGGCTAGTGCTGTGGTTCAAAGATGGTAGTTGAACAAGATTTGCAAGTCAGAGGCTTGAAATTCCACAAAGGGAAGATCAAACAGCCTCTTGCTTTTAACAAGCATTTTATTTCTTTAGGGGACAGGACAGTTTTCATCCAGAAAATAAATGCAGAAATTTCAGGCAGAAATTAAATGTCGTTGTTGATACATATGACAAAATGTTATCCCTGATGCACACATTGTCAACTTCCAGCTCATCAGCATATCTGGGAATCCAGAGAGATGGTCCCTAAGTAGCTGGATTCAGAGCTGTTGTCAGCAAAGATCACACTTGGACCCTGCCTCTGAAGGAGACATTCTGATTTTTAGGGATAATTTTAGAAGTGGCTTCAAGCCTGTGTGTTACCGCTGTAACTGCCCAGACTACAAACTGTAGCCTACACACCTCTGAACTTTATCACATTTAAATTTTGAATCTCCTCTCTCTGGCATCACTCCATTTCTAATGCTGATCTTAAAAAGCAACAACTACCCTCCCCCACCTCCCCTTCCCCAGCCTTTGCAAAACTCAGGCAGGCTGGAGAATGATAATTCTATATCACAACAAATTCTGAGTTTCTGAATTTTGCTTTTGATCCATGTTGGATTACACCCAAAACTCTTCAAACATTCTAATGAAGCACAATTGTGTAAAAATGTCTGCTCTGCTTTTGGAATGAAAATGTTAAGTACTTGATTTGGGTCTCTCTGACATCCCTCAGACAGTCTTCCCAAGATTTGAAGTGTTTTGCCTTCCACTAAGAGTCACATTTTGACCAGATAAGAGTTGGTTTGAAATGTTCAACCAACCCTACTTCAAATTCTTTGGCCCTAGCAGTAGAGCTTGCAACTTTAACTCATTGTTAAATAAATTGTCTTTATTGAAATCTCTGCATTGCACTGAAACAAGCTAGCAAGCAGTTTCTGAGTGTGGCTTCTGCCTCTGCCACTCATCTCATGACTAGGAGGTCTTGTTGCTGTAGGTGTGACAACTATAGCAATCCTTTGCCAAACCATAGTGGACTTATTTGGCTACGTTCTTCTGTTGATGGCTCGGTGTTGTAGGTTTTGTCCACAGAAGCTTTGGCTACAGTCATCCTGAGTATTCTGAAAGTTATTTAGCCATTGGACTTTTATACCATGGCAGATGCAACAGTTAGCTTCTTCCAAATAATTTTAAAATGATGCTAAATAACTACCAGCTGTTACTGTCAGATATAGGCAAGGAAATGCTGGGTTCTGCTATTATTCTAAAATGTCAACAGTGACATCACAGTGTTTGAGATAGGGAAAGTGGCTAGGGTGGTAAAAATGGACAGAAGACAGAATTTCAATATAAGGACTTAACATTGTAACCTAGCTTGCTCAGAAGGACTGTAAAAGATCAGTCAAGTGCCTGAGGACATCTTATATATGATTTAAAATGCCCTAGGTGTCTGCTTTGAAGCCCTTGCAGTTGTATAGTTTTGTTTTTTTTTTTCTTTCATAACTATATTCAGCTTCATCTTAAAACCATTTTTGGTTTTTTTAGTCCATATTTCTCATTTTGACATTCTGTGGCCCAGAGGCTGAGCTATCCCAAAATGACACAGTGTTTAATCAATCCCAAGCTGATTCATGATAATGCCCTTATTACAATTTTTAACTCTTCCTAAAGGCTTCCTACTTTCAATCTGCCCTGACAACCCATGGTTGATGTCATTGAGGAGTGGAACTGAGGAACTGAACTCCCCAGTTGAGATGAAAGTGGAAAGATGTAACATTTTGGATAAATGTGTCCCACATCCGTCTATCATGGCTCATGTGCAGCTGTGATGAAAGCTTCCAGATGCAGCCAGCAGCAGATGTTTTAGTTCAGGTAGACAAGCCTTGTGCAGTTGGTGGTGGAGGCGTGGGGGGCGGGGCACTGTGTGAGGCAGAGCACACGCACTCTGGTGCCAAGGGATCTCCTGTGGTTCAGGAAAGAAGGGGGAATGTTTAAGTAGTCTTTATCTAAGCTGGATGAGTGCTGTCAAGTAGCTTTCTCAATTCTTTCACCAATTTGTCTTGATTGCATTGACACTCTCTTGGCATGTATATCCCGTGATTATTTCAGTGAGCACATTTACAATGAGGAAGGTTTGTAGAAAGAGTAGCTTTCAGGTGAAGCTCACGGGCAACAAATTTTGAATTCACATTTGGCAACCTGCACTCAAGATTTGCTTTGAAGAGTTAAAAATTCATTCAGGCAAGTGAGGAAACAAACATGGCAGGTGACTGTGGAGTTGCATCCAAACCACTCAAGCTTTTACAACATACACCTCGCTGGTAGGCTCTTGCATTTAAACACTGCATTTGAAACTTCTGGGGAAAACCACAGACAAATAAATTTCAAACTGGACCAATTTTATCATGCAGAATCTGGTTCTGGTTTGCAGGCAGAAGCATTTGAGAACACGTATTTGTGTCTTTAAATCTATGACTTTAAACAGGAATGGAAATTTTAAAAAAAAAAAAATCCTAAAGTGTCATGGAATCATTTGTGGCTGTAAATCTGTTCAGTCTGTTGCTCATCTCAGGGCTAAGTACTTGCAAATTATTTATTTATTTATTTTTACAACCCATTGCAGCCTTCTGCCCACTTTCTTACAAATGTGGTTTAGGCATGACCTGCGATCCTTCAAATACACGGGCACCATTCGCAGCATTGAGTGTGTAGGGTGAGTTCTTTTTAGAAATATCCACTAGAGATCACTTCCTGATTCTGCCCTTCAGTGATGCATACACAGATACTTCCAGCCAAATCTCAACACCAGCTTCTTCACTGTGGGGTATTTATCCAGTGTAGAGTTCAGTGATCTGAGCTGTTGAAACAAAACTGGCTGTTTTGTTTCCTTTTAAAGATGTGCTTTGTCCCAAGGAAGATTTTTAATCCACTCTAAATTTCCTTATTTCCAAGTTTGATAGATGAGCTACTCATTAAAACACATATGAGGGTAAGGTGGTTTTGCCTGTTCCATCCCAAACTTCCTTATTTTGGTGTATCTTTCTCCTCTGTAAGATGAAACCAAAGTAGAGGTTTTTAATTTACTTACCACACAGACTTAATAAACTACAATATGTGCACTTCAAGCACTACAAGGTAAAAGGGAAGAAAGGGGCTCCAAAACCCACAGAATTCTTTCTTTCATGCGAGCACTTTCCCTTTACAGTAACAGGATATAAGTACACTTTCCGTGGGAGTCATAACTGTCTTACTTCTAATTTCATTACTGCTGATTCTAATTTAATCAGTCTCTGTAAACTAGATGAGATTGAGTGTAGCCAGTCAAACACTCTTTTCAAGGAACCCCACACTACCATAAGGAATTGCACAAAAAAATCCACAAGCAGAAACCCTGCCCTGAGATGGGCTGAGTTGTGAGGAGAGGTCACATCGCTGACACAGCCCAGGCTGCAAGTAATGATACTCCCTTGGAAAAGTGCCATCATCATTTATTGTGAATGAAACAATACAAACCCCTGTGTCCCAACCGATACTATTTTGCCTCCCTCCATGAGTCAAGCGCTATGTTCTTCAGGCTCCTTCTTAAATTCCTGAAGAGTGCTGATGTGCTATAATAAGTACTTAACTGCTTCCAGCCCAGAGCTGGCTGAAATCCTGGGCTGAATGTAGCAACACTTGGCTCCTGGCACATTTTTTAACACTGTATTTTGTGATCTTTTGAAGATGGTAAGTACCATATGAATCCTGCGCATCATTGTTGAGTAAATTGTGTCACGTGTGAGTTAATTTCTAATTACACAACTACTTTATATGGAATTAATAAAAAGTAATGTGAAGTTTTTCAGTAAACTATAATTTTAAGTATTTTTTTTTAGTCCAAATGATTTATTAACTCTTTATTAGACTTTAGACTTGAAGCCATTTCTAATAGTGCTTTGGCATAAAATTGTTGCATAGTTAGTAATGCCGTTGTCATACTTACAAGCAATGTTTTTTGCTTAGAAAAAATTAAAAAGTTTTTTCTTTTTTTAAGAGAATATTTGATTTCAGAGGTAAGAGTAATAAAGAATAACTTACTTCATTACACCTTTCCTATGTTTGATCATCCTTTATAGGCCTGTTTGTATAGAGGTCACCTCACCTGCTGGTCTTCCCATACAAGAGCTGTTTCTGGGATGGAACAGGCTGTGGTTTTTTTTATTTTCATTCACTCAGCAAGTAATGAAGTTTGTGGGGGGCAAGTGGTTTCAGCATCGAGCTTCTGCCAGATGTTGCCACCCCACAGCAGGGACAGCTGAATGGCTCATGGAGCAGCACCTTCCCTACAACAATTTTACAGCCAGTCTAGTAAAGTAAGCTGACATCAATTTGATTCATGCTAATTGAGTGAGCTGTAAAATGCAGCAGCTGACCCAGGAGCTGTTTGGTTGTCCCTTATGTGGAATCTGCAATCTCTGTGAGAGAGGTCTGATGGAGAGCTGCAGGCCATAATGCCCTCAGCCATCCCAGCCTAATTTGCTGATCCAAGTGTGCTAGCACTCTCTAACAGAGCAGACATTTAGTGAAGTAAAAGGAGAATAGCTTAGCTACTTCATCTGCTGAGGGAATGAAAAGAGGCAGAGCATACAGAGATGTGGTGGAATTGTTCAGGATACTGGTGCTAACACCTACACTCAAGTATATGGAAGGATGAAAGGAGAGGTATAGAACCTCCTGAGAAGTCGATTTTATCAGCCACAACATGATTTTATCAGCCACAACATGGGCTCTAGCAACGTGCACTGGAAGACTTTCTGGCTTTCTCTTTTTTTTGCACAGCAGCCCCCTATGGTACCCAGCAATCTGTTATCAGATTTGGTAGCTGCACATCCAGCAGTGCAGGTGTACTATTTAGAGCTGTTGTCATTAATTATTGATACAACTAAGCTAGGGAGGATATGTAGAAGAGTGATGTATTACTGCATCCATACCTAGTTTCTCATCAAAGGGGTTGAAAATCTCCACAGGTTCTTCCAGATCTGAACCTTGGGTCAGAATTTGTATGAGGCTTGCCAAGGTCAGGTCATATACTCTTTTGGTTTTTGAAGTTAAAGCTCCTTGCCTGTGGAAGTCACATACCTTTGACTTTGTACAGAATACAAAATGTAGAATCTGAATGGGGAGAGACTGTTCTCTGAGTAGAATGATCTCTGGAAACCTCTTACCCCAGGAAACATGTAGGCATCATGAGGGAAAGGCTGAAGTCCGTGATTGAGTGTGTAGGGTGAGTAGGGGAGAGATCACCTGTAGCAGCAGCTGCCTACACCATCTCTTTTATGCTCATTGTAAATAAATTGCATTTATCATTACCCGTACCCTTTGTCTCCAGGCTTCTGAGCCGTTGAAATCTCCAGTTAAATGGCTTGCCCAAAGAAAACACTGTCACATTTGCATAATATTTTCATAGGCACCTAGCTCAACCTGAGCCTGAAGGGAGACAGGGATCTTCCCTGCATATTTTATATTCCCATCCCCAGTTCCTACCAAGCTAACTCTAAATTGTGGTATGGATATGAGTATAATAGAGAGAGAAAGAGAGAGATGGCTGAGAGGTCTGAATTTGTCTGGGGTATTTTCAGACACTCTTAGTTTAAGAAGAAACTTACCCCCCATAGAAGACTCTGAAATAGTGCTATTTAGAAACAAATCAGCTTCCATTTCACCTCTTTTTCAGTATTCTTCTTCTCTCATTCTTCATTACTAGGGACATCTGCATGAAAACAGAGTTTGGTTTTTTTTTATATCTTGGGAGTTCATCTGCCTCTGCTGATTATCCCCTCCCTCCTCTCTCCTTCTGAAGTCATTATCTTCTGATTGCATTACATTTTCAGCCATTCCACCACGGGCTCTCTTCTCATCAAGATTTTCCATCTAAGCAAGGGAAAGGATAGGTCAGCTTGTGGAGATAAAAACTCAGGGAGAGCCTGGCTCCAGCAGAAGGGGTGTTAGGGTTCAGTGTGTGTCAATGCCTCTCACAAGCCACCATCATGCTCAGCCACTGGTATTTCTGTAGAGGCACAGTGAACTCAGTCAAGGTTCTCCCACAGATGGTGTTGAACAAGAGCCAGAGGAAGTATTTTTGACAAGACAAGTATCTGCCGCAAAACACAATGTTATTTGTGTCACCTACCCTGCAAATGCTTGCAAGCTTGAATTGAATTAGGCAAACTTTCATTACAGGAGTGGAGAGAATAACTGAAGATATAAAATCCTGCTCATTTCCCTGAAACCAGAACTGGAAGCCTTAATTATGATAGAGTTACACTCAGTCTTGCTCTGGGCAAGTAATATTTGTTTAACTGAAGTGGAACAGCTTCCTTAGGAAAAATTGAGGGAGAGCCTTCTCACAACAAGTGCAACCAAACATAGGTACGCTTTGTATCTTTGGATAGGGGATGCCAACAAATATTTAATTTACTTCCAGTTTTAAGTGACCATGCAGTAGCATGTTATTGCACTTAATGCTGCCTCAGTACTACAAAGAGTATCAGTGATAGAAATCAGTTTAAATGAAGGATGATCTGATTTCCCAGTATCCCATTACAGCTGGGATCTCTGCAGTGTTACTGCCAAGGGCTCGGCATCTCTAAGTCCATGGGAACATCTGTCTCAGGATGTGTTTGCAAAAGGATAGACAGCACAGTGGGTGGCTCGATCCTTCAGTCCTTTGTTTCTTAAGGATATGTCAAGGACAAGATCATGATCTTGTTTCTATATTAAATTATCTAGGTAAATTAATTTGAAAAGAGTTGAGGCTTTCTGTTGTTTTTTTTTTGTTTTTTTTTGTTTTTTTTTCCCTTTGGGGATTTTCTTGGATTGGGAGTAGACAGGGTGACTTCAGGTATGCAAAAGACACTTCTTAATTGAAACCATTTAAACAGAATGGATTCCCTGTGGATACTTCCCAGGGTTGATCCATACTTAAAGATGATAAGGGAGTTGGTTTGGTCACTCCCAGTTGTTTATCCTTTGGGGAAATTAGGCAGAAAATAAGTCTGAGCAGCAGCAATGCATCTGGTTATCCCAGCACGTATCCTGCTTCATATGCTATATATTATGTCTTGAAAAAAAAAAGAGAGAAACAGCAGAAGAATTCACATTGTTGAAGTCAGTCACTGGATTAAATTGCCATTTGTCAATAGAAATTTAATTTGTATTATAAATTACTGCAGCATAACTCTCAGACACATTTTATCAATGTGTTTCAAAATATTTAATAACAATATTTTTCAAAAACAAGCACTGCCACTTATTTTCACTCGACCCCTTTTAAAATCAGACCATTCTGAGGTTTTCCATCAGTGTAGTAGCCAACTCTGCAAAAATTCCAATGAAATAAACTATCACCAGGAGGATTAAAAATCCATTGCCATAAACAAAGCCTCTTTTCCTTCCCCAATCAATGGCCTGCTGTGTTGCTGCTAATAGGACTGTACACAAGTTGCACAGAAAGGAATTTGTTTGCAGGCTCCTCCAGCATTTTTTGTTTGGTTTTCTTGATGGAGACGGGGCAGAAGAAGAATGTCATGGAAGGATTAATAAAATATTTCACTGAACTAAACATGTATTGCAGAGATTACATCCTTCAATCTGCAGAATGGGACATATTCAACCTGTACAATGGATGAAAATTTTCATAGCAGAAATGGATGAAAGGCAAAAAATAGGAAGGAAGCCTCAGAGAATGTGACAGTTGCCTTTATTTGGGACATCATTGCAGGCAGTAAAAATGTCTTCATATTTTGCTACTGGTTTACGAATCTAATGGTTTCCAATCTTATCCTTCCCTATTTTAGCCCTGGCTTTATCCCACAGTTCTTCCATTGTATGTTCAGGCTGATACCCTGCCTTTGCATCCCTGAGCATCCTACATGCAATCTGCCAGTGCACCATGATTATTTTATTCTTCCTTGTTTTGTAGAAAGTGTAATTTCCTTTAAAAACATGAATAATCATGGATATTCTTTCTCTTTTTATTTTCAGGTAAGTGGCTGTTCCTGCTTTTGTCAGACTGGTGAATGATCAGCAAAGAGCAGCTCTCAAAGGTAGTTTTTGTGGCATGTTTTTTTTTTCCCAAGAACCTTGAAGTATTTTCCTCATCTGAGTTTGTACAGCACCTCAACTGGAGGTTTGAGATAGGTAAACTGGTATTTAACCAAGCAATAATTTGTTTTCCTTGATTTTTGTGGTTTAGTCTAGTCTACTGAGGTGCCCAGAAATAAGGAGCTAAGGTTACCGTTAGAGGAGAGATTGTTCATGAATCTTCAACCACTAGGAACAAAAACATGAATGGAACATGGCAGAATAGTTGTTCAGACCCTCAGAAACATACAATTGACTTCAACAATTTTGAAGTTTTTAAGTCATATACTTTCAGTATTATACTTTTATTTGTTTTAAGGGAGGGTGTTGTTGTCAATCTGCAGTATTTTCTATCTCCCTCCCTTTTTCCCTCTTCTCTACATAAAAGTGTTTAAAATAATTAAAAAGAAAGTAACAACACTGTTTATTTTCAGGAATGTAGAGATTGATCTTTAGGGAAGAAATCTTAACGACATAAGCATTATCAGTCATTGGGAGAAATATTGTCACAACATGAGATTAATTTTACTTTCATTGCAGGTATTTAAGGGTAATTCCATGAGAAGGAAAAAAGACAAACTGCTTAGACACAGAGAAGCCCAATTCTCTAATACGTAAGAGAAGGTTACAGGTCTCTGATTTGTTGCTTGATAATTTTTGATGATGAATGGACAGTGAGTTTCTAGTGTGACTAAACTATTATCTCAAATGAGTTAGTTGGGCACAGCTCTGAGTATTACCAAGAAATAAATTTAAACCCAGAATATATTAAGTATCAATATTAATTAACGAGTCTCGGACACACACAGGAAATTGCCTTAAACCCCCAACCTTCTGCAAATATCTTCAAGTGGGATTACTGACATAAAGGATTTGATCTAATTATCACTGCTAATTTCCTTTAATGGTGGTAGCAATGCTGTTGTTAAAAAAGGCACAGTCAAGATTAGTCACCTACAGTCTTAATGTTAATCTCTTATTTGTATTACTAATATTTTAAAACTAAATCTTTCAGAAATTATCACCACCTGTCCTGGTTCACAGTTTATTCAGCACAGGCAATTAAATGGCTCAATTATTTCATCCTGATGTGCTGGGGTTTGGGTTATTATTTCTTGAACTTTTCTTCTCTTTAAACTGGCATTATTGGTTACACTTTCTCAGCCTTTTTTTGCAGTCTGAAAGTCTGGCTGTACACCATAAGAGTAGGAGGCAGATAGGTCAGAATTTTTTAGCAAGATTATGTGTGTGTTTTTCTCCTCTGGCTTAGCCATTAGAGGTAAGCAAACTCTGTGAAATAAACAAAACCAAAGAAAATAGTGATGAGGGGCCAGGAGAGTAATCATTAAAATAAAAGAAAAAATAAAAAAGGCATCTGGAAGATACAGCATCTTCATGTCCCTGATGTGTTGGGAGTTTTTGGGTGTGCTTAGAGTAAGCAGCTGTGAGGCAGCCTGCATCTCACAAGAAGCTCCACACCCAACGCTATTTTACTGGGATAGTGCAGAGGGGTTGCACAGGGGCAATGTGAGGTGTGGGCACTCCCCTGCACTGCACAGTGGAGGTAAGGAGATGCTTGAACCAGTAGCTTCCTGGGGAGCAGAGACTCCTGCTAGGGCACATCACTCATCATGCCTTAACAGGCCAAGTTATCTCAGAGGAAAAGCCCATGAGGGCTTGGATGCTCTGTGAGTCCCAGCACCTGCCAGAAGAATATATAGTGTGTAGAAGGTTCCTGAAAGAACCAACCGACTCGGTTCCCTCCCAGCCTTCAACCTTGGAACAGACAAAACTCAGCTGACAACCTGCTGCCTCTAACACTGACACATAAATGTTACCTATCTGTGCAGTTTCATTATCTGGTACTTGGATCTTAGTGAATAAAGTTGTTGCTGAAGAAATCCCATAGCCACCAATGTCATATTAGACAGCACAACATGCTATCAGCTCTTAAATGTCCAACTCATCAACACGAACTGGTTCCTCTGAACAGCAATCCCATGCAGAGATCATTTTTCCCTTAATGCTTCCTTTTCCTTTTTTCCTCTCTGCCCTGGTTTTCTTCCTTACATTCTTTGAATGGTCAAATGATCTCTTCTTACATAGATCTTGAAGTATTTTAATTGGCATGCAGACCTCATCTGGAAACGAATATCTTTTATCGGTGTTTTGATTTGTTTCTAATGGTATTTTATTGACAATTGTTTCTAGGTAATGATCCAAGCCTTGGCAGTGCTTTTACATGAACACGTGATGCTTTGATAGGGCACGAAAGTTTTGGACCTAGCTGTGTAGCTGGCCAGCTTTGATTCAGCAATTGTGCTAAAAGGTTCAGGTCCTACCCCCTGCTTCTGAGCAGAAAGCAATTTAAAAAGTACCAGTTTCTAGAGAACTATCTCATTGTTGTGCCTCAAAACAGCTGAGCAATAAAGGGCAACACACAAATATGAGAAAATCTGGCAAATTCTTGTGTGAGTGACACCCTGCAAATTAGCAAACAGAGATGATAATAACAACATGAACAAAAAAGAGCAAAAGATGGTGAATCACAACATGCACTCTATTCACTTACTTTAAAAGTTGCTGGTTGTCTATACCTTTCTAATTCTCTGGAGCAGATTTCTTAAGACTAACAAACCTTTGACCCCTATGGCACTTCTCCCCTGTAAACATCAATCTTTGCTGAGCTGCACAGCAATATTATTGTAGGTAGGGACCTTTATGTAGAAGGTATTAATGAACCTTTTACAGATAAAAAGAGGTGAGGGAGGACACTGGAATTTTCTGTCAGTGACGCAGCTACTCTGTGCAGGAGAACTGAGTGCTATGTTTGGAAGGAAATGTGGGCTGTAGAAAATGATGGAGGATGTGCAGGCGTGCATTTATCCTCTGTGACTTGGAGAAAGAAAGGATAAATATAATGGGAGCAAACACAAATGTTTCTGTCTGCATGCCTATTCAGATGCACACTTGACACTTGCAAACTCATATAGGTGGACACAACCCTATCCTTGTGTCACTCCATGGCACAAGAGACCTCAGAGAGATGAGAAAGGAGTTCTGTGCAATTTACTCTTTCTGTTTTACAGACCCAAAAATTTGGGCACTAGTTCTCAAGTAATTTGTCAAAGATCACCAAGGAGGCCTCTGGCCTTTTGAATCCTGGACTGCCATAGTATTTTCTGAGAAGTATTGACAACTGATCTAGGATCTTTGCAAACCAGGAATTGAAGGAAGAGTACTCCTAGCTATCATGAGAGAAGTGTGAAGGGTTTGTCTGGCATTCTTGCACATATCTCTCTCCCACCTCACCCCCAGTCCCCAAAGGCCTCAGAAGGAAATAAATCACACATCTTTCTCAAAAAAAAAAAAAAAAAATACTCTATGTAAAAAACCCTCCAGTGATCTACCTACATTTTGACAATTTAAGAGGGGAAAAGGACTAGAGAGTTACTAGTTTTTATTTATTTAGTCTTTTAAATGAAAATACAGCTCTTGGGGAGATGTCTGGAACATTCTTTAAAAATCTGACCCGCTTCTGAGGTTTCTAATTCATCATTGGCTCACTTCTCAGTTTGTTTTTATTTTTCACCTTTTCAAAATGGATTCCATACTGTTTGAATTCACCAGGTTCTTTCAAAGAAACTACATTTGAAGCTTCTAAGACAATCTGCTTTTTTGGTATGGTGTTACTAAGAATCACTGAAAGCATTTTCCAATTTTTATACATCACCTATAGCTTGCTGAGTCCCATATTTAAGAAATGGCTTGTCTAAATCTCCCTAAAAAATGCTCTCCATGAATCAGGCAAACAGTTCTTTCCAGTTGCAGGCAGTATAATCTTCTGAAGTAAAAACTGAAGTCAAAACTCTTGTCTCCAAAGAGAAGAGGTATAAAGGATCAGACTCCTTTTTAGTATAAACAAGGGTGAGACTATTTTTTCAAGAGAGTAGTAGGTCCTCTTCATCACTATGAAAATAGTACCATTCATACTTGTGTTCTGAGAATACATTTGTTGTGGAAGGCTTCCCTAGAAGGTTAGAGGTGCCATCGGATTTATCTGAGAAGCAAATGGGCAGGGGAACACCACACACCAGCTGCACCTGTTGCATCTTCAGAGCCAAGCAGTCAGACTTGAGCTGCTTGCAGAGATTTGTTTCACATGCTACCTATCATCTGTGGGCAGGGGTGGAGTCAGAAGAGTGGGTTGTCTGTCTGTCTACCTGTCTGGGTTGTTGTTTTCCTGTATTTCAAAGCCTCCCATTTCTGACCTAGCTCACTTGCTGGTCCCTCACCAAACCTCAGGATAGCAGGTGTTTAGGTGAGCACCATGGGCAGCACTGGAGCCTGCCATGGATGGTCTGTAAATTGGTTTGCTCTGTGCAGCAAGGCTCTGGCTTAATGATGAGTCAGAAGAAAAATGTTATTAATATTTAATGTGCAAGCTGAATGTCTAGTATGCTGTTATTAGTTGCACATCATGAGGGGTGCAGTATTGGCTACCAGTCAAGACAGGTCACTTCCTCCAATGTTCTCATTCTGCAGACTTAATTCGTACTGTATTTTACCAATCACTGAGACAAATATCTGCTCCATTTAAAGGAGCTTTGTCAAAATCTTCAAATAGCTAAATCTTTAAATTGGTGTGCCTAGCTTTCAAGACCCCTTTCTATGCGATGCTTGATTACTTTTGAGAGCAATTCTTCAAGCAGTAGGGCAATGCAATCTTTTAAAGAGGCTTTGTGCTGCACCTCAGCCATGAGCCTTTATGGGAGAAAGCCCTTCAGTGTCGAGACAGAGGGAGTGAAGGAAAGAGGTCTGTGATCTTTGCTTGCCTGAATCTGTTCTTAATGAACGAACTACTACTTGGGTGTGCTTCAAGTGCAACTTTCAAACCAGGGTAAGTGTTACTTTCTAGTAACACTGTGTTACTAAACCGGAAACAGAGTGCTGCTGTTGGATAATCCAGATTCCTGTTTTCAGGAGGAAACATCTCAGCGTTGGATGCTAAGTCACTGTTGGCTCATAGTGAGCACACAGTTGGGTAGAAATGAGCTGGATCTCCAGCCTCATCCTGTGCTGTAGCTATGAAGACTCAGGGGAGACATTTTCCCATGTGACCTCTTTCTCAAGCCCCTTCATCCACCCGCTTCCAAAGACAGAGTTTGCATGGTTGTGCTGCTAGGATTTTCAAATGCCACTCACTGGGTGAGGAAGGATGACTGCCCCTGACATAGGCTCCTGTCCTGTACCAGCCTGATGCAACTCTGCTCTTCAGGAGGATGAGGTTTTATCCATGAGAACAGGCAATTCCTTTAAGGGTGAGAACAGTAGCCTAGGCCAGTACCTTTTCTGCAGCCTGTGCAACATTAAAGCTTTTTCAGAAAAGAATCTGGACCATTTCTGCAGTTCCCCTTGTACTCCTCCAGCATACACAGTCATTGGACTGGGGACATTAGTATATGCATTTCTTCCTATTTGCTTTCAAATCTCTTTGTGACCTTGTTGTCTATTCATTTGTCCTGTTGTTTAACCTGCTGATACAATCTGTCCCTGCAGCCTCCTGTGGCAGCAGATTCGTTACAGGCTATATAGAAAAAAAAAAAAAAAAAAGAAAAAAAAAAAGGGGGGGGGGGGGGCGGGCGGGGAAGAAGCCTTTGTGTTCCTGGAAAAAGACACATGGTTTCTAAGTAATTTTTTCTTTTTTGTTGTTTATTTAGTACTTATTTAGTACTTTATAGGAGCATTTGCCTCAGGGGCAGATTGGCTTCTTGTGAAGAGAGCAACAGCAGGACTTAGAGAGTCCCTTTCTGAATTTGTGCAGTTTTCATGCAAGCGCTTGTCCTTTGCTTTCAGCTGTGTTACCCCTGATTCCCAGCAGCACAGCCTAAATTAGAAACAGAGCTCATGAGCTTCTGCATCATTCATTCCTCTTGCATTAAATTGACCAACTCTTGAAGTCCTAGTTGCTTGGAACCAGCACCAAAAAGATGATGAAATGAAGCAAAACAATTGCATTTATAAAGCATGTCTCTTCTTATGGCATTTAGAAGGAAACATGTACAGTTCTTTTTTACTCTGTTCTATTTACAAGATATACCTAGATCCTGTTCATCAAAAAATGATGGCAAGAAAAGCAAGAAAAGCCATACACAGGTAATAGCACTTCTGGAGGGGCTGCTAAAAAAAAAAAATGTATGAGTCCCAGCAGAAACAGTTGCTTTTCTGTATGAGTATTAACCCATTTCCCTCCAAACACCTATATTTTCTCATCCCCGGCTTCTCCCAACTTTATGGTAGAGTATATCTGTGAGGCATTTCACTGGGGCAATCTCTTATTCATCAAATTGCAGTCAAACTAACTGTAAGATGCCTTGCTCAGCCATGGTGGCCATCATTTTCCTTCATGCAGGAAAACAAAAGTTAACTTTGAAGTAAAAACTATGAGAGAGAGTTATGTGACCTAAATCCTCTCATTTTAAGACTACTCAGTCTCCTCTGAATAATTCTATTCTGACCACATAGTAGCAGATTAAAAGATTGGTTCCTCAGTGTCATAATTTTGGTATTTCTAAGTTCTAGCAAGCATGCTGGAATATAACAAAGATTATAAATATGTATACAGGGCCATTTTTCTCGAAAAAAAAAAAAGAAACAAAAGCAGTTTTGGTGCAGTAGACTGTAGAGGAGATGAATCCCTCTGCAGATACCCCTGAGAGGTCCCCTTGGTATTCTTTCTGAGATAAGATACACAAAGTACTCAGAAATTACTCATGTTAGAAAAATGTAGACCCTCTCTTATCTTTGTAGAATATTATTGGTTAGATTCGATTCTTTATAATTGGTTGTCCTGCACAAAGAAAACTTAAGTAGTAAGCTATGTGTTTTAACTTTGTACCCTATTGGTTTAGTTTTGATCCCCCCCTGAACCCTATAAAAGTACTTGTAGTACCCCACATATTCACATTGCTGCTGGACCCCCTTCATGGGAGAAATAAAGCCTGTAGAAAAAGTCTGAGCTGCTCTCTCAGTTTTTTTTATGCTGGCTGAAGAAGGTTCCTGTAAGCAAAGATGAAATTACAACAGAGCTGATTGCCTGATGGGCCAGCGCTTACACACCTTGTAACTGACGCCTGCCCAAGAAAAGCAGAGGCAGGGGGGAAAAAGGTTACAATAGACCACAACCAACCCAATAAAATCATCGTGTGATGTAGCAGGGAGGCCATAGATATGCACAGAACATATTTTGAATTAATTTATTAATGTTATCATTAATATTCTTACAAATCATGTAGTTCTGTAAAGCTCCAGTGACATAATCCTTCAGACTGCGACCTGGTGCCCACTGGTGTCAGTGGTAACTGTCAGTAGATTAAGTATGTAAAAAAAGGTTCAAAAATGCAGTAATTCTTCTCTCAATTGAATAAAAGTAAATGTTCTTTTGCATTGGACTTAAGATCATGGTAGTTTAGGATCCTGCAGCATTTTTACCCACTTCAGAGCTTGTGTCCTGAGAGAGAAACAAAATTCCACATAGGAATAATTGCTTTTATTCTTTCTATGTTCTTTTTTCTGTTTCTTTTTTTTTTCCTTGTCTATACCTGCTATAGAGGTCCCTGTTCAGCCTACCGCAGCAAAGTAGACACATTTCCATAAATGAAGTGTGTGAAGTTTTCAGACATTCAATGAATTCTTGGGAAGAAGTATAAATTCTGGCTCTAATAGTGATATAGGTTATATGAGTATTTTTTTAAATTGCAATCAGAGTAAAAAATTTTGCTGTGAATTGTAAAATTAGCCAAAGCTGCCTGGCATGTCGCTGCTGCCTTTTTCTCTTCCACATGACATATTCTTAACTAAGTCAATCATTTACATGAGCTTTAAATTTAATTTAAATGTAATGAATTTAAATTGGGCTTTGCTCTATTTCAAGGTTGTTGGGTTACTTTTCTGTAAATTAACATTCAGCATGAGGGATTCAGCTTCTGGATTTTAGTTGCAACTGCTCTCCCTCACTCTTATATTCCCTTCTCCTTTCCCCCTTCCCCCCCTCCCCTTTATCATCTTTCCACAGCAAATCCATCTGTGCAGCCTTTAACTGACTTGTAGCCTGGGAAGGGTGCACGGGCAGGGGGAAGGGGCCAACATGTCCACCAGCTGCCTGTTTTAGGAGTGTGAGGATTACTGGTTGGAGCCAGCAGTAGAAAAACATTACAAGAAAATCAAATAGATAATTTTTTGGGAGGAGTCATAAGATTCTCCCTGCACATGAGTGCCCATCTCAGTAATCATTCTCTTCCTCAGTCAGAATCTCTTAATCCTCCACCCCATCACCCTCCTCTATCAAATGTCCAATACTTCTGAAACAAATCAAATCAAAAATTAACCATGAAACATTCCTTTACTATGGTACATGTCTCCCCTCTTAATCTCTCTGCTACAAAACATGAGGCAAAGACTACTCCATTAGTGGTACTGGACTTCTAAATTTTCTACATTTGCCCTTGTGTGTCTTTTAAAGATCTTTAAGTCCATTCCAACAGGAATCTCATTATGCCTTTTCCCAGACTCTGGAAAAAGGAGATACTGGTCTGTGACAGACTCAGTCTGGAAGAGCTTGTATTAAGGTCTGTGTTGTCTTCCTATAGTGGGACAGACAGATGCTACCTGTTGATAGGCAATTGTGTATCCTTGGCAATTCAGGGAAGCTTTTCTTTATCACATTTGAATAAACAGGAGTGGAACTAGTCCTGGCTCAAAAGCGAAGAGTCAAGATGAACAATGTGAGAAATTCTGGGCAAAGTCAGAGGATTGGAATTTGAAATTACTCAAATGGTAAGGGAAAGGGAGGAGTTTTCCATACCTTATGGACTGTGTCTCACAAAGACTGATCTCAGCACTGTTCTTGCAGAACTGGAATGTATGAACAATATGCCTTATGTATTCTGCTTACATCTGCAAAGTCTTGCTGTTTTCTTGGTTGGTTTTCTTCACATCCTATGTTCCTAACCAAACATGTTCCCACATCTGTGTCTGCTCCTGACAGTGACATGCAGCTTTATTGCTACCTAGCAGGGTTATAAACATTCAGTGTGTATTCACAGATCAGAGCCACTGATTGAATTGTGTCTGCTCACAGTTACACCTTTTAATTAATGTGTTCATTAATGTGATATTGGACCACACAAAAGATCTGTTGTATTCAGTAGCCTGACTCCAGCAAGAGACAAAAATATTTTTCTAATACCAAAGAAGAGAAAAGAAGCTTAAGTGACCAAGATGTATTCAAAACAGGGTCTAGCACCCATTGTCAATGTCAGCTGCAATCAGTAATGGGGAAAGATGTCCCCATTGCACTTCATAGTACCCTCTCTGTGGACTCATTTCTCTCTAGTTCCTTTTCTCCCTTATCAATTTCTATGTTGTGTCACATTTTGTCTCCTAATTGAAGCTGGCATTTGCTGATACCATTCTGCTTTCTCCCTTCTGAAAGTCGTCAACATCCTGAAATAAAGACCTATAAATGGACCTATAAACACTACACTGTGCTGTGTCTGCTTTCATTTTCAAATAATAACTGGGGTGCTACTGCCATGAAACTCAGTATTGTCTACATTGGCCACAGGCTTACAATGGGTTAACAGAATGCTGGTTGCAAAGCACAGAGAAAATATAGCGGTTCAATAGTAATGAAGTAACAATGTACTAGCATAGCAAAAAATGGAGTGAAAATTATAGCATAGCTGATTCATCACTGTGTTATTCTACTTAAACCAGTTGCGATTCAGAGCCAGCAACTTGGGAGAGGTTATTAGAGTCTTTATGAAGTTTAGAGCCATTTACCAGTATACACTCAAATTCATTTTGTTTCATTATGCCCATGATAACCTTATGTGCTTGAAGATAGTGACTTGTGGTTTTTTTGTTTTGTTTTGGGTTTGTATATATTTTTGTGTCTTGAAGAATGAATCTGTGGCTGGATTTCTGTGTGCATCTGCCATACAAAAACTGATTTGAAGAAATATTATTAAGACCACAGCTGTAAACCTGTAGCAGGCTGTAGCATCATGGGATATATGTAGCAACTTCTGAAAGTATTTTATCACTTCTGTGCACTTTTAAATGTAGCATACCTTTATACTCCGTGTTATTCTTGCCATATAATTAGACATACTTAGAGTTTTCTTGATCTAATATTTCTGAGAGTTAGGTAAATAATTTATAGGGTACTCTTCACAAATGGATACAATGTGAATTCAGAGCTAATCTGCTCCTCTAGAGCTACATAAAATTATCAAGCTTATACAAGAGCAAGCTAATTAGGAAGCAATCATCATCAACAACAGCTGTTCTTAGCTCACTGAAGGGTGGAGGCTTTTCTTCCACATTCCACTCATCTATTTCCTTTTCCCAGCTTTCCATGAGACAAGCATCTCCAGAGCTACTCCTGTGTGGCAATTCCTGTCACTCTCAGTACTGTATTTCTACTGTCTGAACAGGGAGTTCGCTTCTGCAGCAATTTATCAACATTTTGGTAAGGATGGATGCATATCTGGAGAGTGTTAGAAGGGAAAGGACAGGTGAAGGGTCCAAAGTATGTTTTTCCCCACTGTCCCAAAAATTATGAATGTATATTTATGTAGACTATGGTGTTCTTTATATTTATATAAACTCTAGTATTTCATCCAGGTTGAAAACAAAAAAGCACATCAGAAAAATTAATTATTTCTACAGCAGTACTGTTAAAATGTAGTGGCTAGGAATGTTGCAGTCAGCCCTTCACTGGTCTCACCTTTGTTCTTTTCAACCCCATTTGAGCAGGGCTTGGCCCATTGGGCCAGAGTTACATCACCTTGTACCTCAGAAGTGGATAATACCTCTCCAAGCATGCATACAAGAAGCATGCATGAACTCAGCAGATACCCTTTGTTCTTGTACTCCCATTGCATCACACGATGGAAAGCCAAGCCAGGTGTTCTTTGTTGAAACCAGTATTACCTGGTGATTCAGTGTACCTGCCTCAGTGCCCACAGAAGTGCTTGCTACTACCAGAGTCTTTGTGTTGTGCAGGTGAGAGATGGAGACATAGGAAACAGCTGTGGAAGCGGTGGAGAGGGAGACGTGGAGAATGGGACAATAGACAAAAGGGTTTTCTTAATCACTGAACTCCCAGCCCCCTCATATTCTCCAGTAACTCAAAGGGCAGTGAAATTCTGTGTGAGGAGGGAATGACATGTTGGCCACAAGGCTGGAGGCACATGCTGCTGGAGACAGCTTTTATCCTAAGGGATAAATGACTGGAAAGATTTTAGAAGAACAGGGTATCCACAAATGTTACAGTGTTTTCCCACTTGATTTCTACTTTTGGTCTTATCAGACCACCCTTCAGCCACAAAAGCTCTGACCCCAAAGAAGCACAGAGTTTCACAGAAAACTGCCCGGAGAGCTGCCTGTGGCTATCTCCATTTCTTATTGCTCTCCTTTCACTGGCACAAAATAAGGAGAGCTGAGGGGAAGGGAGAGCTGACTATCAGTGGAAAGATTTTGAGAGACCTTGTGAAAGGTAGGCTTCTCCTTTGCAAATGGTGTTGCATATTTGATCTTTCCTATGGTTTTTACATGGCTGCCTAGCAGAAGACTACTGCTGGAATTGGACAGAGATGCCTGGGAAGTTAGTAGGCTTCTGACACCATGGAGAAGCAGATCAGTCATCAGCAGTGGCAACAAAATACAGACCAAGGTTACTGGGTTTTCCCTGCCTTCCACCTCAAGGAGGAGGAGGCAGAAGCTCCAGAACAATGGGGTAGCCCCAGCTTTGCTTTCCTTCTGTAGCACCTGGTGGAAGTCATCTCTTTAGAGGTGTTATCCTGTATTCAAGCCTAGTTTTCATACTGCACACAGTGACCTGCTGGTACAGAGCCAGCTATTTGCCACCACATTATTGCAGAGGGGATATTCAGTCTCCCACAGACTCAGGAGCTGCAAAAGAGGAGACTGAGTTTGGGGAGAGGAAATATGGGTGTCAGAAGGGGAATTCAGGGTTGGCAAAGACTCTGACAGCTTTATAGATGAAACTGCTGCCAGATGTTAATTGTTTTCTATGTCGTTTTCAATTGATCTGTAATTTGACTGTAGATTCCAGGTTTTTATAATAAATTGTGTACAAAGCTAGCCACTTATGGAGCTAATAAAGACTCAAAGGCAGACAGAGGCATAAATCTACACTTATCCAAGAGTAAGAGATGAGTTAGGGCCTCTCTGGCAATCTCTTCTTTTTCCCTTCTTCCTCCCTCCTTTTGTTCTGTAGGAGGAGCATGAAGGAACAAGAGTTTCTGTGCCTTACAGACAGATAGAGAAGTTGAAGGTCAAATCCCAGCTGTGCTGCAGACACATTCCTTTTGGTGGAGATGCCTCAGCATCTGTTTAACTGGTGGATTAAAGCCCTTGCTTCCTCTGATGGTGCAGGAGCCTTTTCACTGATCAGACTTTCTCCTCTGTCTTGGTTCATTTATGCATACCCACACTCACTGGTGTGTCCATCCATCTACTTTTTTGCGTTATCTCTGTAGCAGCTGTTGCCTTCACTTGCTGTGGTAGAAAGCTTGCTATGGTAATAAGCTACATAGCTTAAGCAGAATGAAAGAGTTTTCCCTGAAAATTATTTTTTTTCGCCTATGAAAATGTTCTGAGAAAATCAGTGGTTTTTCTTTATATTCTTGCAGGAAAACTGCATGATGTGTGGATGACATGGTGCTCTGAGTAGTGTCAGAGCTGTGCGTAGCAATATGTTGCATAAAACTACTGACATGGTAAATTGCACAAAACAAAGAGAATATTGAGCAGGAGTCACTATGGAGGTGAGCCGAGCTCCGTTCCTGAACTCACCACTGGCATAAGAGACTGAGAATCAGGTACTGGGAACTGGTATTTTTCTGATGGCTTCAGCAAAGCCAAACTGATTTGCATCACCTGATTGCATGGCCCTTTCCCATCGGTTCTGTGAAGGCTGACAGTGCGATAATATAATTTGCAGGACACTCGGAACAGCCACTGTGCTGGTGGATGATTCAAAGGCCTCTGCAGGAGGCACTTCCATTCTGAAATGGTAGAAAAAGTGAGCATCTTTTCTTCCTCCCTGCCACACAGAGTCAAACCTGCACCATTGTGCATCAAGTGACTGAGAATGGCCAGGTTAGGTCCGTGCTGCCCTGTGATGCTGCAAGTGCATCTTTCTCCCCAGTGCTATGTTGCTTCTTTCATACCTAGACATGCCTATATGTTCCTTACAGCTGCTTCCAGGTTTGTCTGCTGCCAATACCCACAGCATTTAGGTTATACTTGGAGTTGCTGCTTCAAAGGAGTATTCAGGCCTGGCAAACACATTAAACCCTTCCTTTTATGGTTCTAGTTAGAGGTTGCTTTTGTGTAAACCCCCTGCATGGCAGTGTACATTTCAGGGGCTGCATGAGGCTCCATATGGGTGCACAAAAGCATTTTTCTGCCACTGACAGTGTACATTCCCCTTCATTCCTGTCTGACAAAGTACGTGGGTGAATTTGCACAGTTTTTATACCTTATGAAGGAGTTTTTCAGCACTTCTGTGATTTTTCAGCTGGGTTACTTGAGGTGTCTAGGTATTTGTCTGTCTAGCTTTTGGCACTGTTTGGTTCCCTGTCTGTAAATGGGCCCACAGCAATTTTCAGTTGTGTTTGCCAAAAGATGTAAGAGGTGCATGTGTAATCTGCTGGAATGTGTGCCCATGTATGTTTGCAGTAGGTTCTGAGGATTTTACCCTTTCATGCTCTGCCATCTCAGTGCTCTCCATGTGTGCACATGGGCATGGCTTCCTTGCACCCTAAAAGAATAGGATGCCAGCCAACTGCTGGCTCACAGTGTGGTGTAGACTACCTGTCACATGTGATTAGTTTTTCTGCTATAGTTTACTATGACAAGCTCTCCTTCTGAGTGCACAGATCTGGAGCCGAACACATGCAAAATAGCATTGTGCAAGGTGACGGATGCTCTGTTTTGTGTATAGTTGGAGTCATGCCTGTTACCCTGTGATGCTGAGCAGGAAATCCTCAGTGAGATCACATTTAAAAAAAATGCTTTTAGTTTCTCTTCAGTTGCATAGAACATCATTATAATGGGGTTCTTACATCAAAATAAGTTCCCCTGCTGAAGAGGCAATGAAGAAAAGTGAACATCAAGCGCAGCTTTTAATGCCTGAGTGCACTAGTGGGGTTCTCAGGGCTGCAAGAGCCATGGGACTTCAAAGCCAAGGAGGGCACTGACAGTGCTGGTAGGGAATCCAGGGCTGGAAGAGCTGGGACAGGGGACTGCATGAAAGCACAGATAAAGCTGTTGTGGGAAAATGCCCTTTTAATTTGTTGTGGTCTTCTTGTTTTTTTGAACAGTTATATTTTCCCATACCAGTTAGAGCATCCTGCTGACAGATAAAGCAGTGAATAGGTAAGCCCTGAAAGCTCAGATATGTCTGAGTATAAACTCTCTCCCTTTCCCCCTCATGGTCAGCCTGCCTCAAGTGATCTATCTGTCCTATTCCTGATGCAGGAAATGGGCCATTTTATGGTCTAAGATAACCATTTCTGTAAAAGCTGAAAGGCTCATAACCATCTAGCATTTACAGATCTATTGGCTTTTCCCCTTTTGAACCACAGCACTGGTCTTCACCATTTGGCAATAATTCATTATATCCATGTTTATCTTCTCATTGTGTGATCCTCAGAAGCAGGAAGTGAGTGAGAAACTATTGCTCAGTTTTTTCCTGCAGACACAGACAAGGTAGGCATCAAGTTGCAGTTGAGGAATGTCTTACCTCTAGTTTGTTGTTTTTCCTCTCTCTCCCTGTTGCCTACTCCTCCTTCAGGGTGCCTTGAACTTGGAGCCCTGTGTTTTCCAATAGACACCTATGGAGGGAGTGGCTCCCTGCGTGGGAAATGATTGCCATATAGAGGTGGTGGGTTATCAACCCAAGTGAAAAGGGGTGGTGTGTAGGTGTGTTTTTACTTCCTTCTGCCTCTGGTGGAAATGTCTGAAAGAGAAATCATATCTCAAGGACATTCTCCTCCTGCTTTGGAATCACTTAGCCAGCTGGAGCGGAGCTTGAAATATGTCCAGTTCAGCCAAGCTTTGTGATGGGACTTTTATTCATGCTAGCAAGACAAGTCACCATGAAGTACCTGCTTGAAGAGTTTCAGAGATCAGTCCCCTTCCCTGCAGAAGAAATGCCTCTTACTCTCTAATCAGCAACTCTCCCAGAGAGGTTGTGCAGTCCATGCTGTCTTTGGGCAAGTTACCCTCCCCTGAATCTTCTCTACACCTTGTTTTAATTAAAGAGCCTAATCTTTAAGTGCTGTGCTGTGACGGCTGCTAGAGGACCTGCAGTGTCCAGACATGCATAATTACTGACTTCAGAGATGCTGTGCTCAGCCATCCAAATGAAGATGCCTTCACCCTTCCCTTACTTGCAGGTTCCAGTACCTTTTCTCCTGTGATGCCAGGTTCAGCCCCCTGCAAGTGGGATTTTCCCCAGGCTGGCTGTCATTAAAGCTGTCTTCTACCTGCAGTCCTTTGTGTCATGCTGAGGACTCCTTCCCTTTCTGCCTGCAGCAGCCTCAGGTTCTCTGGTGAGGGTCCACAGTTGCAGGGCTGAGTTCAAATTACTGCTCTAGTTCAGTGGGAGATTTTGAGGCCCTGGAGGATTTCTTCTTGGCTGGATGATCCATCAGTGCAAAGTTAGCCACCCCACAGCTTGAGTGTACTTTATCTTTCAATGGGGCAGAAGAAGGGGCTGTTTTGAATATCTTTATCGGGGAGAATTGCAGGTTCCATGCAAATGTGATGAACTGCTGAGCATTTGTTTGTAAAAATGTTAGTTTATTAGGCCCTGTAGCTCAAGGGCATTTCAAGGTCTCACTGAAAACTGAGAGAAAGACAAAGACTTTACAGTTGGGAGAAGGAGGAGCTGCCATCACACTGCTGTTGACATGGTATGGTTCTTGCTGGATTCCTACTGCTTCCCATCCACATTAACTGGAATGTGCAGGGGAGAAGAAAACCCTCTCTCTTTAATCAGGAAAGTTGAAAATGCATAAAATAAATAAATAACCCCGTTCCTTTAATATTCTAGACTGGATCTCTATGAGGGGAAAATGAAATGGGGAGCATGAGAAAATCATAGAGATTGTCCTGTGCAGCATAAATGTACCATCCATCCAGGCTTCTAGGTGGTGGGCCGGGACATGAAATGGCCTTTTTCTCTCCCACGATTTTTAAAGCGTTTTTGTTGCACAGCACATTTTTTTAAAGATTTTGCTTCTTAGGAGTGCTCTGTAGATGGCATCTGTGTCCTTTTCCAGAAACGGGATCAGCGATGAACAAGTGGAGTGCCATTGCCATCTGCTGGCAAGGAGAGATGTTGCCGTTCACTGGGTTTTTTGTTTTGGTTTCTTTTTGGTTGGTTGGGGTTTTTTGTTTGTTTTTGGGGGGGGGTTATTTTTGTTTGGTTGGTTGTTTTTGTTTTTTTTTTGTTTTTGTTTGTTTGTTTGTTTTCTTTTTGTTTTCCCAGCTTTAAGGCAGGTGAAACACTGTAAACAGGTGTCCTCCTCAGGTGTTGTGGTTGCTGGAGTGTTCATGTGGAGTTTCCAATTTGGATGGCTTGCTTGTACATAGAGGTCTCATTGCCCCAGATTCTCAAGCAGGGGGAGGGATGCAGCCCGGACTTCACATTGGCACAGTTGCTGCCATTCTACAAGACACATCTTGGAGATGCCACAAGCACCACTATATCCACATGGGAAAACGACCTTTGCAACCTCATGCAAATCACTGCAGGAGGGACTGTACCACTCTCTGCATGAAAGAGTCAGGGTTGTGTGCAAAACAAAGACCCCTCTGAAATGCTCACATACATCCCTGTCCCCAGCAAGTTGAGCAGGCCTCATGTGCTATAACACCTGAGCATTCAGTGTTGTATGAATGGGTTTCTCTACCCAGCTTCATAGAAGAGAAGAAGAACAGTGCATCAGTGCTCTGCTGTCTTTGCAGTGCTCACTGAGTAGTGCTGACCTTTCCCCACTTTCAGGAGGTGTGAAAGGATCAACCCTGGCTCTTTTAACTCCAGAAAAATGAAGGTACTGTTAATGTCCTTTCTCACAGTGTGGTGTGAATCTTCATTTTTATCTTTAAAGGGAAAACAGAGGTAAGGGAAGCACCCAGCGTAGCACAGCATCTTGGCACAGCCAGGGGTGGAACTCTGAGCTGTCTTTTTTCATAGGCACTGTTACTTAAATAGATCCAGGTGTTAGCAAAAGTTGAAGACACCTGGATCTCC